>NC_133619.1:17230845-17578345 GCF_048593235.1 Sminthopsis crassicaudata | reverse complement strand
CATGGGTTAAGGAAGAGATTTTTTTTCTTTTTTTAAAATTAATTTTATAATTATAAATTTATAAAAATTTTTTGACAGTATATATGCATGAGTAATTTTTTTATAACATTATCCCTTGTATTCATTTTTTTCCAAATTATCCCCTCCCTCCCTCTACTCCCTGCCCTAGATGACAGGCAATCCCATACATTTTACATGTGTTATAGTATAACCTAGATACAATATATATGTGTAAATCCCATTTTCTTGTTGCACATTAAGTATTAGATTCCGAAGGTATAAGTAACCTGGGTAGATAGACCGTAGTGCTAACAATTTACATTCACTTCCCAGTGTTCCTTCTCTGGGTGTAGCTGTTTCTGTCCATCACTGATCAACTGAAAGTGAGTTGGAGCTTCTTTATGTTGAAGATTTCCACTAAGGAAGAGATGTTCTGACTCTTAGGATACACAGCTAAGGTTTGGGGTCCTGGCTGTGAGCTGTCATTTGTGGTTCCATTCATTCATTTTTGAGCTTCTTTCCAAATCCAGCTCAGAAACATTTTCCTGTATGGGGCTTTTCCTGGTCCTTTTTACTGGTCCAAATTACTTTGGATGTTTTTTTTGTGTATATAATAATAGTAATTAATAACAATAATCATTGAAATTTACATAGAACATTAAAATTTGCAAATCACTTTATAATTATTGGGGTAACTAGGTGGCTCAATTGGATAGAGTTCTAGGCCTGGGGAAGATAAGAAGACTTTTCTTCCTGAGTTCAAATCTAGTCTCAGATACTCATTAGTTGAATGACCCTGGGCAAGTCACTTAGGACTGTTGTCTGAGTTCTTCATCTATAAAATAAGCTGGAGAAGAAAATGGCAGACCATTGCAGTATCTCTGCCAAGAAAACCCCAAATGGGATCATGGAAGCTGGACATGATTGAAACAATTCAGCAACAATAAATTGTCATCTCATTTGATCTTCACAAAATCTTGTGAGGAGGGGCCATTATTATTCCATTTTACAGATAAGTTAACTCAGGATGAATTATATTATATTACTTACTTGTGTTCTCACCATAAATGTCTGAGGTGGGATTTGAATTGATGGCAAGTCTATACTCCACCAAGTGTGCTATATTTATATGAATGTGTAGATTCATTGAATTTGAATGGGAAAAGACTTCAGAGACCATCTAATCTAACTCTCTCATTTTACAGATTGAGAAAAATCAGACACAGACGTGTGAAGTAATTTTGAAGCCAGATTCTTTGACTCTAAATCCAAACCCAATATTCATCCCATCGAGCCATGCTGCCATCTATGTGGCTCCATAAGAGTAGTAACTATTTGCATTTTGTCTTTATGTCCACAGATTATAGCATTGTACGGTCTTGTGATGAAGAGAGCCATCTGCACCTAGAGGGAGGGGGACTGAATGTGGATCACAACATAGTATTTTCACTCCTTTTTTGTCACTTGCTTGCATTTTGTTTTCTTTCTTATTTTTCCTTTTGATCTGATTTCTCTTGTGCAGCATAGTAATTGTGGAAATATATAGAGAAGAATTGCACATGTTTACCACATATTATATTACCTGCCATCTAGGGAGTTGGGGGGAAATTTGAGCACAAGGCTTTGCAAGGATAAATGTTGAAAATTATCTATGCATTTGGATTTCCTTCACAGGCTAATTGTACAATATTTCAAAGTCCGATTCTTTTTGTACAGCAAAACAACTGTTTGGACATATATACATATATTGTATTTAACTTTAACATATTTAACATATATTGGTCAACCTGCCATCTGGTGGGGGGGAAGGAGGAGAAAGTTGGAACAAAAGGCTTGGCAATTGTCAGTGTTGTAAAATGACCCATGCATATATCTGGTAAATAAAAACTATTAAAAAAAACTGGAAGAAAAAAAAAGAAAAATATCTATGCATATGTTTTGAAAATTAAAAGCTTTAATAAAAAATATAGCCGTGTACCTGGAACACAATAGAAGCTTAATACATCTTTATTTATTTTTAAATTTTAATTGTTAATTTCCCCAAAGAAAGACTATTTTATCTGGGGGAAGGGGTTAGAGGAGGAGAATCTGAGATGGACTCCCTCTTCCTATGTGTGATCTATCCAGACAAGAGGGGAAACCACATGATTAGCCTCATTATCCAATGTGAAGATCTTTTGGCAATAGTTACCTCTTTGTAACTTTGGGGTTATCAGAGTCAAAGTTCTATATCTCATTTTCTTTTTTTCTTTTTTTTTTATTTATTTAGAATTTTTTTCCCACAGTATATATGCATGAGTAATTTTTAAAAAATAATATTATCCTTTGTATTCATTTTTCCAAATTATCCCCCCTTCCCTCCACTCCCTCCCCCCGATGACAGGCAATCCCATATATTTTACATGTGTTACAATATAACCTAGATACAATCTATGTGTGTAAATACCATTTTCTTGTTGCACATTAAGTATTAGATTCCGAAGGTGTAAGTAACCTGGGTAGATAGACAGTAGTGCTAACAGTTTACATTCACTTCCCAGTGTTCCTTCTCTGGGTGTAGTTATTTCTGTCCATCATTGATCAACTAGAAGTGAGTTGGATCTTCTCTATGTTGAAGATATCCACTTCCATCAGAATACATCTTCATACAACATTGAAGTGTACAGTGATCTTCTGGTTCTATTCATTTCACTCAGCATCAGCTGATGTAAGTCTCTCCAAGCCTTTCTGTATTCCTCCTGCTGGTCATTTCTTACAGAGCAATAATATTCCATAACCTTCATATACCATAATTTACCCAACCATTCTCCAACTGATGGACATCCATTCATCTTCCAGTTTCTAGCCACTACAAAAAGAGCTGCCACAAACATTTTGGCACATATATGTCTCTTTCAGCTCTTTAGTATTTCTTTGGGATATAATCCTAATAACAGCAATGCTGGGTCAAAGGGTACGCACAGTTTGATAACTTTTTGGGCATAGTTCCAAATTGCTCTCCAGAATGGCCGGATTCTTTCACAACTCCACCAACAATGTATCAGTGTCCCAGTTTTCCCACATCCCCTCCAACATTCATCATTATTTGTTCCTGTCATCTTAGCCAATCTGTATGTCTCATTTTCAAAAGTCCTCTTCCTTCTGCTCCATTCTCAGGTTTTTTCTGGCACTCTAGAGGTCTGAAGTGAGCTTCAGGAGGAAGAAAAATTCAAATCTCCTTTTAATTGATATTAACTTTGTATACCTTGTTATTCTACAGAGCAACATATCCTAGAAAGAAACTGATGGACAAAGTTGAGAGACAAAAAAGGGGAAATAAGATGGAAAACCATCTGGGGGAGAATATGAAAACTTGTCATAATTAACCAATTTTCAATTGTTCGATTCCATTAAATTTAACTCAACAAGTATTTATTAAGTGACTATTACATAACAGAAACTGTGCTATATATGACAATACAAAAGCAACCCTCCCCCCAAAAAATAAAGCAAAAAAAAAAAAACTCAAATAATCCCTGCCCTTTGGAGTTTGTATTCTTTTCAGGCAAAACACCATGCACATAGAGAAATGAATATAGTATAGTTAACAAGGCATATTGTGGGGGCAGAGGTGAGGAAGCATCAGTTACTATTGGAGGAAAATTATATAAACTGGATTAGAGGAGTTGACTTAATATCAATTACAACATGTTGGAGAGGTTGTGGAAAGACTGGCACATGAATATTCTATTTTTATTAAAGTTTTTTATTTTTCAAAACACAAGCATGGATAATTCTGTAACATGAATTCTTACAAAACTTTGCGTTCAGTTCCCTCTCCTTTGCTCATCCCCTACACTAGATGGCAAGTAGTGCAATATATGTTAAACATGATAGAAATAACTAATATACTATTAATAGAGCTGAGAAAGCAATTTGAAATTATGCTCAGAAAGGAACAAAAATGCCCTTACCTTTTCATTCCTTACCTTTTGATCCTGAAATACCATTGCTAAGCATATACCTCAAGGAGGTCAAAGATTAAAAAAAAAGATAGACCCACATCTGCCAAAATATTTATAGCAACACTTTTAAATCAGAGTATAATGGGGAACTGGCTTCCTCTCCCCCCGAGTCAGCACAAAATAGAGAGTATATGATAAGCCTAATGGGGGACTGGGCAATGAGTCGAATTCTTATGAGCCTGGGCAAAGTGCTCAACTGACACAATTCCATCACAGGCTTTAGCTTGCATAGACGTGCTATAACTGGCTTCAGTCTGCTAATGATGCAGTGAACAGAAGTGTCTTTGGCTGAGGATGAGTGATGGCAAACAGGGCAAACTAGCAGACAAAAGGATTAGATCTCTTGGTTCAATTTTTTTTTTTTTTTCTGAGCTGGTGGAATTCCAGTAAGAGAAGAGATAGTGATGTAAAGGAAGAGAGAAATAATGTTAACTGCTTCCTTATAACTGGGATACTCTCCTCTTCTTCCTGTCCTTTAGGGGTGATTTCCTCTAGACAGCTAATGAGCAATTGGATCACCTGGAAAGAGCAGCATAAAAGATAGCATCAAATCAATATGTTAAAATAAATTCTTTGGGGTTGGAGGTGTGGGGAATGGGAGTCAGAGTGTAATGATGGTGAGGAGGAGTCCAGGACACAAGATCCCATGGTCCCTAAACTCTTTTTGAATCCTCAGAATTCTTAGCACAATTTATGACCCATAGTAGGTGTTTAACAAATGCTCGTTGGCTAAAAGATTGATTTGGTTCATTCATTTTTTAGTTGTGTCTGGCTCTTTAAGATCCTATTTGACAGTCTGATTCTTTTTGTACAGCAAAATAACTGTATGGACATGTATACATATATTGTATTTAATTGGTCAACCTTCCATCTGGGGGAGGGGGTGGGGGGAAAGAGGGGAAAAATTGGAATAAAAGGATTTGCAATTGTCAATGCTGAAAAATTACCCATGCATATATTTTGTAAATAAAAAGCTATATAAAATATATATAAAATTAATAAAAAAGAAATATTTTATTTTTAAAAAATTGTTTGTTTTTATTATAGCTTTTTATTTACAAAATATATGCATGGGTAATTTTAATTTTTAATTTTAATTTTTTTATAATTTTTGACAGTACATATGCATGAGTAATTTTAATTTTTTAAATAAAATATTTCAAGGAGAAAAAAAAGATCCTATTTGACAGAGATACTGGAGTGTTTTGGCATTCCCTTCTCCAGCTTATTTTACAGACTGAGGGAACTGAGGCAAATAGGGTGACCAAAATTACATAGCTTAGGAAGTTTCTGAGGCCAGATTTGAACTCAGGAAGATGAGTCTTTCTTACTGACTTCAGACCAGACACTATCCACTGTATCTTCTAATTGTCCAAGCCTGGCTGCATCCAGAACGAATCTGGGACAGGATAAAGCTCATTCCAGTTCTGGGTCACCAAGGAAGGAAAGGACTATCTGGTAGCTTTCTAATTTAAATAATTGTATTTGTAAACACATTATGAGTGGGTTGTTTCTATCACTGAGGTGCTAAGAGAGAGGAAGCCCTTAAGCTCTAGCTCCTCTGAGAAAACCAAAATAGGGAGCTTAAAACCAAGAAGGTACTAAAGGATCTTTTCCTACCACAGTCTCTAAGGGAGGAGAAAGAGAGACCCTAACTCCTTCCTGAACCACTGAATATCAAAGAGGTTTTCCCAGATAAGATCTCCTTTATACAGCAAAGTTCTATTGAGGTCAAGTACATTGCTAATAGTGATCTCCCAGAAGGGCAAGTAAAAGTGCACCTTTTACCTGAGGGTAACAACCCCCTCCCCCCACTATCCAATAAACTCGAGGTCCCTCTATTACCTCCAAGATCAAATATAAAGTAGTTTTTGGCTTTTAAAGCCCTCCTTCACCTGATCATTTCTTATCTTTCTAATCTTTTATCTTTACTTCCTATGGACACATGATTCGGTGGTGCAGACTTCTAGTTCTAAGCAGGAGACATTTTATCTCTTGGCTCCAGGCATTTTCTCTGGCTGCCCCCTTTCCCAATAACTGGAATGACTGGACTCCCAGTCTCTACCTCCTAGCTTCCCCCACCTGATCTCTTATATGCTGATACCTTCATTCCCATTTACTTATTTGTACATAGTTGCTTGCATGTTGACTATCCTGTTATATTGTGAGCTCCTTGAGAACAGGGTCTTGTCTTCTGCCTTTCTTTGCACAGTAGGAGCTTAATAAATGTTTGTTGATTTGACAAGGAGCGTGAAAAATGGATTTCCAACTTTAGGGCAAAATTCTCATTAGAAATAGGATGAGAATTGTTGGACTGAGAATGGAAAAAGGACTTCATAATTTTAATTCAGGAGTTCCTCATCTTTTTCTTGTCTCGCACTCTTTTGGCAGTCATTTGATGAAGTCTATGGACCCTTTCTTATGACATAAATGCATAAAATAAAATATATACAGTTACAATGGAAACCAAGTATATTTTTCAAAAAAATAATAAAAAAAAAAAGATCATGGTCCCAAAGTAAAAATTCAGTTCAAGCCCTTAATTTTACACTGGAAGAAACTGAGGCCCAGAGAGGTTGGTGACTGCTTCTAGATCATTCTAATTCATATGAATAATACTAAATTGATAATAATAAAAGAATATGGGTTTGAACCTAGATCATCAGAGTTCAAATTCTGCTCTTCTTCTTTCCCCCACCCCACCCCACCTTTTTCACTCCAAAAAGATCAAGGGACATTAAGGGGATTTGGAATGCTTTTGCAGAAAATGTGAATATATTTTCAAATTCCTTGGGCAACAGAATAAAGTGACCTTCCTAAACAGAGCCAAGAAAATTATCTGCCATGACTACTATGTAAATAACCACAAAACAAACAAAAGTAAATGAAATAAAATTACAAAGAACAAGCATGGGTCCAAGCCAAAAAAAAAAAAGTGAGAAGCCATTCTAACCCCATTCTTTGGTAGAGGTGAGAAATGGGGGGTGGGAAGGTGATACATTGCCTTTATTTTCATATTCCTCCCAATATATATTTTATCCCCAATGTCTTAGTACATTTTTAAGTAATGAAAGCTTTGGGATAACCTGCATTGATTGTTTTTCCTGATATAAAAAAAAAAAAATTCTCTCTGACTCTCTGTTTCTGTCTCTCCTTTCTCTCTCTCTGTCTCTGTCTCTTATCTCTCTCCTCTCTGTGTCTCTTTCCTCCCTCTGTCTCTGTCTCTGTCTCTGTCCTCTCTGTCTCTGTCTGTCTCTCCTCTCTCTGTCTCTGTCTCTTATCTCTCTCCTCTCTGTGTCTCTTTCCTCCCTCTGTCTCTGTCTCTGTCTGTCTCTCTCTCTGTCTCTTCTCTTTCTCCTCTCTGTGTCTCTTTCCTCCCTCTGTCTCTGTCTCTATCTCTGTCCTCTCTGTCTCTGTCTGTCTCTCTCTCTCACACACACACATTTATTGCACATGATGGCAGAGGGAGGGTTATGAGGAGAAATCCTGTTAAAATATATTAATAACATATTTTTAAATGAAACTGATAAAAATAATTTTTAGAGGAATATCAAAACATTCTTATTCCTTTAGGTGTTTGGCTTAAATAAAGTACTATGATTTCTCATAAAGACCTAAATGTTCCATCGTCTAGCTCAAATCCCTTGCTTTATAAATCAGGAAGTTGAACGTCTCAGAGAAGTGACTTGCCCCAAATCACACAGGACATAAGGAGGCAGAAATGAGGGACTGGAATTCAGCTCCAAACCAAATAAATGCTCTTTTCTTTGTCTTTTGCTCTTCAATTAAATTCTAATATTCCTTCAAAGCTTAAGATCCTGTAATTCTATAAAATGCTTGAAGTTTTTTTCTTTTTCTTTTTCTTTTTCTTTCTTTTTTTCTAATTTCTGTGGGGTAATAGGGAAGAAAAGCCAAAGATTCCCTGCAAATCAATTTCTAAGAATTCCATTTCTTTTTGTAGAATTCGGAATCTTTTTTTTTTTAATGGAGTCCAGAGAGCTAGTTTGACAAACATATTTGCTAAATTTACACTAAATTTACTAAGTTTTCCAGGCTGTGGAGTTCTGCTAATTAGGAGGGTTAACAGAAAGATCCTTCCTCTGGGCTGGGCTATTCCTCCTAGGCACTCTCTTTATCCCCCCAGGAAGGTAGGACTTTCTACAAGCTTTGTAGTGGAGAGCTTTTCCTCTCAAGTTGGTCTCTGGGAAAACAATGGGAAGGAAGGTGGTACACGCCCCATCTCCAGAGCCAGCCCAGCTGGTCTCAAATCTTCAGCCAGACTGCTGACTCATTCATTCATGGCTTACTCGGAAGTCTCAGAATGGATTTTTTCTCTTGGGATTTTTTTTCAAGATTAAATAATTATCTTTCTCACAGTTCTGAACTCCTCTTCAGACAATAGATGGGAGCTAACAATACATGGAGCTTGTTTCTATTCTCCTGGCTACTTCTTTACAATGTTTTTGCTGCATTACAGTAGGACTAAACATTTGTTGCAATGAGATGACTAAGTACAGTTTTTAAACACAGAAGATGAAGTAAACAGAAAAGTAAAATTAAGAACAGAGGTTAGGTTCTGGAATGGGGGAAAATCCTTGGCGAGAGTATGAAGAAAAAAAAAAAGATGGGAAAAATGGAGGACTCATCCTTTGTGAGTCTGCTTTTAGGGGGAAAAAAGTAAAACTGCAACTTTTCCAATAGACCTTGTCCATGGTGCCTTGTCCATGGTACATGGGTATCCAGCACCAGTCTTGCAGTCCTAAACTTCTCCATTTTCTGCATATTACTCTGGTGGTACTCTCCCTCTTCCTCTCTCTTTCCTTCTCCCCCCATTCCCCTCTACCTCCCATATTGTCCACAATTCCTTAGCTAGGACTATAGATCTTTGAATCTTATCAATCACCCTCTGCAAGACCCCAGGTTAAGGTAAATTTGGGCATGAAGAGAGGGGAAAAAAAAAGCATTGGGAGAACATTAAGAGCTACACAACCAGCAGAGACCCCTCTCCATGCAGGAACCTGGCCACAATATAAAAGACAATAGAGAGAAGGGCCAGACCTAGGATTTTATTGGTCTAGAGAACCCCTTCTGAAGGAAACTCCCAGTATTTTAGGTTGACTTCTTCTCTGCAATTTATTGGCCAAGAGAGTTGCCTCAAGCAGAAAAATTAAATTACTTACCCAGGATCACATAGACCGCATATGTCAGAGGTGGGATTCTATAATCACACAAATACATGTACACATACATACTTCATATGCAAATACAGATATAAAGCAATTCCTACTTCCAAGGAGTTTACATTTTCTTTTAAAATAGTATTTTTTTTGCAAATACATTGCAAAAATAGCTCTCAACATTCACTTTTGCAAAATCTTATGTTTCAATTTTTTCTCCCTCTCCTTTTCCCCTCCTCAAGAGAGCAAAAAACCCAACAAAGGTTAAACATGTATAGTTCTTTTAAACATTTCTATATTCATCATGCTGTACACACATATAAAATCAGATTAAAAAGGAAAAACACACACACACACACACACACAAGAAAGAAAAAAAATCCAAGCAAGCAAACAACAACAACAACAACAGCAACAACAAAAGGTGAAAATATTTTTTTTTCATCTACATTCAGTTTTCCTACTTCCTTCTCTCTCTGGATGTGGATGGCATGTTCCATCACAAGTCTAATGGAATAATCACCTCATTGTTGAAAAGAGTCAAGTCTATCACAGTTGAATATCACATAATCCTGTTGCTGTGTACAACATTCTCTTGGCTCTGCTCACCTCACCTAGTATCAATTCGTGTAAGTCTCTCCAGGCCTTTCTGAAACCATCCTGCTGGTCATTTCTTACAGAACAATAATATTCCATAATATTCATATCCCACAATTTATTCAGCCATTCTCCAACTGATGAGCATCCATTCAGTTTCCAGTTCCTTGCCACTACAAAAAGAGCTGCTATAAACATTTTTGCACATAAAGGTCCTTTTTTTTCCCTTTATGATCTCTTTGGGATATAAACCTAGTAAATATACTGCTGGGTCAAAGCGAATGCACAGGATGATAGCCTTTTGGGCATAGTTCCAAATTGCTAGGAGTTTACATTCTAATGGAGGAGACAACAAAAATGTTTTTAAAAGCATAAATATAAAATAAATATTTACATATGTACACAATCAATTGTGTACATAGATATTAAAAACACCACATTGTGACAGAGCCATCATCCATCCATCTTAATATGTATTTATTAATTTTATATTTATGCCCTCTCTATTTTTAGCCATTCTATTGTCTCCCCCACTAGAATATAAGCTCTTTGGCACTAGACATTTTTTCATTCTTTGTATCACCCCGCCTTGTTTAACATCATACTTGGCATATAGTGGGTACTTGATAAATACTTATTGATTGATTATTTATCTGATAGATCTGATGTTCATTTTTTATGCTAGGTGGGTCACAAATGATCAAATTTATCTCTGATGCTTCATGCTAAGTTCTGGGTTCAAGCTCTGGCTTTGTTACTCATATAATCTTGATTGAGTCATTTTCTGGACCTCAGTTTCTTTATCTGTAAAATGAGATGCCTGAACTAGATAACCTATAAGGTTCCTCTCAGTTCTAATTCGATGATTCTGTGATTTTATTGATTATAAAACTCTGTAATCAAAATTATACCATGTCCTAGTACAGAATTAGGTCAGTCTCTTTCTCAACTTGCCAACCTCTCTTAAATCTTCTTGTTTCTCACGCCAGGAGAGGAAGTGGTCCTACTCCATTCTTTAGTGATATAGCTCAGCTCCTAACAAAGTTTTCTTAGACAGATAAGGGCCTGTGGCAATGAGCTTTCATTAAACCCAAAAACTGTTGCTTGTTCATCAGAAAGACAAAAACCTGTCACAGTAAGAGGGGAGAAATTTGTTTAGACAATTATTGATTTTGAATTCTTCAATCAGAGACCTTAAAGATCATAGGGTTCAATGCCCTTCTTTCACAGTTGAGTTCAAATGATTTTCCTGAGGTGAAATCAGGAGAACGGCCATCTGATGTCAGTGGGAGAGCTAGACCTGAAGCCCCCTCCCCTTTATACAAATGTAATCACTCATATACATGTGTATGCATGCATGAAGAGTATCCATAATTGAACTCTGGGTATGCATTAAAAATGTCATATTGTGACAAAGCCATCATCCATCCTTCTTAATAATCTGTCAAATGGTGGTACCAGTGACTGTGCTGTGGGAGGATCACCTTTCTCAGCAAAAACCTAGAATGTTAATGATATAGTCAGGAGTGCATTGTGTACCTGCATGGAGGTACAAGATGGCGGGATGGGGTTTGGGAATAGCTGGTAGTTTGGTTTCATTGGAACACTGAGCACGTGAAAGGGAGTCATGTGAACTCTGGCTGAAAAGGTAGATTGGTGCTAGAGATATCAAGTCAAGGAATTCATATTTTATTCTAGAAGCCATATGGAGCCACCGAAGACTCTTGAGCAGAGTACCAACATATTCACAGCTCATTCTGACACTGTGTGAAGAAAGGTTTGGGAAAGAGAAAGACAGGAGTGAAGGAAATCAGCTGGGATGCTATTACAGAACTGTATCCTTGTGAGTGAGAAGGGTCTGAGTCAGGATGGGGAGTAGGGGCTGTGAGTGGAAGGAGAGGAAAGGGTAGCAGTTCGCCTGCAACAAAAGCTCAGGGGGCACCTCCAGAGTGATCTCCATCCCATCTGCTTCAGGGACCCCTGAGGCAACATTCACTTTGCTGGTAAACTTACTGTTGGCCCAGCTGGAGCTCATGTAGTGTGTGTGTGTGTGTGTGTGTGTGTGTGTGTGTGTGTGTGTGTGTGTGTGTGTGTGAAAGAGAGACAGAAACAGAGACACAAAGAGAGACAGAGACAGAGAAAGCTGACAGAGAGAAACAGAGACAGAGAGACAGAGAAAGATGGAGACAGAGAGAATGGAAGAGAGTGCTTGCCTGTGAGATGGAGAGGGAGACAGAGAGAAACAGAGACAGACATACACACAGATAGAGATAAAGAAAGAGACAGAAAGAGAAAAAGGAAGAGAGTGTTTGCCTGTGAGTGTGTGTGTGTGTGAGAGAGAGAGAGACAGACAGACAGACAGACAGACACAGAGAGACAGAAACAGAGACACAAAGAGAGACAGAGAAAGAAGACACAGAGAAACAGAGAGACACAGAGATAAAGACAAAGAGACAGAGAGAGAGAGAGACAGACAGAGAGAGAGAGAGAGAGAGAGAGAGAGAGAGAGAGAGAGAGAGAGAGAGAGAGAGAGAAAAGGAGAGAGTGCTTGCCTCTGTGTGTGTGTGTGTAAGAGATAGAGCTGATTGTTTATCATCATATCCCCCTGGATCCAATCACCAGAAATGTCCCTACCCATCTGCTTGCATTTCCTTCCTCAAATCTCAGCCCTAACTGAAGATTGATGGTTTGTTTCCTCAAAGTCAGGAAAAGGGCAAAGGAGGCCGTGGGCCTCTAGGGGGATGGAGAGAGAGTGGGAAGGGCCCAGCTGTCAGGAAGCACAGTTGTTTGTCGAGCTGCTCCTTGTCTTTGGGGATTTTTCAGTGTGATTTTAGAAACGCATGGAAGCAATTCTCTCTGGCTGACTATGAAGTGAGCCGGGTGGAGGGCGGTGGGGAAATGAGGAAAGTCAGAAGTGCATTGACTCCCTTCTTGACTATATTCTGCATCTCACATTGGGAATATCTTGATTTCCCAGATCAACTGGGGTAGAGGTCCAAGATTCTGGTAAATGATCTTGTTCTTTAGAACCCCGTCATGGGTTAAGGAAGAGATTTTTTTTCTTTTTTTAAAATTAATTTTATAATTATAAATTTATAAAAATTTTTTGACAGTATATATGCATGAGTAATTTTTTTATAACATTATCCCTTGTATTCATTTTTTCCAAATTATCCCCTCCCTCCCTCTATTCCCTGCCCTAGATGACGGGCAATCCCATACATTTTACATGTGTTATAGTATAACCTAGATACAATATATATGTGTAAATCCCATTTTCTTGTTGCACATTAAGTATTAGATTCCGAAGGTATAAGTAACCTGGGTAGATAGACTGTAGTGCTAACAATTTACATTCACTTCCCAGTGTTCCTTCTCTGGGTGTAGCTGTTTCTGTCCATCACTGATCAACTGAAAGTGAGTTGGAGCTTCTTTATGTTGAAGATTTCCACTAAGGAAGAGATGTTCTGACTCTTAGGATACACAGCTAAGGTTTGGGGTCCTGGCTGTGAGCTGTCATTTGTGGTTCCATTCATTCATTTTTGAGCTTCTTTCCAAATCCAGCTCAGAAACATTTTCCTGTATGGGGCTTTTCCTGGTCCTTTTTACTGGTCCAAATTACTTTGGATGTTTTTTTTTTGTGTATATAATAATAGTAATTAATAACAATAATCATTGAAATTTACATAGAACATTAAAATTTGCAAATCACTTTATAATTATTGGGGTAACTAGGTGGCTCAATTGGATAGAGTTCTAGGCCTGGGGAAGATAAGAAGACTTTTCTTCCTGAGTTCAAATCTAGTCTCAGACACTCATTAGTTGAATGACCCTGGGCAAGTCACTTAGGACTGTTGTCTGAGTTCTTCATCTATAAAATAAGCTGGAGAAGAAAATGGCAGACCATTGCAGTATCTCTGCCAAGAAAACCCCAAATGGGATCATGGAAGCTGGACATGATTGAAACAATTCAGCAACAATAAATTGTCATCTCATTTGATCTTCACAAAATCTTGTGAGGAGGGGCCATTATTATTCCATTTTACAGATAAGTTAACTCAGGATGAATTATATTATATTACTTACTTGTGTTCTCACCATAAATGTCTGAGGTGGGATTTGAATTGATGGCAAGTCTATACTCCACCAATTGTGCTATATTTATATGAATGTGTAGATTCATTGAATTTGAATGGGAAAAGACTTCAGAGACCATCTAATCTAACTCTCTCATTTTACAGATTGAGAAAAATCAGACACAGACGTGTGAAGTAATTTTGAAGCCAGATTCTTTGACTCTAAATCCAAACCCAATATTCATCCCATCGAGCCATGCTGCCATCTATGTGGCTCCATAAGAGTAGTAACTATTTGCATTTTGTCTTTATGTCCACAGATTATAGCATTGTACGGTCTTGTGATGAAGAGAGCCATCTGCACCTAGAGGGAGGGGGACTGAATGTGGATCACAACATAGTATTTTCACTCCTTTTTTGTCGCTTGCTTGCATTTTGTTTTCTTTCTTATTTTTCCTTTTGATCTGATTTCTCTTGTGCAGCATAGTAATTGTGGAAATATATAGAGAAGAATTGCACATGTTTACCACATATTATATTACCTGCCATCTAGGGGTGGGGAGAAGGGAGTGGGGGGGGAAATTTGAGCACAAGGCTTTGCAAGGATAAATGTTGAAAATTATCTATGCATTTAGATTTCCTTCACAGGCTAATTGTACAATATTTCAAAGTCCGATTCTTTTTGTACAGCAAAACAACTTTTTGGACATGTATACATATATTGTATTTAACTTTACATGTATACATATATTGTATTTAACTTTTAACATATATTGGTCAACCTGCCATCTGGTGGGGGGAAGGAGGGGAAAGTTGGAACAAAAGGCTTGGCAATTGTCAGTGTTGTAAAATGACCCATGCATATATCTGGTAAATAAAAACTATTAAAAAAAACTGGAAGAAAAAAAAAGAAAAATATCTATGCATATGTTTTGAAAATTAAAAGCTTTAATAAAAAATATAGCAGTGTACCTTAATACATCTTTATTTATTTTTTAATTTTAATTGTTAATTTCCCCAAAGAAAGACTATTTTATCTGGGGGAAGGGGTTAGAGGAGGAGAATCTGAGATGGACTCCCTCTTCCTATGTGTGATCTATCCAGACAAGAGGGGAAACCACATGATTAGCCTCATTATCCAATGTGAAGATCTTTTGGCAATAGTTACCTCTTTGTAACTTTGGGGTTATCAGAGTCAAAGTTCTATGTCTCATTTTCTTTTTTTCTTTTTTTTATTTATTTAGAATTTTTTTCCCACAGTATATATGCATGAGTAATTTTTAAAAAATAATATTATCCTTTGTATTCATTTTTCCAAATTATCCCCCCTTCCCTCCACTCCCTCCCCCCGATGACAGGCAATGCCATACATTTTACATGTGTTACAGTTTAACTTAGATACAATATATGTTTGTAAATCCCATTTTCTTGTTGCACATTAAGTATTAGATTCTGAAGGTGTAAGTAACCTGGGTAGATAGACAGTAGTGCTAACAATTTACATTCACTTCCCAGTGTTCCTTCTCTGGGTGTAATTATTTCTGTCCATCATTGATCAACTGGAAGTGAGTTGGATCTTCTTTATGTTGAAGATTTCCACTTCCATCAGAATACATCCTCATACAGTGTTGTTGTTGAAGTGTACAGCGATCTTTTGGTTCTGCTCATTTCACTCAGCATCAGCTGATGTAAGTCTCTCCAAGCCTCTCTGTATTCCTCCTGCTGGTCATTTCTTACAGAGCAATAATATTCCATAACCTTCATATACCATAATTTACCCAACCATTCTCCAACTGATGGACATCCATTCCTCTTCCAGTTCCTAGCTACTACAAAAAGAGCTGCCACAAACATTTTGGCACATACAGGTCCCTTTCCACTCTTTAGTATTTCTTTGGGATATAATCCTAATAACAGCAATGCTGGGTCAAAGGGTACGCACAGTTTGATAACTTTTTGGGCATAGTTCCAATTTGCTCTCCAGAATGGGTGGATTCTTTCACAACTCCACCAACAATGTATCAGTGTCCCAGTTTTCCCACATCCCCTCCAACATTCATCATTATTTGTTCCTGTCATCTTAGCCAATCTGTATGTCTCATTTTCAAAAGTCCTCTTCCTTCTGCTCCATTCTCAGGTTTTTCTGGCACTCTAGAGGTCTGAAGTGAGCTTCAGGAGGAAGAAAAATTCAAATCTCCTTTTAATTGATATTAACTTTGTATACCTTGTTATTCTACAGAGCAACATATCCTAGAAAGAAGCTGATGGACAAAGTTGAGAGACAAAAAAGGGGAAATAAGATGGAAAATCATCTGGGGGAGAATATGAAAACTTGTCATAATTAACCAATTTTCAATTGTTTGATTCCATTAAATTTAACTCAACAAGTATTTATTAAGTGACTATTACATAACAGAAACTGTGCTATATATGACAATACAAAAGCAACCCTCCCCCCCCAAAATAAAGCAATAAAAAAAAAAAACTCAAATAATCCCTGCCCTCAGAGAGTTTGTATTCTTTTCAGGCAAAACACCATGCACATAGATAAATGAATATAGTATAGTTAACAAGGCATATTGTGGGGGCAGAGGTAAGGAAGCATCAGTTACTATTGGAGGAAAATTATATAAACTGGATTGGAGGAGTTGACTTAATATCAATTACAACATGTTGGAGAGGTTGTGGAAAGACTGGCACATGAATATTCTATTTTTATTAAAGTTTTTTATTTTTCAAAACACAAGCATGGATAATTCTGTAACATGAATTCTTACAAAACTTTGCGTTCAGTTCCCTCTCCTTTGCTCATCCCCTACACTAGATGGCAAGTAGTGCAATATATGTTAAACATGATAGAAATAACTAATATACTATTAATAGAGCTGAGAAAGCAATTTGAAATTATGCTCAGAAAGGAACAAAAATGCCCTTACCTTTTCATTCCTTACCTTTTGATCCTGAAATACCATTGCTAAGCATATACCTCAAGGAGGTCAAAGATTAAAAAAAAAGATAGACCCACATCTGCCAAAATATTTATAGCAACACTTTTAAATCAGAGTATAATGGGGAACTGGCTTCCTCTCCCCCCGAGTCAGCACAAAATAGAGAGTATATGATAAGCCTAATGGGGGACTGGGCAATGAGTCGAATTCTTATGAGCCTGGGCAAAGTGCTCAACTGACACAATTCCATCACAGACTTTAGCTTGCATAGACGTGCTATAACTGGCTTCAGTCTGCTAATGATGCAGTGAACAGAAGTGTCTTTGGCTGAGGATGAGTGATGGCAAACAGGGCAAACTAGCAGACAAAAGGATTAGATCTCTTGGTTCAATTTTTTTTTTTTTTTCTGAGCTGGTGGAATTCCAGTAAGAGAAGAGATAGTGATGTAAAGGAAGAGAGAAATAATGTTAACTGCTTCCTTATAACTGGGATACTCTCCTCTTCTTCCTGTCCTTTAGGGGTGATTTCCTCTAGACAGCTAATGAGCAATTGGATCACCTGGAAAGAGCAGCATAAAAGATAGCATCAAATCAATATGTTAAAATAAATTCTTTGGGGTTGGAGGTGTGGGGAATGGGAGTCAGAGTGTAATGATGGTGAGGAGGAGTCCAGGACACAAGATCCCATGGTCCCTAAACTTTTTTTGAATCCTCAGAATTCTTAGCACAATTTATGACCCATAGTAGGTGTTTAACAAATGCTCGTTGGCTAAAAGATTGATTTGGTTCATTCATTTTTTAGTTGTGTCTGGCTCTTTAAGATCCTATTTGACAGTCTGATTCTTTTTGTACAGCAAAATAACTGTATGGACATGTATACATATATTGTATTTAATTGGTCAACCTGCCATCTGGGGGAGGGGGTGGGGGGAAAGAGGGGAAAAATTGGAATAAAAGGATTTGCAATTGTCAATGCTGAAAAATTACCCATGCATATATTTTGTAAATAAAAAGCTATATAAAATATATATAAAATTAATAAAAAAGAAATATTTTATTTTTAAAAAATTGTTTGTTTTTATTATAGCTTTTTATTTACAAAATATATGCATGGGTAATTTTAATTTTTAATTTTAATTTTTTTATAATTTTTGACAGTACATATGCATGAGTAATTTTAATTTTTTAAATAAAATATTTCAAGGAGAAAAAAAAGATCCTATTTGACAGAGATACTGGAGTGTTTTGGCATTCCCTTCTCCAGCTTATTTTACAGACTGAGGGAACTGAGGCAAATAGGGTGACCAAAATTACATAGCTTAGGAAGTTTCTGAGGCCAGATTTGAACTCAGGAAGATGAGTCTTTCTTACTGACTTCAGACCAGACACTATCCACTGTATCTTCTAATTGTCCAAGCCTGGCTGCATCCAGAACGAATCTGGGACAGGATAAAGCTCATTCCAGTTCTGGGTCACCAAGGAAGGAAAGGACTATCTGGTAGCTTTCTAATTTAAATAATTGTATTTGTAAACACATTATGAGTGGGTGGTTTCTATCACTGAGGTGCTAAGAGAGAGCAAGCCCTTAAGCTCTAGCTCCTCTGAGAAAACCAAAATAGGGAGCTTAAAACCAAGAAGGTACTAAAGGATCTTTTCCTACCACAGTCTCTAAGGGAGGAGAAAGAGAGACCCTAACTCCTTCCTGAACCACTGAATAACAAAGAAAGAGGTTTTCCCAGATAAGATCTCCTTTATACAGCAAAGTTCTATTGAGGTCAAGTACATTGCTAATAGTGATCTCCCAGAAGGGCAAGTAAAAGTGTACCTTTTACCTGAGGGTAACAACCCCCTCCCCCCACTATCCAATAAACTCGAGATCCCTCTATTACCTCCAAGATCAAATATAAAGTAGTTTTTGGCTTTTAAAGCCCTCCTTCACCTGATCATTTCTTATCTTTCTAATCTTTTATCTTTACTTCCTATGGACACATGATTCAGTGGTGCAGACCTCCTAGTTCTAAGCAGGAGACATTTTATCTTTTGGCTCCAGGCATTTTCTCTGGCTGCCCCCTTTCCCAATAACTGGAATGACTGGACTCCCAGTATCTACCTCCTAGCTTCCCCCACCTGATCTCCTTCTACGCTGATACCTTCATTCCCATTTACTTATTTGTACATAGTTGCTTGCATGTTGACTATCCTGTTATATTGTGAGCTCCTTGAGAACAGGGTCTTGTCTTCTGCCTTTCTTTGCACAGTAGGAGCTTAATAAATGTTTGTTGATTTGACAAGGAGCGTGAAAAATGGATTTCCAACTTTAGGGCAAAATTCTCATTAGAAATAGGATGAGAATTGTTGGACTGAGAATGGAAAAAGGACTTCATAATTTTAATTCAGGAGTTCCTCATCTTTTTCTTGTCTCGCACTCTTTTGGCAGTCATTTGATGAAGTCTATGGACCCTTTCTTATGACATAAATGCATAAAATAAAATATATACAGTTACAATGGAAACCAAGTATATTTTTCAAAAAAATAATAAAAAAAAAAAAGATCATGGTCCCAAAGTAAAAATTCAGTTCAAGCCCTTAATTTTACACTGGAAGAAACTGAGGCCCAGAGAGGTTGGTGACTGCTTCTAGATCATTCTAATTCATATGAATAATACTAAATTGATAATAATAAAAGAATATGGGTTTGAACCTAGATCATCAGAGTTCAAATTCTGCTCTTTTTCTTTCCCCCACCCCACCCCACCCTTTTCACTCCAAAAAGATCAAGGGACATTAAGGGGATTTGGAATGCTTTTGCAGAAAATGTGAATATATTTTCAAATTCCTTGGGCAACAGAATAAAGTGACCTTCCTAAACAGAGACAAGAAAACTATCTGCCATGACTACTATGTAAATAACCACAAAACAAACAAAAGTAAATGAAATAAAATTACAAAGAACAAGCATGGGTCCAAGCAAAAAAAAAAAAAAAAAAAAAAAAAAAAAAAAAAAAAAGAAGCCATTCTAACCCTATTCTTTGGTAGAGGTGAGAAATCTACTAGACATGGGGGTGGGAAGGTGATACATTGCCTTTATTTTCATATTCCTCCCAATATATATTTTATCCCCAATGTCTTAGTACATTTTTAAGTAATGAAAGCTTTGGGATAACCTGCATTGATTGTTTTTCCTGATATTAAAAAAATATTCTTTCTGACTCTGTCTCTCTCTCTGTCTCTCCTCTCTCTGTCTCTCCTCTCTCTCTGTCTCTCTCTCTGTCTCTCTCTCTCTGTCTCTCTCTCTGTCTCTCTCTCTCTCTGTCTCTCTCTGTGTCTCTCTGTGTCTCTCTGTCTCTCTCTCTCTCTCTCTCTCTCTCTCTCTCTCTCTCTTATCTCTCTCCTCTCTCTGTGTCTCTTTCCTCCCTCTCTCTCTGTCTCTGTCTGTCTCTCCTCTCTCTGTCTCTTGTCTCTTATCTCTCTCCTCTCTGTGTCTCTTTCCTCCCTCTGTCTCTGTCTCTATCTCTGTCCTCTCTGTCTCTGTCTCTGTCTGTCTCTCTCTCTCACACACATACACATTTATTGCACATGATGGCAGAGGGAGGGTTATGAGGAGAAATCCTGTTAAAATATATTAATAACATATTTTTAAATGAAACTGATAAAAATAATTTGTAGAGGAATATCAAAACTTTTTTTTCCTTTAGGTGTTTGGCTTAAATAAAGTACTATGATTTCTCATAAAGACCTAAATGTTCCATCGTCTAGCTCAAATCCCTTGCTTTATAAATCAGGAAGTTGAACGTCTCAGAGAAGTGACTTTCCCCAAATCACACAGGACATAAGGAGGCAGAAATGAGGGACTGGAATTCAGCTCCAAACCAAATAAATGCTCTTTTCTTTGTCTTTTGCTCTTCAATTAAATTCTAATATTCCTTCAAAGCTTAAGATCCTGTAATTCTATAAAATGCTTGAAGTTTTTTCTTTTTCTTTCTTTTTTTCTAATTTCTGTGGGGTAATAGGGAAGAAAAGCCAAAGATTCCCTCCAAATCAATTTCTAAGAATTCCATTTCTTTTTGTAGAATTCGGAATCTTTTTTTTTTTTAATGGAGTTCTCAGACCTCCATAGGGTAGAAGCCCAGAGAGCTATTTTGACAAACATATTTGCTAAATTTACACTAAATTTACTAAGTTTTCCAGGCTGTGGAGTTCTGCTAATTAGGAGGGTTAACAGAAAGATCCTTCCTCTGGGCTGGGCTATTCCTCCTAGGCACTCTCTTTATCCCCCCAGGAAGGTAGGACTTTCTACAAGCTTTGTAGTGGAGAGCTTTTCCTCTCAAGTTGGTCTCTGGGAAAACAATGGGAAGGAAGGTGGTACACGCCCCATCTCCAGAGCCAGCCCAGCAGGTCTCAAATCTTCAGCCAGACTGCTGACTCATTCATTCACGGCTTACTCGGAAGTCTCAGAATGGATTTTTTCTCATGGGATTTTTTTTCAAGATTAAATAATTATCTTTCTCACAGTTCTGAACTCCTCTTCAGACAATAGATGGGAGCTAACAATACATGGAGCTTGTTTCTATTCTCCTGGCTACTTCTTTACAATGTTTTTGCTGCATTACAGTAAGACTAAACATTTGTTGCAATGAGATGACTAAGTACAGTTTTTAGACACAGAAGATGAAGTAAACAGAAAAGTAAAATTAAGAACAGAGGTTAGGGTCTGGAATGGGGGAAAATCCTTGGCGAGAGTATGAAGGAAAAAAAAAGATGGGAAAAATGGAGGACTCATCCTTTGTGAGTCTGCTTTTAGGGAGAAAAAAGTAAAACTGCAACTTTTCCAATAGACTTTGTCCATGGTGCCTTGTCCATGGTACATGGGTATCCAGCACCAGTCTTGCAGTCCTAAACTTCTCCATTTTCTGCATATTACTCTGGTGGTACTCTCCCTCTTCTTCTCTCTTTCCTTCTCCCCCCATTCCCCTCTACCTCCCATATTGTCCACAATTCCTTAGCTAGGACGATAGATCTTTGAATCTTATCAATCACCCTCTGCAAGACCCCAGGTTAAGGTAAATTTGGGCATGAAGAGAGGGGAAAAAAAAAAGCATTGGGAGAACATTAAGAGCTACACAACCAGCAGAGACCCCTCTCCATGCAGGAACCTGGCCACAATATAAAAGACAATAGAGAGAAGGGCCAGACCTAGGATTTTATTGGTCTAGAGAACCCCTTCTGAAGGAAACTCCCAGTATTTTAGGTTGGCTTCTTCTCTGCAATTTATTGGCCAAGAGAGTTGCCTCAAGCAGAAAAATTAAATTACTTACCCAGGATCACATAGACCGCATATGTCAGAGGTGGGATTCTATAATCACACAAATACATGTACACATACATACTTCATATGCAAATACAGATATAAAGCAATTCCTACTTCCAAGGAGTTTACATTTTCTTTTAAAATAGTATTTTTTTTTTTTTGCAAATACATTGCAAAAATAGCTCTCAACATTCACTTTTGCAAAATCTTATGTTTCAAATTTTTCTCCCTCTCCTCCTTTTCCCCTCCTCAAGAGAGCAAAAAACCCAATAAAGGTTAAACATGTATAGTTCTTTTAAACATTTCTATATTCATCATGCTGTACACACATATAAAATCAGATTAAAAAGGAAAAACACACACACACACACAAGAAAGAAAAAAATCCAAGCAAGCAAACAACAACAACAACAACAACAACAAAAGGTGAAAATATTTTTTTTCATCTACATTCAGTCTTCCTACTTCCTTCTCTCTCTGGATGTGGATGGCATGTTCCATCACAAGTCTAATGGAATTGCCTTTAATCACCTCATTGTTGAAAAGAGTCAAGTCTATCACAGTTGAATATCACATAATCCTGTTGCTGTGTACAACATTCTCTTGGCTCTGCTCACCTCACCTAGTATCAATTCGTGTAAGTCTCTCCAGGCCTTTCTGAAACCATCCTGCTGGTCATTTCTTACAGAACAATAATATTCCATAATATTCATATCCCACAATTTATTCAGCCATTCTCCAACTGATGAGCATCCATTCAGTTTCCAGTTCCTTGCCACTACAAAAAGAGCTGCTATAAACATTTTTGCACATAAAGGTCCTTTTTTTTCCCTTTATGATCTCTTTGGGATATAAACCTAGTAAATATACTGCTGGGTCAAAGCGAATGCACAGGATGATAGCCTTTTGGGCATAGTTCCAAATTGCTAGGAGTTTACATTCTAATGGAGGAGACAACAAAAATGTTTTTAAAAGCATAAATATAAAATAAATATTTACATATGTACACAATCAATTGTGTACATAGATATTAAAAACACCACATTGTGACAGAGCCATCATCCATCCATCTTAATATGTATTTATTAATTTTATATTTATGCCCTCTCTATTTTTAGCCATTCTATTGTCTCCCCCACTAGAATATAAGCTCTTTGGCACTAGACATTTTTTCATTCTTTGTATCACCCCGCCTTGTTTAACATCATACTTGGCATATAGTGGGTACTTGATAAATACTTATTGATTGATTATTTATCTGATAGATCTGATGTTCATTTTTTATGCTAGGTGGGTCACAAATGATCAAATTTAGCTCTGATGCTTCATGCTAAGTTCTGGGTTCAAGCTCTGGCTTTGTTACTCATATAATCTTGATTGAGTCATTTTCTGGACCTCAGTTTCTTTATCTGTAAAATGAGATGCCTGAACTAGATAACCTATAAGGTTCCTCTCAGTTCTAATTCGATGATTCTGTGATTTTATTGATTATAAAACTCTGTAATCAAAATTATACCATGTCCTAGTACAGAATTAGGTCAGTCTCTTTCTCAACTTGCCAACCTCTCTTAAATCTTCTTGTTTCTCACGCCAGGAGAGGAAGTGGTCCTACTCCATTCTTTAGTGATATAGCTCAGCTCCTAACAAAGTTTTCTTAGACAGATAAGGGCCTGTGGCAATGAGCTTTCATTAAACCCAAAAACTGTTGCTTGTTCATCAGAAAGACAAAAACCTGTCACAGTAAGAGGGGAGAAATTTGTTTAGACAATTATTGATTTTGAATTCTTCAATCAGAGACCTTAAAGATCATAGGGTTCAATGCCCTTCTTTCACAGTTGAGTTCAAATGATTTTCCTGAGGTGAAATCAGGAGAACGGCCATCTGATGTCAGTGGGAGAGCTAGACCTGAAGCCCCCTCCCCTTTATACAAATGTAATCACTCATATACATGTGTATGCATGCATGAAGAGTATCCATAATTGAACTCTGGGTATGCATTAAAAATGTCATATTGTGACAAAGCCATCATCCATCCTTCTTAATAATCTGTCAAATGGTGGTACCAGTGACTGTGCTGTGGGAGGATCACCTTTCTCAGCAAAAACCTAGAATGTTAATGATATAGTCAGGAGTGCATTGTGTACCTGCATGGAGGTACAAGATGGCGGGATGGGGTTTGGGAATAGCTGGTAGTTTGGTTTCATTGGAACACTGAGCACGTGAAAGGGAGTCATGTGAACTCTGGCTGAAAAGGTAGATTGGTGCTAGAGATATCAAGTCAAGGAATTCATATTTTATTCTAGAAGCCATATGGAGCCACCGAAGACTCTTGAGCAGAGTACCAACATATTCACAGCTCATTCTGACACTGTGTGAAGAAAGGTTTGGGAAAGAGAAAGACAGGAGTGAAGGAAATCAGCTGGGATGCTATTACAGAACTGTATCCTTGTGAATGAGAAGGGTCTGAGTCAGGATGGGGAGTAGGGGCTGTGAGTGGAAGGAGAGGAACAGATGGGAAATTGGGATTGACAGCACTTGGCTGTTGATGAAGTGCTGAGGGAGGTAGGGGAGGGGGAAGCTTCAGAAATGACTCTGCTGTGCAGTCTTGTCACATCACTGAATGATGCTGGTGGTGAGCACTGTTGGTGACGGACTGGCAGAGAGGACAGTCAGTGTTCAAGTCCAGGGTTCACAAAGCTTCCTGAGAAGAAATAGTTTTGAGGGATATGGCACTTGGTGGAGGGATGAAGGAACATTGTTTATCTATAGTGACTCCCTCCAGGCCTCTGTCTACAGGGGAGAGAGCAGATGATCTTTGAGGAGCCTGGGAACAAATATTTGTTTGAAGTTTATGTCTTGAAAAATGGATCTGTGTTTTGGGAGCACCATTGACTAGAGATTACAAGGTACAAGACATGGCGCTGGGTGCTATGGGATTCACATAATTCTGGCTAAGAAATTTCCCTTAAGGAGTGTGTTGAAGAAATAGATCAAGAGATAGTAACAGGTGGGTGTAGTTATAGAAGGTCCCTAATGGCAGGCCACAATCATATTATGAGAGAGCTTTGGAAGGGAAAAGTATAAGCAAAAATTAGAACCAAAGCAAAGAGCAGGAAAGAAAGTACGCATCTACCATTTGGGAAAATGCTGAAAAAACTCTGTTATACAAAGGGGCAGGATGGGATATTGCCAATACACACATATCTCTGTGTGTGTGTGTGTGTGTGTGTGTGTGTGTGTGTGTGTGTGTGTGTGTGTGTGTGTGTGTGAAGAGAGAGAGAGAGAGAGAAAGAGAGAGAGAGAAAGAGAGAGAGAGAGACAGAGAGAGAGAAAGAGAGAGAGAGAGAGAGAGAGAGAAGAGAGAGAGAGAAAGAGAGAGAGAGAGAGAGAGAGAATCTATGATAATATAAATAAAAACAGCCCTAAAAGGCAGTCAAATTTTGATTAATTCCAGTAACCAGTTTTGATGAAGGACAGATGACTCAATATAGCTTCTTATTAGAGAGGCAGCAGGCTATATGTACAGAATGGGGTAAACACTATTAGAAGCAATCATTGTTTTGGTTGATTTTAACTTTTCTTTTTGTAATAAGAAAAGGTCCAATGGAAGTGAGTGTATATTAAAACTAAATTTGACATGAAATGAAAGGAATCTATTTAAATTTAAAAAAAAGTAATACTGTTTTTTAGAAGAAAGGAAAATGTACAAAGATACACACTGAAAAATATTGGAATTTTAGGCTACACTCAAGTTTTTATATGTCAAACATGTGGGGAAAGTATTGCCTCTCTGGGCCTGATTCTGTCTGAAAGGTGTATAATGCTTTCCAGATCATATGTTTTCTTGAACATTATTTGATTTCATCTTTAGAACAACCACATACGTAGATATACCCACTTTACAGACTTGACACTCAGGCTCAAAAAGATTAAATGGCTTGCACACAGTCACAAATTGATAAGTGGCACAGCGGGAACTCAAATAAGTTCTTCCTGACTTGCTTGAGGAGGCAAAATGAGTAGTAGATAGGTTGGATTTGAAATGAAGAAGCTCTGGATGCAAATTTTGCCTCTGAAACCTACTTTCTGTGAGAACTTTGGTTCTCTTTATCTTGACCTCTCTTTGTCTTCATAGAGTTGTTGTGAAGCCAGAATGAGATGTAAAATGTTTTTCTAATCTTTAATATGTTTATAAGCTAGTTATGACATTGGGTGTGCTGGTAAATGTTTAACAATCAGCTTTCCTTAAAAAAAAAAAAAAGCATTCACTGCAAACTTTTAAATTTAATTTACACTATTAACATTTTTCTCTATCATTTTCTTAAGACCTTGTTGCTTGAATGGGCAACATTCATCATTGAGATTAGATTAAATTAAAAGGGGCATCTAGTTGGTCATAGTGGATAGAGCACTAGCCCTGATGTCAGGAGCACCTGAGTTTAAATCTGGTCTCAGACACTTAACACTTCCTGACTGGGTGACCCTGGGCTACTTAAGCCCAATTGCCACAACAACAACAACAACAATAACAACACACCACCACCATCAACAACAATGGCAGCTAGATGGCGCAGTAGATAGAGTACCAGCGAGTTAAAAAATGGCCTCCGACACTTAACACTTCCTAGCCGTATGACCCTGGGTAAGTCACTTAACCTCAATTGCTTCAGCCAAAAAAAATTAAGAAATTTAACAAAATAAATAAAAATACAATAAAAAATTAATTTCAAAATGATCTCAATATGCATTTGGCAGAGATCCTTATATATGGTTCATGTGTTATTCAGTTGTTAAGTCCTGCCTGATTCATTATGACCCCATTTGGGGTTTTCTTGGCAAAGATATTGGAATGGTTTGCCATTTACTTCTCCAGCTCAATTTACAGATGAGGAAACGGAGGCAGACAAAGTCAAGTGACTTGCCCAGGCTCATAGAGCTGGGAAGTATCTAAGCCTGGATTTGAACTCAGGAGGATGAATCTTGCTGACTCAGAGGCCTGGTGCTCTGTGCACTATGACACCACATAACTCAGTTTGACTGATGCCATACCCATTCAACAGTCCTCCCTCCCTTAAAGCAATTCACTTACATGTTATAGAATCTCCCGGATGTCCTGGGATGTCATGGTCCTCTTCCAGAACAAAGGACAAAGCAACATCTAGCTGTTAATTAATAATAATAAAAAATCCACATGAAACGACTAATTGCTATGGCAGAAATATTCATCCCTTAGTAGCAGGCCTCTGGTGAGGGAGCCCACCATGCTGGCTACAGCCGTCCTGTTTCTCTGATGACAGGCACACAAGCTGCTGCCAGAAAGTGTGTGAAGGCTTTCCAGCCTCGGCAAAACCTGCCAAATTTTCCCTCTGCTGTTGTCGTTTTCAGAAAGTCAAGGTCACCTCCACATAGGGAGAGCCGATAAATGGTAAACAATCACTCCAAGAAAAAAAAATTACCCATGAAACACTTTTTAAGCTTAATTTGCATCGTTGTCATTTTTCTCCCCATTACATTCTTAAGTCTAGACAATCAACAAAACAATAAACCAAGCCGTGATTGGTATCATTTGCCGATAAGGTATAAAAGTGCTCAGGCTGAATATTTAATTATTGTCTGGATTCAGGCTGGCTCCAGCAAATTCTGGCTTTCACACACAAAGCATCAAGTGGAAGGTGGATTATTTGTTGTAAAGAAATCCCCCAAATCCTTTGCCTTTCTGTAGTCTCTTCCACTGGGCAGGATACTCCTTTCAAGGATGCAAATAGCAACCTATGACTGTTCATATGATGGGCCTTGAGCACATAAATTTACTAGAGGGTCAGATCTTCTTTGAATTCTGTCGATGTTGTGGGAATCCCAGGGGAGCACATGACTTGTCCACCATCCTTTGCTCTGGCAAAGACTGGCCATCCCCTGGTCTGGCTCAGCCATACAGCGCTTTGAAAGCCAGCCTTTGTCCCACCTCCCTCACACTATTTCTTTCTATTACCCTTTTGGCCAAATCATAGGGTTCCATGCATCAGAAGAATATGACTTTGTTTTCAGGGAAAACTTGGAAATGTGGAATTATTGAGAAAACTTAAATCACATTCAATTGGAGGAATATGTTTCAAAGGCAGAGACTATTTAATTTCTGCCTGAGAGTACTTGGCATCAACATCATATCTGGTGCCTAATAAATGCATGTTGATTGATTTTTAGTTTGGATTAAAAAAGACCTGCCTCAGATACACTCCTGGGCAAGTCATTTGACTTTTCTCAGTCTGAATAATAGCATCTGCTTCCCAGAATTGTTGTGAGGATCAAATGAAATAACACATTTATAGAGTGGTTTTGTTTTTTTTTAAACCTTAAAGCTCTAGAAACTATTTATTATTGTTGTTGTTGTTCACACTTAATAGCTATATTATCCTGGGCAAGTCATTTGACTTTTCTCATTTTGAATAATAGCATCTACTTCCCAGTATTGTTGTGAGGATCAAATAAAATAACAGATTTATAGTGTTTTTTTTAAACCTTAAAGTTCCACAAATTATTTGGTATTATTGTTGTTGTCTCTATTTTGTATTCTATTGGATCCTGTTTTCTGGTAAGTCTTGGGTGGCAAAAATGATTGTTGCTGGGTATTGGTTTTCTTTTTTCTTTTCTTTTCTTTTCTTTTCTTTTCTTTTCTTTTCTTTTCTTTTCTTTTCTTTTCTTTTCTTTTCTTTTCTTTTCTTTTCTTTTCTTTTCTTTTCTTTTCTTTCTTTCTTTCTCTTTCTTTCTTTCTTTCTTTCTTTCTTTCTTTCTTTCTTTCTTTCTTTCTTTCTTTCTTTCTTTCTTTCTTTCTTTCTTTCTTTCTTTCTTTCTTTCTTTCTTTCTTTCTTTCTTTCTTTCTTTCTTTCTTTCTTTCTTTCTTTCTTTCTTTCTTTCTATTTCTCTAGTCTTTGTCATTGCTGCAGAGCTGTCTGGGACCAGGCTCTGACTCTCTTAGTCTCTTGGCTTCCTTTGAGGCCTAATCCCTGAATAAACCGAAATCTCCATCATTCCTCCTCCTTCTGGCCTTCTCCATTACCCAGTTCATTTCTTCCCTATCTTCTTCATCTCTGAGGCCCTCTGCCATCCAAGCAGTCTATATCCACCTGTTCTCTGAGGTCAAGGCAGGAAGGCAGCAATTCCACCATGGCTATTGGTCCATACACTCAATGGTCTCTGGTCTCTGCTGCAAGGGCTGCATACTGAAACAAAGTGAAGCTCCCTAAATCCAATTGCCTCCTTGTCTCCTTTAGCATTGCTACATCCCTGGTTCAGGCCCTCATCACTTCATGAGTCTGCTTGTATCAAGTCTCCCCAGTGAGTTCTTAAAGTCATCTTCCCAAAGCTTAGGCAGATCTGACCACATCCTCCTCCTCCTCCTCCTCTATAAACTTTCGTGGCTCCTTATCATCTCCAAGACTAAATGAAGAATCCTCTGCATGGCATTCAAAGACTTTCCTAACTTTCCCTACTCCCTACGATTCAGTCTTTTCACATTTCTCCCTGCCATGTACTCTGATCTACTGCCATTAGTCTCCTTGCTGATCTTTGAATAAGACAGTCCCATCTCTGAATTTTAGGAATTTTCATTAGTTACCCAGCCCAAGTATGGAATGCTCTCTTCCTCATTGAAGCCTCTTAGCTTCCTCCAAATCACAGATTAAACTCCACTTCATAAAGGAAATCTTTCTAATGTCTTTCTCTGAATTATTTCTTTTTTATTTTGTCTGAGCTCATTTGCATGCTCTTCCCCCCATTAGATTGTGAGTTACTGGAGAGCAGGGACAGCATTTTGCCTTTTTCTGCACTTGTAGCACTTAACTTGCTGTCTGGTATACAGTTGGTGCTTAATAAATATTTATTGACTGCCTGACCATGTCTAAAGTCCTTTTCCATTCTCATATTCTTGAATCATGGCACCTGAACTTGGCTCCCATTGTAGCTCTTGGCTGTTCCCCTTCTCCGATTTTGGAGTACTAATGTTCCCTGGTTTACTCAGATAGATTTCACAAGTGTGGCTGGTGATGCAGAAATCAAAAATGAAAGGTCCTTGGATTAGCTCACAAACCAAGCCACAACTCAAACTCAGCTTCCCAGCCTTCTCTCCTTACTTTCATTTTCAGTTCAGGCAGAGGCAACTTTGAGTTTACCCATTTCCTCTTGGCTTCTAGGGATTGCCCAAAGTCCCAAGTCATGGGAAAACTAGGATCAATTAGAGCAGAAGCTGTTGGCTTGACATTTATATTGTTCTTAGCATGTCTGAAGAACCTTTATGACCACTCGTTGACTTTGCTCCCCCAAAGTGATGAGAAATCTAGCCTTCAGGTTCCATTTAATATCTTTAAATTCCCCAGTGAAACTGGAGAAGACTCCCATTCATTTAAGGGGAAAAAATCCCATTCTTAAGCTTGAAGTCAAGGAGAAGAAACTCCACTTTTTTAAAATAGATAAATATTATTCATAATTTCGTTTTTATTTTGCTTAAATTTTCCCTTGTATCCCTCCTCACCCCTGTCAGAATCAATCTATGTAACAACACTATTTCTTAAAGAAAAAAGAGAAAGAAAAATCAGCCCAAATGATCAATACATAAAAAATTTGAAAATATATGCAGTATTCCATACTGCTGGATTTCTCACCTCTGCAAAGAATAAGGTTGAATTAGAAAGGCTTTTTTTCATACCTTTTCTTTGGGGCTATTTATTCTTTGTAATTTTGTAACATTTACTTTTGATTGTTTTGTGGTGATTTCTTTCTCCATTTACATTGTTGTAGTTGTTGTATAAATCGTTTTCCTGGTTTTGCTTACTTTGTGTCAGTTTGTGGAAGTCTTCCATGCTTTCCTGTATTCATTACACTCACTGTTTCTTATAGCACAATACTACTCAGTTACATTTGTATACAATTTGTTCACCATCCCCAATCAGAGAGCTTCAACTTTGTTTCTAATTCTTTGCTACCACAAAAATCATCTGATTTTTAAAGGAGCCGAGAGAGGAGTTCTACTCTAAAGACAAAACAAGTAGAGCTTCCATGATGCTTCAGCTTGCTTGAACATAGTTCTTTGTGGGTCAACTTTCCCATGAGACTGTTAGCTTCTTGAGGGCAAGGGCTGGCTTTGCCTCTCTTTGGATCCCAACACCTAGCACAGTGCCTGACATGTAGTACATGTAATCTACAGCTTCATGGGTTTGACTGACTTGATTTGTCTCGAGCACTGAGAATTTGTGTCTTGCACAGAGCCACACAACCAAGTGTGTGTCTCCAACACGACTTCGGTCTAGGTCTTTCCTGTCTTTAGGGCTGACCTTCTATCCATGTTGCCTTGCTGTTGCTAGTACTACTAGTGGAAGGAAATAACATTCATTAAGCACTTACTGTTTTCAAGGACTTTGCTAAATGATGGGGGTGAAAACAGAGAAAGAAGGCATTTCCTGCTTTAAAGGAGCTGGTACTCTCATTGATACATATAGGAGTGTTCTGTTAAAGGACAGATGGTTAATTAGAGCAGACCTTGGGAACTAGGAAGGTGATCCTTGTGGATCTCCTTCACCCCTCGCCACCCTTGGTACTTGGGCTACAGGGAGGTGGAAAGGGGAAGGAAAATCTCCCTTCATTATATTGAAAATACAATTATAAACATAATAGTAGCATAGTGATTTTTTCTATTCCTGGAATCCTACTGAAAAAAAAAAATCAATCAGATAAATAAGATTTATTAAATACCAACTGAGCACCGATCAGATCTGTGAATTCAAGGTTCTAATGGGGGAGGCAACTTGCAGGCAATTGCAGGCAACAAGATAGAGATAATTGGAGATAATAGACAGAAGACATTAATATTAACATTAAGGGGAATCTGGAAAGACTTCTTGTAGAAAGTGGGACTTCAGCTGAGTCTTGAAGGGTACATGAGGAGGTTGAAATGAGGAAGAAGAACATTCTATGGAGGTGGAGGGTGTCAGTGAACATGCAGGCAGATGCATCTTGTTGGAGAAACAGCAAAGACTTTCTGCACTGATGGAAGGAATAGCCATACAATTGACATGATAAATCCATTTAGGTAATAGCTGACATTTATGTGGCATTTTATACTTTGACAAGTTTATAAAGCATTTTCTGCACATGATCTCATATAAATCCTCCTTGTAACCCCATAAGGTAGGTGGGTATTGTTAGATTCCCATTTTGTAGATCAGGAACTGAAGTTCAAAGGCCAAATAACCTGCTCAAAGTCACATGGCTAGTAAATGGAAGAAGCAGGATTCAAGTCTGGTCTCTCTCCTGTCAGGGCTCTGTCCACACCGAACCATATTCCAACTTACCTTTGTGATATTTATTCCTACTTATATTTTGGTAACAAACAATTGCCTGGAAATTATATGCTAACATTAACAATTCTTTGAGGGATGGAGTCCTATTTTATCCATCAATAGAATGATGAATCAGGGCAGTTTAGTTTGGTGATTAGAATACTGAATGCCTTGGAGCCAGGAATATCTGAGTTCAAAGCCCACTTCCCATGATTCCTAGCAGTAAGACACTGAGTGAATCACTTAATATTTTTGTACCTCAGTTTCCTCCCTTATAAAATGGGGATAACAATAGCACCCACCTCATAGGGTTTTGGTGAGAATCAAATGAGATATTATATTCAAAGAATTTTGTAAAATTTCAATAGCTATTGGATTCTGGGACTGGAGTTAGAAATTCTGGATTCAGATCCTGTCTCCAATATTTATTGGCTGTATGGTAATTCACTTCAACTCTGCTTCAGTTTCCTCATCTGCTTTATAGTGGCCTTTGAGGTCCCTTGAAGCACTTGTCTATTCTAGTCTTCTTATTTCTTTCTGTTCCTACACGAGGTCCTTAAATTTAGCTAATAATTGAATCCTGGTCTCCATGATAAATATTCTTTCCACCATGCCACACTGCCTTCTCTAATGGGAAAAGAGAAATAGGAAAGAATCTAAAGAAATTTTGGCAGTGGCAACAAGCAGATGGGGAATGGAAATTAAGAAGGCAGCCTAAATTCTAGCTAATCCCAGCTCCAATGAGATGATTGAGAGAAGACTTTCTCTGTATTCATTTCTTTGTCTGTGAAATGGGGATCCCACTTTTTCTGCTTATATTCACCAATGAGCCAGGAGGCCAAAAGAAATGCTGAAATTGTTCTTTCTGGGCCCAAGGAATTCTTTGGCACTAAGCTAGACAACTTTGGAAATTCATTATTTTTTTTCAATTCTTAGCAAAGGATTCTAGCCAGTTTTACCCCTCCAATATTAGGAGAGTCTTGAGTTGAAAGGCATTTTAGAGACCATTTAGTCTAAGACCTTCATGAGATAGTTGAGTATGAGAGAAGTTGAGACACTTGACCCAGAGGGAATAAATCAAATTGAATCAAGACTGCTTGAGTTTGGGCTTCAATCTATGAAGACTCACTGAAGTTTCTGAATTAAGAACTGTTAGGAAGGGCTTTACAATTCTAACTTGTGGGATAGAGAGAGGGGGTGGATGGGAGAGAGACACAGAGAGACAAAGACAGAGAGAAAACGAGAGAAAGAAGAGAGAGAGAAGGGAAAGAGAGAAGGAGGGAGGGAAGGGAAGAGGAGGAGGAGAAGGAGAAGGAGGGAGGGAAAGAGGGAGAAGAGAGAGAGAGAGAGAGAGAGAGAGAGAGAGAGAGAGAGAGAGAGAGAGAGAGAGAGAGAGAGAGAGAGAGAGAGAGAGAGAGAGAAAGGAAGAGAATTCCTGGAAGTTGAGAGGGGGCTGCCTCAGATGAAGTCCGGGATTTGGAGATGGGAATGAGCACAGCCTCGGGTTCTTTGGAGTTCCAGGGATTACAACCAACACCAAGGTGTGACTTTCATTTTCTGTTGTTCAGTGAAAATGAAGGCCCCTTGTTCCATTCATTAGCATGGAGGAAAATCCTTCTCGAAGTCACTTGAAACCAAAGTCACTCAATAAACTCCTTGCCTTCCCCCACATCCACAGTTCTTGGAGGCCAGGGCTGGCTGGATACTCTCAGGTTATTGATAACCACGGCCCCTCTATCAGTCCACACCCCATCTTGGGGCTGAGAAAATTGGTTTGGAACTGGGATTTTAATTGGACCCAGATGAGAGCTTTGAGGTTTTCTCAGCCAAATTCACTGGACAGTTGGTGTTTCTTTTAGGAAGCGATACCCATCTGTGCTCTTAAAAAGGGAAGTGGATGTCTTGACTCTTGATTCACCGGGACAGAGTGGAATCTTGGTGCTCTCAGGCTGGGGCAACTGCTATGCAAATCAGCCTTAGCCCCAACCTCTGGGGAAGGTTCCTAGGAAGGAAACTAGGCAGAGATAATAACGGAAATAAAAAGTGGCCAGCACTCACTCATTCCAGACTATTTTGAGGAAGGTTCTTTTAAACCCTTTCAAAAAAAAAAACCCCAAAACAATGAGGACTTTTTGTCAGAAAATAAAGGGCTGGGATATGAACAGACGGTTTTCAGATGATGGAATTTAAGCCATCTATAGTTATATGAAAAAATGATCTAAAGCACTATTGATTAGAGAAATGCAAATTCAAACAATTGAGGTACCCACCTTATAACCTCTCAGAGTGGCTAAGATGACAGAAAAAAGATAATGATGAATGTTGGAGGGGATGTGGGAAAACTGTGACACTAATGTATTGTTGATGGAGTTGTGAACTGATCCCACCATTCTGGAGAGCAATTTGGAACTATGCCCAAAAGGCTATCAAAGGATTCATCCTTTGATCCAGCAGTGTTACTACTGGGCTTATATCCCAAAGAGATTTTAAAGAATCGGGAAAAGGACCCACATGTGCAAAAATGTTTGTGGCAGCTTTTTTTTTTTGTGGTAGCAAAGAATTAGAAAATGAATAGATGTCCATCAATTGGGGAATGGCTGAACATGAAGGTAATGGAATATTGTTATTCTATAAAAATGATGAACAAGCTGATTTTTAGAAAAGTCTGGAAAGATTTACATGAACTGATGCTGAGTGAAACAAGCAGGACTAGGAGATCATTGTACACGATATCAGCAAGAACGTGTGATGATTAACTATGAAAGACTTGGTTCTTCTCAGTGGTTCATTGATCCAAAGCAATTCCAATAGATTTTGGACAGAAAATACTATCTGCATCCAGAAAAAGAAATAAGGAGTCTAAATCTAAATCAACACATACTGTGCCCACTTCTTTTTTCTGTTTTTTTTTTAATCTTTTCCATGTTTTTTCTCTTTTGCTCTGACTTTTCTCTCCTAACAGCATTCATAAAGTAATGGGTATTAAAATAATACAAAAAGAAAATAAAGGGCTAACACTTTTAAAGTCTATTTTAATTCTTCATTATTTATGCTAACTTGCTAACCGAGCACAATCTTGATATACATTAGGCACTCAATGTATGCTTGCTTATTGATTAATTGTTGTAAAAGAAGTTGTCTAGCCAAACTCGTTTTGTTTTTAATTTTGGAGCCAAATTTAAGGCTCGATAGTAGGGGAAAAATTCTTAAGGTTTTTGCTGTTGTTGAGTCATTTCTTACTCTTTGTGACCCCACTTGGGGTTTTCTTGGCAAAGGCACTGAAGTGGTTTGCCATTTCCTTCTCCAGCAATAATCTAGTGTGCATTCGTCCCATTTTACAAATGAGGAAACTCAGATTGAAAGTGGCTAGATTGGTTAGTTCAGATTTATGGAGCCAAAGTGTCTAAGAGAGGATTTGAACTCAGGATTTGATTCCAAGTCCAGTGCTCTATCCCCTGGAAAGAGATGCTAGACTCATGTAATCCAGTTTTGTTTTTTATTTTTTTTATTTATTTTTATTTTTTTGCCTTTTCCTGTTTCATTGTCTCCTCTTTGGCAGGTGATGGAACCCAGGGACTCTTCTCAGAATCTTGTCTTTTAAATGCATCATAAAAGACATCAATTATGTTGACAGTTATCAAAACATGGCAAGCTAATTTTTAGTTGTCCCAATCGTGTCTGTCTCTTTGTGATCCCATTTGGGGTTTTCTTGGCAAAGATACTGGAATATTTTGTCAGTACCATCTCTCTCTCATTTTACAGATAAGGAAACTGAGGCAATTAGGGTAAAGTGACTTGCATTAGAAGGTTGGGATGAAGGTTTTCCTCTGCTTCTCCTCCTGACTTACCCACCACTTCAAAGGTGAATCATTTCCATCCGTAAAAGACGCACACTCCTAATCCTTTTTGTTGCAGCTTTCATTACTTCCCTTAAAAAATTGCTTACATTGAACAAGCTTTCCCACTAAGGAACAAGCATTCCTTGCCCAGTCTGGGTTGATGACAACAGACTTTACTGAGGGCCTCCCCACGGGGATGCGAGTCCTTGACTTCACTGACAAAAAGATGAACCTTCTTGGTTGTAAGTTGGAATTTTCACCTTCCCTCAGCCTCAGGGGCCTCCTTTTAATTTCTGGATTAAATTGTCTTTGAGGCAAATTTAATTTTTTTTCAAATTAAAAAAATTAAAAAATAAAACTGAATTGCAGTTTTAGCCTCAGGGACTTAACTATCATAGGATGTACAAGATTTTGTCCCTGGAGAACAAGGTGGGGAACATGGGAAGGACAGAATTTTTTCTGAGGTGATCAGGGTAAATGATTTGCCCAGTTAAGGATCAAATACAGATTTGAACTGAGGTCCACAGGCAGCGCTCTATCCACCTAACTGCCCCTGAAGGGGGTAATTTCTCTCCGGGGACTAGCTCTGTCTTCCTTTGGGGTACTGCACTATTGCCAGGGCCCCATCCCTGTGATGCTCCTCTCCTGGGATGTTTCCCCCTTAATTCCCGCAGGGGTGGGGACCACATTGTCCCTTCTCTTTGCATGATAGGACTTCACAGCTTTTTCTGTCACTCCAGCCATGCTGTCTGTCCATCAATTGTTTGTGAACCAAACAGAGAGGTCTAGTTAGAGCTCCATATCTCTGAGTGAGGAAGCAGAAATTGCCAGAGCATTCTCATCTGTGCCCACACCAGAGCCACCCACCGTTGTTTCCCAATTGCCCAAGGACAAAGTGCTTATTACTTACTAAAGAGGGAAAAATCTGAAGTTAAGTAAAAAACAAAAGTCCTTCTAACCACAGTAAAGAGGAAAATGGGCAATTTGATTAATCAGGGACTGTGGTGAACTTTAATTTGGGTTAGGGAAATGGATTCTTAGACCTATAGAGTCATTTCAGTCATGTCTAACTCTTCATGACCCCATCTGGGGTTTTCTTGGTAGAGATACTGGAGTACTTTATCATTTCCTTTTCTAGCTCCTTTTACAGATAAGGAAACTGAGGCAAACTGGGTGAAGTGGCTTGCCTAGGATCACACAGCTAGGAAATGTGAGCCTAGATTTTAATTCGGTCTTTCTGACTCTAATCCCTATCCATTGTGCCACATGACAATCCATGTGGCTGCCCTAGAAGGGCTTTTAGGTAGCATTCTTTCAATCTCTTTATTGAGAGTGAGGAAACTGAGACTAGGGAAGCATTGAATGAAACACATCATCTCCCTGGGTTCCATTCTCTGGATCTGTAGAAGAATGAGGGCTGGACAATATGGCTTCTGGGACCCTTTCAAGGGTTTAAAGCCTATAATTTTGGAAGTAGAAGCCCTGGGTTCAAATCTAGTCTGTAATTTGCTACCTGCCTGATGACTGCTGGGTAGCAGATAGGTCAATGAAGCTGTCCTGGCAGCTGAGCATGGCTTTCTGTTCTTCCTATCCACTCTGCCACTACTAATAGTTTGTTTCTTAAAACTGATTAGCCTTGGTGAACGATTTTTTATCAGGGCTCTGAAGCAAGATCCTTTTGGGTTCTTGTTTATTCTTGTTAATTAAAAAGTCATTTTAATTGGTGCCCAGCCAGAACATTAATGTTCATCATTTAATTATTAATTTACACAGACAACCAATACATGCCTCTTTAAAGCATCCTGAAAGATTCGTTATCAGACCACTTTGGGATGAATGCCATGTCTCATTTGTGGAGAAACGAATGTAAAAACAGAAGGAAGTTTGTTTCTTCCAGGGATTCAGATTTGGCAGGAGTCTGGGCTCTCTCAACTATGATCCCATGATTGTGGACCAGAAAGTTAATAATAATAGCTCACATTTATATAATTCTTTAAAGTTTGCTAAATGCTTCACAATATTGCCTTCACTGACTTTCATAATAGCTCTTGAGAGGTAAATCCCATTTTATTGATGAGAAAACTGAGGCAGACAGAGGTTGGTGACTTTCACAAGGTCACCCAGTCAGAAAGGGTCAAATTTGAACTCAGTGCTCTATTTACTTTGTCAAAAGCCATAGGATAACAGAAGTAGGTAGAAAGGGATTTAGAGGTCCTAAATTTCATGCTTTCAGGCCTAGAAAGTTGAAGTGGTTTGACCAAAGTTATATGGTAACTTGGTTGCCAGTGGACTAAAACTCAGGCTTTCAAATTCCCAGTGCTTTTACCCTACTTTCTTCATGGATACCATTTCAGAATATTTAGAGACAATGACTTCTTTTCCTATTATACATATCCAGTGCTTAATATATGATTATTGTTTGATTGATTTCTATCTCCTCCTTTGGTCACTAGTGACATATGGTAGAGAATAGGGTGAAAAAAAGAAGAAGAAGGTGGCCTTTTATTTTGAGTAACTGATTTATAAAAAAGGCTCTCATAAAGAAAGCCAGAAAGACTGAGGCTGGAAATCAAGATCTCCCATGATCAATACAGGTTGTTGTTTAGTTGTGTCCAATTCTTTGTGATCCGTTTGGGGTTTTCTTGGCAAAAATATTCAATAGTATGCCATTTTCTTCTCTAGCTCATTGTATAGATGAAGAAACTGAGGCAGTGGGAAATGAGTTACCCAGGGTCATATAGCTAAGCAGTCCATTCCCATTTTTGGCCACTCTCTGAGTTATGAAGGTTTTGTTGTCAGTGGGCCAACATTTATCTCTTTGCAATTTCCACTCTGTTCAATAGTGTTTCTAAAGAATTTTAAAGTCCTTTATAAATTCTAGCTATCATTATTATTATTGTGGATTATTTTTTTTAGGGTATTGGTTAAGATAGACGGCCAGTGGGATTGCTTCTGACTCTGAATTCTATCCTTTTGGGCAAAGAAATTGTCCTTTGAGTTCATTTCAACTCATAATGCTCGGGATATCTTATGATGCAGTCTTGTTGCCTCCCTGCAATTATTGGGCAGAATTGGCTGCGTTGAACTTGTCTGCATTAAAAACCTCAAGATGGAGAACTTCTCCCTTGCAAGGCACCATGCCTACTGTTGAACAAAAAGACATATCCTATGAAACAAATTTTCAATTTTTATTTTACATATTTATACATAAAACGTTCCAGGGAAACTCTCTGAATCCAGCTCAATGTTAATAGCACATCTAAAAATGAAGGTCAGGTAGTCAACATTCACAAAATGTTGAAAACTGATTAAAATATCCAGATGACGGAAAGCTACAACTTCACGACGAGGCAGGCAGGTATGGTTTGGACTTGGATAGCACCGGCTTTGACAGCTTCTTCTTTAGAGTGAACTACAGTGAAGAGTAAAAGTAGGCAATGGGAAAGGACGGGTCCAACTGAAAGTCTCTAAACAAATAAAAAATAAAGTTAAACTACCCTCTGTTCCCAACCATGGTTTGTAACAGCATGGCTATTGTACATTTTCTTCTCATAACTGTATTTTATTAAAATGCCGGTTATTTAGTGGCACGAGTTAAAATTAAAATAAATTAAGAAGCAAAGGCCAATCACTGGACATGAAGCTTCGGACATCATCAATGACTAACACTGATTTTTTTGTTTCTTGGTGCACCCCTTCAAGGGTGTATCCACGTTTCACGACCACAGAAGTACAATAGTTTTCGAGCGTGGTCTCCTGGTGGGAGCTCCGGGTTCATTTTGCTGGCATTTTCTCAGCCAAGTGCTTCTGCTGGCTTTCAGCATGTCTGTAAAATTAATCACAAGATTCGTTATTTTACTTCTAAGAAAAAGACACTCCACAGTTCTCTGATTTTCTAGGGATGGTACCAGTTGAACAAAGGGTTAGATCAGCTCATGAAGAAATATATTCCCAAGAATCACGAAAGTATAGTCTACTAAGATCAATTCAATTTGTGGACAATTTCTATTCCATACGAATTACAGTATTTCTCAAATAAACAGCTAGATAAATTGTGGAGTTCTATCCACTAATTAGGGTGTCTATAACAGGCTCTTTTCTTTGTTACATATCCTGGTCAACCTCTGCAAGTCTGATGAAACTTATGTACCCCTTTCTCAGAATCATGTTTTTAAAAGCATAAGCTACATAGGATTACTAAGGAAACCAATTATATTGAAATACATTAAAAATATCAAATATTTTATGTCAAAATATTTTTAAAAACCCAAGTTCATACACCCTAGGTCAAAAATGCTTAGTTTATAATTTAATGGTGAGAAGGGAAATGATAGAATGCTCGAAGAATGAAGGGATTTAGGGAAAGTTCTATGGAATAAAGGAGGTTGGCCATTGGGAAGTATCAATAATTTAAAAAGAACCCAAGAAAACTTTTATTTTGGAGGGGAGGAATAAGAAGAAACAACTTCACAAAATCCAATTGCACATAAAATAAACAAGCCAAAAGAATCAAGTAACCTAAGGTGCATGATAGGAATCTGAGATTATATATCTCAATTTTACTAAGGTCAATTATGATTAAATAATTAACATTTTATCACAATTATATATTCGATATTAATACAGAACATATCATTATATATAAAAATCATATAGTAAAGTAAAAATAATAAAATAATAATAAACATGTGTGTTAAACAAACTTAATTAAATGTGTGTCAATTAAGCAAAGTCTGAGATAATATCTCATCTGAAGCTCTTGGTTAAGTGTCTTTGGTGAATGGAGACTGGGTTTAGTGTCAGGAGACCCAAGTTCAAGGCCTGTCTCTGATACATCCTGGCTGTGTGATCCTGGACATAGCATTGATCTACTCAGGGCAATTACAAATTACAGCGCTAATTCCAAGATCAAGCGACTGAGTCTAAGTCTTGACTCCAACCAAAGTCATTACTGAATACCGTTCCCGATCATGTTCATTTTTGTATAGAACCACTCCCCGCCCCCCTCCCAAGACCCCTAATTTAAGGTGTTTATGGCTCAAAGAGCCAGGAATGATCTTGTCACACGCATGAGCAATATGAGCAGGAGGCCCTGTGCTGGAGCGAGTCCTGCCCAGGAAGCCGCTCACGTGGCCAGGGAGCCCGAGGCTGCCCAGTCTGACAGCAGGCTGAACAGCGGGCACAGGAAGGTGGAATGGCCAAGTCCAAAGCTTGCCTCATGCTAACGAGCACTAATTAACCATGTTGTTTGGAAAAAATGTGCCCAAGGAAAGCAAAACACAATGGATTCACCCAGATGGTTTTTGGAAATGGCCAGGCTGGCCCGAGAAGGGAAATGCAAGCTCTCCTCTGTCCTGGGGAGGGGAGACACATTCTCCTTCCTGGCTGTTGAATGGTCGGGGATGGATTTCCCAGATGGTGTTGGATTGCTGTGAACCTCAAATGGAACAACTTTAGGAGACTGTCCTTCACATCTCTTTAAGGAAGATGGCAGCACCCAAAGTCTCCCTCCCCTGTCTGGAGCTCGTGGCTCCGGGGGCGAAAACATTTCAGGACGAGAGAAGCTAGAAGCCAGGCAGAAAAAGGTTAAAAGCTCTTATACAGAGAAAAGATATCTGGAAGGAAGGAACGCTCAATCCCATCTCTCTCAGTGTCCCTCTGGGTGCACACAGAGCCCGCTTTGTTGGGCCTGGCTCCTGAAACTTGGCACGAGGAACAGCGAGATGCCCAATGAGCTGCCCTGTCTGAGACTGTGGTGCCAGGAAGCCCAGATGATGACCAGGCAGCAAGCATCCACTATGTGCCAGGCTTTATGCCAAGCCAACAGCGCCGTAGCCAATTCGTTTCAATTTAATTCAATTCAATAAACATATAGGATATGGATTCTGGGGGGAGTCCAATCTCCTTATTTTTATAGATTAGGAAACAGGTTAGTGATTTGCCCAAGATTATATAATCAGGAAGTGTTAGAGCCATGAATCAAAGGAGGGGCCGTTGTTCTAGATACAGCATTCTTTGTTCTCAACATCAAAGGTACTAATGTATCCTTGTTGAGTGTGTGAGAGTATTTGTGTTTGTGTGTGTGTATGTATTTGTATTTCTGTGTGAATGTGTGTTTGTATGTATATGTATTTGTGTTTCTATATATGAGTGTGTATGTACATGTGTTTGTGTGTGCTTGTATTTGTGAATGTATGTGTGTGTGAGGGTGCATGTATTTGTTTTTCTTAAAGGTCACTGGGGGCAGCTAGGTGGCGCAGTGGATAGAGCACTAACTATCCCTGAATTCAGGAGGACCCGAGTTCAAATATGGCCTCAGACACTTAACACTTCCTGGCTGTGTGACCCTGGGCAAGTCACTTAACCCCAGCCTCAGGGGAAAAAAAAAAAAAAAAAAAAAGGTCATTGACTCCCCTGGTTTGTTATTATGTAATCATAAAAATACAATACAATAATCATAAAATATAAGACAATAAAATATGGTATAATAAAATAATAGCATAATAAAACAAGTATAGTAATGACATATAATTATAATATATGGCATTAAATATACTATAATGATACATAATTATAATATATAATATCAAAATGGTAAAATAATAAATGACAGAATTATAATATGATATTAAAACATAGTATAATTGTTATACACTTATGATATATGTAATGATAACATATGAAATTTACTATAGTATGATGATATATAATCATGATATCAAAATGGTAAAATAATAAATGACAGGATTATAATATGATATTAAAATATAGTATAATTAATGATATATAATTATAATATAGAACACTAAAATAGAGTATATTATGTGCTGTTAAAATAAACATTCCAATATTTAATAATTAATTTGGTAGAAAAATTAATGTGATTGTTATAACTATTTAATAATAATTATTATGTTTGTTGAATGAAATTGATAAGTTATCTCTATTTGATACCAGAGGTGTAGCTTAATAAATGACATAGAATTAAAATGTGATATTAAAATATAATTAATGCTATACAATTATATAACATTAAATATAGTATATTATATGCTACATTAGAATAAATATTTCAATATTTAATAATTAATATGGCATCAAAACTATTGAGTGATTATTGTTATAACTTTAATAGCAAAATGATTATGCTTGTTGAATGGAATTGATACCTTGCCCTATTTGATAGCAGAGGTTTATATTTAGCTTAACAGTGCCATGAAAACAAATATTTTTAGCCTGTGGTGTCTACAGTACTTTCTGCTGTGAAATGAGCATGAAATATATTGCAATTATAAATAACTGAGGAAGAATACTGCTCATTTCTCGCCCCCCCCTTTTTAACTCCCTTTTTAAAACTGAAAAAATGCTACTGCTGTTCCACGTCCTAGAAATACAGTCTTTATTCTCCCTGACAGGATTCACCAGTGCTTGAGAGTTCACAGATAGCTGTGTCCAGAGATCTTTCAGAAGGCACAAAGCCCTGGTTGGTTAAACCGGTGTTACTGTATTTGTTCTGGGGGAAATTTACTCATTGGGGTAGCATGGCTTTATGGTCATATAAACCCATTACATTGTAAAAAAAAATTCTTATTAACAACAATACCAGTAATAATAAGATTTGCAAAGCCCTTTATTAATGTAATCTCCATTGATCTCACAATATCCCTGGGAGGTAGGTATTATTATGACCCCCATTTTACAGTTGAGGAAACTGAGGCAGACAGAGGTAAAAGGACTTGCTTAGGGTTGTGCAATTAGCAAGTTACTGAGTCTATATCTGAACTGAAGTCTTTATGAGGTGCTCTATCCATTGTACCACCCAACTGTTTTAACATCAGATAGCTATTAAATATCTGAATCTACATTTGAACTCAGCTCTTTCTAACTCCAGGCCTATTAAAGTGTTATAATTTTTTTAAAAAAATAATGACTCTGAGGTTTTGGGTCTGCATGGCACTAATGAGTCATTTCCCTCTCTACATCTCTGTGTAGGTCTCCTCCACTCTGGTCCCTGATCCTTTGGAAGGCCTCTGCTGATCCTCCTACTTCAAGTGCTCTGAAGATACAAGATCTATCTCCCCCACCCCAGGACTGAGGGCAGGGACTCTTATTTTTGTTTTTCTTCCCAGCCCTTAGCATAGTGGGTGACAAGGAAATGTTCTTCCAGTTCCCACAACACAGGGAGTTTCCTTCCAGGTTAAGCTGGTCTTGAATGCTGAACCTATAGTCCCTTTGCCAGGCTGATCCCTGAAGCCTCCTAAATATGGCAGAAACATCTTCCACAAGAACAGTCTTTAAGAATCCAGGATCCTCTCCATCCTACCATGAAGCCCAGAGTAGTCTGTTATTCATCATCATTATTAGAAAAATTAATTTCATAAGTTTAATATAATTGGAGAAGAGATATCACTGTAAATGCCCTGAACATTATTACTTTTGTAATTTGTTTCCTACTCTCTTTCTTGAGAGAATTCTAGATCATGTAGATTAACTAGATGTGTGCTCTTAACAGATATTTGTCCTTTCACCTGGACTATGTAAATTTCTCTCAGTTTGGACCCCTGGTTTCCAATCTCTCCTTCTGATCCAGCTGCCATATGTATAATCCTCCTGATGCCTTTTGGTCTAACTGAATCTTGCCTTGCTCAAGCATTCCCCATTGTCTCTAGGACCTTCTCTCCATTTAATGTCCATCACAATCTGGCTCCTGTCAATCTTTTCAAACTCACTATCCATTACTCCTCTTCATACAACATGTTCCCCTGACAAACTAAACTATCTATATTTCCTACCTCAGGATTTTTGCCCAAGCTGTGCCTTATGCCAGGGATGTCCTTCAAGGCTCACCTCAGACTTGCCCAGAATCACTTGAATAGTTAGTGCACGGTTAGAATGGAAGCCAGATTTTCTGTCTCTGAGCTCAGGGCTCTTTCCACTACCCCTTAGGGCCCATTAGTCCTGCTGGTCTGGACCTTGTTAGCAGAGATAGCCCTTGGCTAGGAGACTGGAAGGCTTTTAGTCTTTGTTCCACCACCCAGTCCCGCTGGGGGATTATGGATGAGGTTTTTTTCCTCATCTATAAAGTGGGGGCTTGAGTTAGACTGTCTAACTCAAGTTTCCTTATGTTTCCTTACACTGGCAGCAGAATGTCAATTGATAGCGGTCACCTCAGAAATTCTGCCAGTTGAGACTTCCTAGCAATCAATGCCTTCTCTTCTAGATTCCTCAGTCTAGGCCCCTGGGGAAGAACACAAAGGCCCAAATGGCCTTTCAGAACATTTCCTTCTCATGTGCTTCCTGCCATGGTCATCTGTTTCGTGGGTGAACTTCAGAACTGTGCCATCGGACCAACTTTGACCTAGTTTCTTGGCGTCTGAGGGAAGGAGGATCTACTGCCCTTTGGCAGGGAGGCTATTGGAGCTCAGGCCAAATGAGAGACTCTAGTTTGTGATTCACCACGCAGGAAGGGCAATCTGTCAGCAAACCTGGGGCCTGGTAGAAGCCCGGGCTAGGCAGGGCTTTTTCTAAGGCTATCTCCCACACATGGGGAAGGGCGGGGGAGAGTGCTCTCCATGGCCTTCCTGGGTGGGCTCAGAGACGCTTCCCCTCTGGGGGCAGATCTGTCAGATGAAATCAGTGGAGGCCCCATTGGGGAGTCTGTCTTTTCATGTGAGAGCCCAAGACTGCCTAGAAGATTGTGATTCAGTGAAAATGGACGGAGCTTCTGTGGTGGCTAAGACAGCAATAATACCTTTAGTCAGCACTGAGAGCTGGAAATGGTAGTCATGGAAGGACACTTTTTATGGGGCTTTTAAAAAAAGACCTGCCACTTCTGTAGAGAAACAGCCAACCCTCTCTGTCTCTCTTTGTCTGTCTGTCTCTGTCATCTGTGTCTTTATCTGTCTTTCTCTGTTTCTGTCTCTCGGTCTCTGTCTCTCTCTCTCTCTCTCTTTTTCCCTCTCTCCTTCTCCTCCTCCTTTTTCTCTCTGTCTGTCTGTCTCTGTCTGTTTCTTTTTCCTTCCCTCCCTTTCTTCCTTCTTTCTCCCTGTCTATTTTTCCCCTCCCTTCCTCTCTCCTTCCTCTCTCTCTGTCGGTCTGTCTCTTTCTTTTCCCCTCCCTCCCTCTCTCCCTCCTTTCTCTCTCTGTCTCTTATGTGCTAGAGCCATGTTGGGTTCTGGGGATACAAAGACAAACAGTCCCTGCCCTCAAGAAGCTAACTTCCTCTGGGGGGCGATGGTGGTGATCCAGCAAGCCCGTCACCCAAATGCTGGAGATGGCATCCCTGTGCATAGCACTCACCTAGTCAGATCTTCTATGTCAACCAGCATGGCGTCTTGCTCTGTGTGCAATTCATCCCGGATGAGTAGCAGCTGCACCAACTCTTCGTTCAAGCCTAGGGCCAGAGCAGAGAGAGACTAGCATCAAGATGTGCAAAGGTGCGTGAGCCTGGAGCCCTTGGTGCCCCCCCTCATTTCAGAATAGTACGGTGGGGGGGATGAGGAAAGGGATGGCCACCATCCATCACTGCCAGAGCTTCCTGAAGTCTGGCTGATCTCCCCCCAAGCCGCTGACTTTTGCTGTCAGCATGATTTCAAGGGGGCTGTAATGATGTGGCTGGCCAGGATCCCAGGTCATTTTCAGGATGATCAAATCTTAAGACAGAATTTTATTGATGTATCTTGATTTGACACAATAAACCTTTTCTAATAATAATAATAATTTTTCTAACAATAACTCCACTCCCTTAAATAATAACCTCAAACAGATAAAGCCATGGACAACCGTTAGGCGATGGCAATGGGGAATGGTAGAGCGTATGATATTACAAACTTGTAGGTCTTAAAACAAGAGTCAGCAAACATTTTAAAGTAAAATTTGTTAAATTATGAAATGTAAAATGTATTCTTAGCTTGGAGGATGTAGAAAAAGAGGCAGCTACAGTTCCAATGGTCTTGGGATGGAGAGAGCCATCTGTACCCAGAGAGCGGACCGTGGCGACTGAGTGTGAGCGCAACATAGTATTTTCATTTTTTGTTGTCGTCGTTTGCTTGCACTTTGTTTTCTTTCTCTCTCTTTTTTGAGTTGATTTTTCTTGTGCAGCAAGATAATTGTGGAAATATGTATAGAATAATCACACATGTTTAAAATATATTGGATTATTTGCTGTGTAGGGGAAGGGATGGGGCGAAGGGAGGGAAAAATTTGAAATGTAACATTTTGTAAGGGTGAATGTTGAAAACTTTCTATGCATGTGTTTTGAAAATACAAAGCTTAAAAAAAAGGGCAGTTAGATGGCACAGTGGATAGAGCACCGGCCCTGAAGTCAGGAGGACCCAAGTTCAAATCTGGTCTCAGACACTTAACACTTCCTAGCTGTGTGACCCTGGGCAAGTCACTTAACCCTAATTGTTTCAGTGAAAATAAAAAAAAATTAAAAATTAAGAAAGAGTCAATTAGAGATACAAAAACAAATGGGGCTAGGTTTGACCTCCAAGTCATAATTTGCCAACCCCTTTCTTAAAAGCAAGCAAGTAAGAAGGCATATGGAACATTAGGCATATGGAACTAACATGGATCACTGCAATGGACTTGACTACATTTGGTTTCTAATAGGTTTCTTCATTTACATTATTTTAATCAATTCATTTGTGTAAATATGGTAGTCCTGCTGGGAACTACTGCCTACTCTCATCTCTGCTTTTTTAAGGAACAAGAAGCCTCTTCTGATTTCCCCAGTAGCTAAATGATTCTCTTTTTTTAAACTACTTTTATCTTCTTTTATATTTACTTCTCTGTACACATGTAGAACATCAACTCATCAGAGTTTGCTCAGTAGACCATAAGCTCATAGAAGACAAGAACAGTTTCATTTTTGTCTTTTTTTTTCTCCCTAATCAGACTCGCTGCTTGGTCTTTATTTATTAAATACTTAATAAATGAAATATATCAGAATAGGTCTGCTCTGCATACAGTAGGCATTTAATACTTACTCTCTTGGTTTGTGTTGTTTGCTCTGGTGTGGTTTAGTATGGTATGATATGTTCAGAGAACATTTATTTGTTTCTTCCTGCTATATTTTTGGAGTAAATATCCTTTTACTTATAGCTATCTGATGTTGTAATTAAATGGAACTGGGTTTTAGTCACTGGCCCCCTAATAAAGAAGGGAAGACAGCTGGTGGAGGCTTGAGCTAATAACAGTAGAAAAAAAAGCCCTCAGGGGGCCTTAGACTCTTGAGGAGCAACTGGTACATCCTGGCTGTGAGAGAGGAACATAGTGATTCGCTATGTGAGGAGAGCTGGTCTGGGATAAAATTAGGCCTTTCTTATTTACGGGAGCCCTCAAGAGATCCAGGACGTTCTTATTTACAGGGAGTCCTCAAGAGAGCCAGGACTTTCATTTTTGGATACTCTAGTTTTAGGGTTCTTGAACAATCGGCAATCTCTATCTATCTGTATTCGTACAAATGGCTGTAATTGTACAGTTGGTTTTTCCAGTTGTGAGCTTTCTCCAGCCACTTCGGTGGAGATAATTTTGCAAACTTTCACATTTGTTTTTGCTTGATATTTAAACAGTGTTACCTGCTATGCTCCCGGAATCTGTGCAAGTATTGACACTGAGTTTAATACAAGAAATAGGGAGATTGCATCATATCTGATCTCTTATTGGGAGAGAGAAAAGAAGAATACACCTTTCATACTGATAATCTGAGGCTGCTACATCATGCCCAGTGGTCTTCTATCAAGACCCACAGTTCATAATCCTCAAAATCACCCTGGGGAAAGATGCCTGGAGTCAGCCTCCCGGCAAGAATGATGTTATAAAGAAGTAAGAAATCCTAAATTAGTAGTACCCTCTGAAACTAGAAGTGCAGCAGAAGAACTTAATTAGTCTCTTGGGGGAAGGTATGCCAGTAAGAAAAACAACAGCAAAGATCTGGAATAAAAACCACATCTGTGGGAATAATTCCAACTCTTATGGAGTAAGAGTCACATGTGCTCATTTGGCCGGGGCTACCGGAAAGGACGACTACATGGCGTGTTCTTCTCTTTCCATAATGAGAATTCTCCCAGGAAACCTTAGGGTTTTGCCTCGACAGAACTAGGCTTGTAGGATTAACGGCCATCTGAACATTCTCAATGTGGCAAGGGGACACAGAGGAACCAAAGCAAGAACATAATAAATATTTGTAGACTGGCTACCCGCTTCTAAAATTATAAATAGCATCAACGTTAATTCAAGATCCATTGTGACTTGAACTTCCCAAAGAAAAAGGAGCTCCTACTAATAGAAATAATGGATATTCCCTCTTTGGAGGTCTTTAAGGAAAGACTGGATGCCCACCTGTTGTAGTTGGTACAGCATGGGCTGGACTAGATTGACCTCTAGACCCCTTCCAAGTTGGAGAGTCTATGAACTAGAACCTCAAGCTGACTTTTCAAACACTACCAGATGACAACTTTGAGATCTCAAAAACAGCAAAGAAATGAACAGTAAAATAGTGAAATGTACTTTATAGCTCTTTAGTGACTAACATTCATAGTTATTTATTCTCTATGGGAAAAAAACAAAACTGCAGGCTAATTTTTTTTTTAATTTAGGGAAAGAAAATCATTCCAGATAGAGAACTGGCAGTTTTATTTACATAAATTTTACAGGAATTATTTTCTTCCTGAGTTCCAAATAGTTTACTGGTGTAAAGAGATAGGAAGTTGAAGTTGGGCTTCCCAAGAATACTCTCATACCATTGCCTTGATGGCAGTTCTGTAGGCTTGATGTGAACTCTTCTCCTGGTTTTCTCACTTAATTCTCCCCAAGTTTATATAAATCTTTCCAGAGTCCTCTGAATCTGTCCCTTTAATTATCACATTAAAAAAATCATTCCATTCCATTGATAAGCTAGACTTGGTTAACCATCCCTCAGTGGGTGGACCTTAGTTTCCTGGTTGCTACATCACAAAGTGCTACCATGAGTATTTTGTACTGATAGAAATTTTCCTTTTTTTTTTTTTTTTCTTAACTCTTTGGGATATAAACATATATATATATATATATAATATGTACAAAAAAAGAATATATACAAAGCAGTGACTTTTTGGACCTACTTCCAAATCAGTTTTTGGAATAATTGTATTAAATACTTAACTTTCTCTCTCAATCCCTTGTTTAGTCAAGAAGTCTTAAGTGTCATTTTGCCTCCTAAGCTATCATGAATCCAAATCAGGTACCTTTTGGAAGCTGATTGTGGGATATGGCATGAAAATGCTGATGTGAATCTAATTTCTGCCACACTGTTTTTCAGTTTCCCATATAATTTTTATTGAATAATGAGTTCTTCCACCAGAAGTTGGGAACTCTGTTTTTTTTTTTTCTCCCTACTCTATGCTATCATGTTCATATGTTTCTATATCTTCTGTTTCTGATCTGTCCCACTGATCTACTTTACTATTTTTAACCAGTATTAAGTAGTTTTGATAATAACCCACTTTTGAGACTACTAAGTCCTTTTCCTTCTCATTTCCCCTCCTATTTTTCTCATGAGATTTTTGATTGTTCCTCCAGATGAATTTTGTTATTTTTTTTTCTAGTTCTATAACAAAACTCTTTGGTAGTTAGGTTGACATAGCATTGAAAAAATAAATTTAGGTAATATTGTCACTGTTGTATTGTCATGGCCCAACCATGAATAATAAACATTTCTCTGTTTAAATTTTTTATTTTTATTCATTGTTACTGTTCAGTCATTTTCACTTATGCCTGACTCTTCATGATTTGGGTTTTTTTCCCTTGGCAAAGATACTAGAGAGGTTTGCCATTTCTGCCTCAATTAGTTTGACAGATGAAGAAACTGAGGCACATAGAGTTCAGTGACTTGCCTAGGGTCACACAGCTAGAAAGTGTTTGAGGCTAGATTTGATTTCAGGAAAGATAAGTTCTCCTGACATGAAGCCTGGCACTCTCTCCACTGCATTATCTATTTCTTGAGCTCAGATTCCTATCTTATGCCCCTGTCCCTTTTCAATCCTCCTATTATTAGTTGTCCACCCAAACTGAAGTTTGTTTTACCTGTGGTTTTAGTTCCTCCAACTTTTATCTTTCCTCTTAAACTTCTTCATTATCCTTAATTTATTTATTTTTAAATTTAATATAATAATACACAAAACATTCTCCCTCTGTTCCCCCTTCTCTATCTCTGTCTCTCTCTCCCCACATCTTTTCTGTTTGGTATAAATAAGAATGGGGTTAATGTTATTCCTGCACCTCATCCCTTCTTCCATTGTGTATATTCTTCTTATACACCCCAATTATAAGAAATAGTAAGTGTTCCATATTTCTTCCTCATTTCTTCCCTAGTATATTCATATATACTTCTCTTTTATTTCCTTTGTTAAGGTCAACAAAACAGAAAAAAAAACCAAACAAACCACTAGTCCCTATAAATAGGGGGAAATTAAAATCTTCCCTGTGACCTTTGAAGTCACTGGATTCTAATGAAATATACCTCTTTATTTTCCATTATAACATCAGTTTTTTGGAATTTTCTTCTTCTGGATTTATATCTTGGTTGTATCTTGATTCATAACATTTCTTAATAGTGTTCAGTAGGCATTCTTTGATTTATTCATCACTCTTGCCTGATTTAGGACTTTTTGGGGGTCTCCACTTTTTTCTACACTCTTGAATTTTGTAGTTAGGTCCTGTTTGGCTCTGACCCTATTTTCTTGGGCTCCTACTTTTAGTTTCCACTTTTGTTGTGTTTTCTCTCTTAGTGGTGTCCAAATACTAGATACCTGGTCAGAGATTTGTGTCTGATTATCCCTGGTTAGGATACCACTCTCTGTTCCCACAGCTTCCCTGGTTGATATGCTGCTATAATCTTCTATCCCCCATTCTCCCATGATTTCTCACAGTCAGAACTTTGCTACAGGCCCATTCATCTGATTTTGTGTTTGTTTCTCTGACAGGATCCATCTTTCAGCAACCAGAGCTTCTTTTTTATTTTTATGTAGTTTTGGGTTGGATGATATTTCTCTTTGGATTTCTTGGTCATTGGTCAGTTTAATGTCCTTTTTAGATCCTGTAAGTAGAAGCAATCTAGAACTGTGTCCCTCTGAGTTTTTCACACCCTCATCTTAACCAGAAGTTGCTATTTCCTCCATATGAACTAGATGAATACCTAAGTGGGGTAACTATAAATAAGATATCTAAGTTATCTTCATGCTTCATTTTAAAACATTCAATATTTTGTCACATAATTAACTCAAGGCACAATTGCTTATTTAGTATCAAATACCTTTAGCTGACTATAAGCTCTAGGAAGATCAAGACTATGGTTTATCTAAAGTTTATCTTTCTGCCAGAACCTACACATAGCGGGTGCTTAATAAATGCTTGTTGAATTCAGTTGGACAAAATAAGGTATCTTATACTTACTCTCTATTTGGGAGTGGAGATCATTGACTATCACTTGTAGCTGCCCAATGGTCATATCTCTCAGGTCAGTAGGTTTTAAACTTCTTTTCATCAAACATTCACTTATATGAGGCATGTGTGGCAGCTAAAGATTGGTAAGGAAAGGGAAAAAAGAAATAGAACTGCTTGATTAAACTTGAGGCTCAGATGCCCCGAGAAATTCACCCATCATCATCATCATCATCATCACCATCATTACCACAATCACCACACCACTATTACTATCAATCATTATTAATCATCATCATCTTATTGATTCATATATGTATATATATATACATATATATGTGTATTTAAATATATATATGTATATATATACATATATATGTGTATTTAAATATATATATATATATATATATATATGACATTCTAAGGTTTACCAAAAACTTTCCTCTGATTAATCCTATGAAATGGGTGATCAAGATCATAATCTTGATTTTGCTAGATGAGGTAACTTGAGACTTGAGTTCATACAACTTGGAACTTGTTGAGGTGGAAGTCAAATCCAGATTTTCTATTTCCAAGATCAGGGCACTATCCATTCTTCCATAAAAAAGGAAGACATTTATTGCTATTTGGTTACTATTAATTTAGGAAATATACTTTTAAAGCATCTCAGTTTATATTTTTCTAATAAGGGTGCCCTGGATCAGTAGGCATACATATGGTTTTTGCCCAAATACTTTAAAACAGTTCTTATGTCAAAAACTTCCTGACTGACTTTCAGGAAAAAATTATTAAGCTGGGAGTCTTCTGAAGGGATATAGCTAAGAATCTAGGGTACCTGAGGGCTTAACCAAATGAGTAGCTAGAGCTTTCTGATACATTATGCAACCAGGGATAGAAATATGCAATATGCAAATAAGGAAGTTGATTTGATTGTACATTTTAATGGATTTATTTTTTATTCTGCTACTTTATTGAATCTATTGATTATCTTGATTAGTTTGTTTGCTGACTCTCTAGGGTTTACCTAAGTAAAACATCATGGCATCAGCAAAAAAGGATACTTTTATCTTTTCTTTATTTATTTTTTCCCTTAGCTTCTAAACTTAGGTGCATAACAATGGGGGAAAAACATCCTTGCTTTATTTCTGCATTTGTAGAGAAAGCCTTTATCATTACCTGCATTGCTAATAATGTTAACTTTTGGCTTTAGGTCTATCATTAAATCATTTTTAAGAGACAATTTTAAAAATTCTTTGGGGTTCCAGAATTTCTGAACATATGGCTGGTATGACTTAGGGAAGCCAATTAAGATGTACATATTTTGGAAAAATCAGCAAAAATATGAATTTCAAAAATCCAGCAATTCATGCAAGAAAAATGGGAAATTCGGTAGTGTAGAAAGGACAATGGCTTGAGAGAAGGAGATTCGTTGAAAATAAAATTTTATTACTGACTCCCTATGGGACCTTGAACTAATTTTCTTCTTCTCTTGGCCTCAAATTTCTATCTGTAAAATGGGGTAGAGGAAAGATCGGATGCTCTTATTTCCAAGGTCCTTTCTAGATCTAAGGTCCTTTTCTAATGTTAATTTCCATTTTGAGAAATCTTTTGCTTATATTGTTTTCATATAGTAAGAGACAAAGTCCTAGGGGAAAAAAAAGAATCACAGTGACCTGTTTCCTAATAACATTAGGTACTTTTCTAAAAAATGCCATTGAGAAATCCAGGATTGTGTAACTCTGAGTAGGGGAGGACTTAGATGACATCGGCCACTTGGCAGCTTTCTAATTGTCTGTGTGGATACTTACAAGGTCGGCCACTGGAGATTTTTTCCTGTTTTGTTTCTCCACTTCCACTTGCATCTTGGCCATTGGTTTGGCCATAGCAAGCGCCATCTTGGCCTCTGCCTGCAGCTTCCTTTGTCTGGTGAGGAAATCCATGTCATCCAGGGATTCTGACTCCTCTTCGGTTGTGTCTCTATCAGAGTAGGAAGAGCTCTGCTTGCTCTGTGGGGTGACAAGGACAACAAAGACCAAGAACTCCTTTAATTTGTCCATGTTCCAGGAAATAGACACCCATTAGGGAACCAGAAAAGCACTCTTCTATTCCACAACAACTTTGTATATGTGAATGCTTTGGACTTGAATCATTGTTCACTTTCCCATTCATGTATCTCCCTATTTGTTTTTGGCATCCTTGGTGCTGAAACCAACCCTCCAAATGTCTTTTCAATCAATGCCAGGAGCAGAAGCTTTCTGATTTCAGTACAAGCAGGATGTGAGGGAGATGATGCAATAAATTATGAGAGATTTAAATTTGTAAAATCAAAGCTTTTTGTAATTGGGTCTATTTTTTTTAACGAGTGGCCAGACAAAACAAACAAACAAAAAAAATCAAAGATTCTTTCTGAAATTTAATCCAAAATTTATGCAATCTGGGGCACAGCATTTTGTGAAGGACCTCACTTTGTAAATCAAATGAAACTATGACATTCAACCAGCAGAAATGAAGTAATGATCTCAAGATCTGATATTCTATAGAGAAAAATCATCTTTAATAGTGTCTTCCCAGACCTTCAATGCATTGCTTTCTCACCCCCTCTCACCCCGGATTCTTTATTTCTCTTTGAGATTCAGCTCAGGGAATACTTTCTACATGAAGCCTTACCCAGCCTTACCAGTTTTCCTGCTCTCCCAACAAAATTACTTTAATTGACCTTCTGTGCCTTTTGAATCATAAATTTAGATCTAGAACAGACTTTGTAATTCAACCTCTCCCTTTTATGAAGGCGGAAGTTGAGGGTCAGCAAGCTTAAATGACTTGCTTGAGTTTATGTAGTGAATATCAGAGGTTGAATTTGAACTCAGGCCTTCCTGATTCCAACTGAAGCACTCTATCTTCTAATCAGATGGTCTTTTTGGTGCCAACCAATAATGGTTGGAATTTGTAATTAAAAGCTTACATGGGAAGGGAATACTGCCTCATACATTTCCTCCATTGGAACATTCAATTTGCATTTACTTCAAAGTCACTGTACAACTTTAAACCTCATTTGTACTTTCAATGCACCACAATTGCTTTCTTCAAGAACTTCCAAGAGGCTTAAAAAGGGAGAAATTTCAACTGATTTTTCTGTCACAACTTTTGTCTCCCAATGAACGAGATGAGTTCAGTGAGAGGACACAATGTGAGTTAAGTATCGCCATGGGCTTACCATAGGTGACAAAGGGGTGTCCAGGCTTGTTTCTGTCTTACTGTCATCTGCATCACTGTCTTTGTCACTGCCACTGTCATTCACAAAACAAATTTGCAAATTCATCCCACTTTGTAGCCTGGACCAGAAAAAAAAGAGGGAGGGGGAACAGTGAGTTATATAACTTTGTGGTTTTCTTCTTCAACTGCATTCACATTATTTCCTTGAGAAAAAGATTTTTAGGAAAGTACCCAAGAGGCAGTGACTTGAAAGCCTTTGTGGGGGGAGGGAGGGAGGAAAGGAGGGAGAGAGAGACAGAGAGACAGAGAGAGCGAGAGAGAGAGAGCGAGAGAGAGAGAGAGAGTGAGAGAGAGAGAGCGAGAGAGAGAGAGAGAGAGAGAGAGAGAGAGAGAGAGAGAGAGAGCGAGAAAGGGAGAAGGAAGAAGAGAGAGAAAGAAAAGAGAAGAAAGAAAAGGAAGAAAAAAGAAAGAAAGAAGTTTAACTGCTGATACACAGTAAATATTTGATGCTGGACAACTCACTTAGTTATTTGCTGAATGTGCCAGGTAGCTCTCTAAGATGCTATTACAGACGACTGGTTAATGAGTATCCATGAAAAATCATACGTCTGGAAACTTTCTTTGGTGCCCCCCATCCTCCACCATCTTTGCCAAACAGTAAAATTACTGTTGTTTAGAGTGTCTTAAACTGCATCCAGGAGATACCCGGGTTTGATTCCTTGTAACTGCTCACTTAATGGTGTGATCAAGGACAAGTCATGAGCCTTACTTTTCTCTGTATTGGTAAAGTAAAAAAGGGGCTAGGTTTGGAGTTAAGAAGCTTTAATAGTTTCCAACTGCACTAAAGGATTTTGGGACATTCTACATATGTAGCATAGACTTCACAAATCTCAAAGTGCTAGGCAAAAGGCAGCCTTCATTACTGTTTCATTTTTAAAATTCTGGTAATCAGTTTCAGAAGCATCTCTGTGAAACGAATGGAAAAAGCTTCATCTTCCACCATGTTGCCTGGAGTTGGAGGCAATGGACCACTTCATATGTATATACATATATATATATATATATATATACACACACACACACACACACACACACACACACACACACACACATATCTATCTATCTATCTATCTATATGTTTGTGTGTGTATGTATAACTATATGTGTATGTGTATATATATATATTTTTTTTAAGTTAAACTTTTTTAGTCTTCAACATTAGCCCTTGCAAAGCCCTGTGTTCCAATTTCCTCTTTCTCTGACACCTTCCCCTAGATGGCAAGTAGTCCAATATATGTTAAACATAGTAAAAATATATTTTTTCTAAATTCAATACATTCACACACATTTATACAATTATCGTGAGGCACAAGGAAAAAAGAGAAGCAAAATAAAATGCAAGCAAAACAACATCAGAAAGAGTGAGAATGCTATGTTGTGGTCCACACTCAGTTCCCACAATCCTCTCTCTGGGCGTAGATGACTCTCTTCATCACTGAACGATTGGAACTGGTTTGAATTATCTCATTGTTGAAGACAGCCAAGGAGGGACCACTTTCTAATTGATTGCCACCTCCAGCCTTATTCAGATCTGCTGGAATCTTTAAAAAGACAAAGACGATTATTGCTTTAGGTGTTTCCTTCACTCAGACCCTAGAGTTCTGCTACAGGTTAGATACTCCCAAATCCCCCAGAGCAAATGCTACCTCACTTGGAGAAGAAAGCCTTCAGGAGAAAAACACAGACAATTTTTTCCAATTGATTCATAACAGGAACATTTTAAGGGGGCTTGCTGGAGAATATTTGCCAACCATGATCATTGGGAGTTTGTTTGTATCCTTTTTGAAACAAAAAAAGGACCAGTACCCACAAGTATAGAGGACTCCAAACTCAGGCAGTTGGAGCTCTCAAATCTCAGAAATAACCAGGAATTCGTGGACCCTCTAAGGTTCCATGGATGGATCTCTGGAGACCATGAAATTGGAAACAAGGACATCTCCCTATTTTCACTAACCTCTAGCTATAAAATTATTTTGAAGTATTCTTTTGAGAAGGTCTCTATAAGTCTCAACTGACTGCCAAATGGCTTTGACACACAAGGTCAAGAACTCTTACTCTAGGAAGACTTGGTGTTGAACATTTGGCCTGCAGAACCTGGAAGATTGCAAGAACCCTATGGAGCGAGATGGACTCCAGGAACCTGGCTCTCCACAATGTGTAGGCAGCTCAGCCCCTATGGAATGGCACGTCTTTGATAATTGAGTCCCCAGAGATAACTTAAAATACATCTGCAGCATGCACTGTCCATATGCGCAGGTAAGTCAGGACCAGAATCTTATTGTGGGGTTTAAAGTGTGCATGATATTCTTTAAGAAGACTAGATTTGCAGTCAGAAGGCCCTGGGTTCAAATCTCAGTTTTATCACTGATAACAACTTTGGGCAAATCACAAACTTTTGGGGGCTCAGTTTCCCTATCAAAGTCTTGGACTAGATGTCCTTGAAAGTGTCTTCCAGGTTTAAGCCTGTGGTCAGTGCTGTTTGATAATTAGTTGAAAAGAGCACTTTCCATAGTCCTTTCCTTAGCCCCAGTCTTCAAGAAGGGAGAGGAATTAGATTCATGACTTCATTAGAGTCATGACTTCATGACTATCAGGAATTTCTCAATGAGGGAATTCCAATCAACTCAGAGAGTTGACTTTAGTCTTAGAAAGCTGCCCAGAATCCTGAAAAGTTTAGTGATTTTTCCCAATGTCACACCATATGAGTCCAAGGTGGGACTTGAACTCAGGTCTGTCTCATGATCTTTCCCCCAGCTTCCCAAGAATTGCTCATTGGACTGATCTGAGCCAGGTTACGGGGTACAGAGGATGATGGGATTGGATTTCTCCTAGCATTACTGTCTCTTCTCTATGCAGCAACAACCTCTTGGTGCATTTGGAATTTATTTCCAAATAGCCTAAATGCTAAAGGGCCAGTTCTCACAAAGCCCAACAAAGAGACTTCCTTTGATTCAAAGCAATAAGGAAGTTGCCAGACAACAGAGCGGCAACGGTAGTCTGGTGCCATCTATTGTTGAAATCTGTGACTAATGGAAGTTTTGAGGGCTTTCTACTCTACAGCACATCTGGACTCCCAGAGAGCCCGGGGCTAAGCAACAATGGCCATCCATCAATCTCCAAGCATGTGCTTCCTATGTTCCAGGCATTGTCTAGGAGAGGATGGAAGCTTCCCTGGAACCTCTGAGAACAGTGGTCTTCAGGTACCATGTCTTCTCTCTTGTATGAGACTGGTTTATAGTTTGATGCATCCATCCATCTCTCCTTTCTCTCTTTCTATCTCTATTTCTGCCTCTCTGTCTCTGTCACTGTCTTTCTCTGTATGTCTTTTTGTCTTCTTTCCCATTCTGTCTCTTTCTTCTTTCTCTCTTTCTGTTTCTGTCTTACTCCCTCTGTCTGTCTGTCTGTGTATAGACATATACATACACACAAAAAAGGAGAGGGAGAAAGAGAGGGGAGGGAGGGAAAGAGAGTGAGACAAAGAGAAAAGAGACAGAAAAATGATAGAACAGAGAGAGAAAGGAGAGAAAGAGAAGACATAAGCAGAGACAGAGGGACACAGAGAGAAGAGTCAAGCAGAAACAGAGGGAGAAAAGAGAGAGAAAGGAGAGAGAGAAAGAAAAAGAGAGAGAGAGAAAAGAGAGAGAGAGAGAGAGAGAGGGAGGGAAGGTATAGAGAGATAAAGACAGAGAGACAGAGACAGAACACATAAAGAAGAACTGTTCTATATATAATAGAAACAAAGTCTGAAGTCCATATCTGGAAGATACTTCAGAAACCATCTAGTCCAACTTTTTTGCATTTGAAAATGAGGAAAATGAGGACCCAGTAGGGTTAAGGGACTTGCCTGTGGTTACAAGAGCAGTGCATATCACAGGTGTGATTTGAACTCAGGCCCTTTGATACTAGCCTCAGTGCTCTTCCCACATCACCATAGCTAAGCTTATTTAAAGCCTATAGGTTTTCATCTTGAACCACTGTTAATTCTGATAATAAGTTCTACAATCCAATCCCAAGAGATCCCTCCTGGGGGAATGAAGATTTAGCCTTGCAGACCAAACCAGAAGCGATTATCCAGTCTAATACTTCTAAGAGAGGGGAGTCCAAAGGGAAGTGGGCAGGATTTAGCAGTTGGAGGAAATAAAATAAGAAAGCCCCCTTGGGTAAAAATTCAGGAAATCGCCTTAGTACGGCTTTATCACCGTGGGAAGCTGGATAGACTTTTTTTCTAGGGTGAGACCCATAACTCCTTACAGAACTAATCACCAAGAATGTGACTCCTTGGAAAAGGAAATGATATGACATGACAGCGAATGGTTCAGAAGGGATTGCAGTAAAACTACCTTACAATGGGCTCAGGTTTCAAGAGGGATTCATTTGCTTTTCACTGAGTTCTGAGCACGGATTAAGATGAAGGAGCCTGCACATGATTCCCCCTCTCGGCTTTCCCAGCAGCTACTTGAAGTCTGGGGACAGCTGAGTCCTCTTGCTGGAACTTTTGTCCTGTTTGGAGCAGGGTGATGGATGAGACAATCCCTTGTCTCACCCAGGAAGGGTTCTGCCCAGAATACTTTCTTTCTGAGAGGCAGAGGACTGTGGCAGCGGGATGTTGCATACTCTGCTAGAACTTTCTTGTTCAGTTTTGCTTAAGAGCCTTTCTTTGTTATATGGAGGGATTTGAAAGCTGGGATCAGGAAACGACTAGCTAAAAAAACCCTCAAAGACATAAATATAAAATTAAAAAAATGAATTCAGTAGTAATTCTGAGTCGTTTGGAACTTTGAAGGTCATTTTAGGCAAAAATAAAGAGATACTTTCAGCTCATTTATTCAATAAGGATTTATTGAATGGTTCCTATGTATTAAGAGCCATGTTACTCATCATTCAATTTGTTCACAGACAAAAAATAAAAAAGACTTTCAGTCTCATCACATTTACATTTTTATTTTTTAGGGAAGGGGAATGGTATGAACATAGGAAAGAAAATAGAAATAGAAATGGGAAATAAACACAAACTAATCTGGTGGGAGGAGAGCAGTAACCACCAGAGGGAAGCTGATGTTTGAAGAATTTAGGATTTGGATATGGGCATAAAGACTCTCTCCTATTGCGACCCCACTGGTTCTAGACTTTTGCAGATGGCTTCCTGCACTGCTGCAGTTGGAAAAACACTGGATCTTTTGGTGCTGAATCCCTCAGGACTTCCCTCCACTGGTCACCCCTAAGCGATGGGCACCCAGTCCATTGTCAGGTTCATATTCCAAGTCTTTCCAGCTCAGTGGGACCCATCGGGACTTATGTTCCACTGGCAAAGCCTTTAAGAGTCCAAGGTCACCTCTCTACTACAAAGGAGGCAATGGAAACATACTTTAAATAGAGAATCCACTTAATCGGGGAGCGTTTCAAGGAATTTAACCCAGTAATAAATATTTAACAACCTGTTCTCTGAAGGGACAATAAATACCCTTTAAGATTAATCTTCATTATTAGCATTTTGTTCAACAGTTTATTAAGTCTAGACAATCAACACAACGATAAATCAAGCCTTGATTTGTAGTCTTTGCCAACTTTTGAAGTATAAATGCTCACGCTGAAAATTTAACAATCAATTCTGGCCCCAGGACCCCTCTGAACCTAACTTAGGTTAGTCAATTATTGTTTGCTCTAATGTGATGTGTGCCATTTTAAAGTAGGACTTGCTGGCTGGGGACCCTTCCCAAAGGTCAGCGTTCTGGTTACCTAAGGGACCATTTGTCATCTATGCACTACACAGCAATTAACAGGAAAAGATGATGTCTCACAGTTATTGCTAGGGAAGGCCAGAGATCTGAAAACAGGAGAGAGTCTCCATGGAGAAGGCTCAATAAGCATGAAATGAGAAATGATCATTGTACCTCTTGGAGAATTCAGAGGAACTAGAAGTACCTTTCTGTGTTTTAATAGCAGAGTCCTAATCATAAAAAGAAGTGGAGGAGAATGAAAGAATTAGGATGAGAGGAAGCCATGGAGGGAAGAAAAAGAAGAAGGGAAAAATTAAGAGGTAGAGGAGGGGGAGAGAGACACAGAGATATAGGAGAGACAGAGAGGAGAGAAACAAACACAGAGATAGAGAAACAGAGACACTCACACAGAGAATAATGTCTTAGTTAATCCTGTGATGTTGATAGATTTTAAATCTAGCACTTAGAATAGGGAGCTCAGTCAGTCTAGTTCCAACACTATCTGTCTGCTACCCCTTTACAGGTGCCATTATTCCCAAGGATGTCATGAGAAAGTCTCAGAGCCTAAGATGATGCATAAAGTTTTTGTTTTTTTAAAGGAAGGGAGTTCTTAATTCCTAAGAAGATACCAATAGGATAAATTGAAGAATGGTGAATCCCCCTTCATACAAAAATCTCCTTTAGCTTGCTCTCTCCCCTTAAGAAAAGTAAGTATAAGATTCTAGATCAAGAGTTGAAAAAGGAGGGGTCATTTTGTTCAATCCCCTCTTTAAAAAGATGAGAAAACTTAGGCCTTGGGAGGTCACAGATCATAGATTTAGAACTGGAAGGGACTTTCGGACTGATCTAGTCCAACTGGTTCATTTTACAGATAAAGAAACTGAGGCTTAAAGAATAGAAGTTACCCAGTTATTAACAGAGTGAGGATTCATATCCCGGAGCTCTGATTTCTAATCTAGCACTCATTTATTCCCCACCCCAGGAAATACTATCCTATTTGTTTTTTCAAAGCAGAGAGAGCCGTGGAACAAATTTCCAAGCCACAAGCAAATGTGACCTAGACACCTACACACAGCCACCTGTCTTGACTTTCTCTTTAAGGACATTCCTGAACAACAGGACCATCCTCAAGCCGCTGTTTGTAGGCACGGACATTTGGAAGCAAGATCAATATTGAGAAAATAAACATGGCGTGTCTTGGTATTTGCTTTTCTTTCAGAGCATTTTTAATGAAGGTATGATGGATTAGCAGATAGCAATCCAGCCCCCTCTCAACTGCAGTTTTGTCAGGTGAAAAGTGGAGATAACGACAGCATCTATGAGACGGTGTGGTTATGATGATCAAATAAGGAAAGCAGGGTGTCCCCAACGTCTTAGTGAACTTTTACACTTTGCTACCACCCTGTAAATGTACTTTGTAAACTTTAAAGCCATATATGCCCTAGCTATCCTCTTCTTCTTCCTCTCTCTCTCCTTCCTCTTCCTCTCCTCCTTTTCCTTTGCCTTCTCCTTCTCCTTCTCCATTTGGTATCTGACCATAAGTAAGCTGAGCATTAGGCAATGGACTCCCTAGTACTTAATCTGAGTTCTTGGAATGAGTTCTGCTTAGAGTTCCCCAGTTTGGATTTCTAAGACCTGGTGACCCTCATGTACTATTTCATTCTGAACAAAGCCAGAAGGAATCTATAAGAAGACCGCGAAGTTGGGGAGAGAATGGGGGAAATGGAGACTTGGGTTAGGGCTCAAATCCTGTTTCTTACTCGTATGACCTCAGGCAGTCATTTCATCTTTCAGTTTTCTCACTGTAAAATAAGGTGGTTGGACAAGATCTCTTCCTCACTCTAATTGGATGGATCTCATCCAGTGGCTTCATTTTACAAAAGAGTAAAAACAAACAAACAAACAAACAAACAAACATAAAGCCTAAGATTCAGCTGACTTGCCCAAATCACACAGGAGGACACAAGAATTCAGATCTCACCTTTCTCAGACTCAGAACACACTAGTCTTTCTACTTTGTTGATTTTGCCTTGGGCCCCCGTCAGAGCCCTGACACTACCCTAGGACGTCATTTCCCAAATTGCAATGGCCCAAATAGAATTTACCCACCAATGGCCAATCTCCTAAGCATGAAGCTTTCTTGCTTTGGCTAGCCCCGTCCTTGTACAGCAGGTATAAATACAGCTCCCAAGTGGCCTTCCTCCACTAAAGGCCTTTCCAGCTTGTCAGGACCTTGGGTCCTGCTGGCATTGCTTTAGAGAATCCAGGCTCACCTCTGTGCCCAAAAGGGGGTGTCTCAGTCATACTTTAATGGAGGACCAAGAATAACAAATCATAACAAAGACAGGTCGCAATTATTTGCTTCTTCTTAGAAGGATTTGTGCAGTCTTTATTGTCAATCCACCACAGGCAGAAGTTTCCACGTGTTTAGCTTTTTCATAAATGCATTTTACATTATCTGCCTGAGACCGCTCCAAAGCTATATGGCCAACTATGCTATTCTTGACTCAATATTCCCAACTCTTTCTGGGACAGGCCGTTAAAATACATTATTTTCCATTTATTTTAATGGATCTTTGATGCATTATTCATAAGCAGTATATATAATGAATAATCACCCATATTTTTATGCCATATCTCCTTTTTTCTATTTCATGAGGATTTCAGAGGGGATGGAGCATAAAATATGAATTACCACTATTCAAGGACAGCTGTAAACACATGCAATTTTTCCTTAAAACTTGTTGCCTGGAGAGAATATGAGAAATGTTCGGATTTGTGCAGGATGGGCTTGTCATTATGGCTATCTTAAAGTACCTGCATGTGCATTACACACACACACACACACACACAGACATACACACACACACACAGACATACACACACACACACACACACACACACACACACACACAAGCTGATCCATATGTTTGGATAGAGAAACGTGGCTTTGGATTTTGAAATGAGACACAGTCAGTAAAAATGAAATTGAGAAAAAAAGGCACAATAAAATGTGATGGATGATGAACAATAGGCTGGATTATTCTATGTATATGTATTAGATAGATATGGAAGAAGTATTTATTAGGGAAGGGAAAAAGGGAAGGGAAAAAAAAAGCCTTTCTGTGCCTACTATGTGCCAGGCACTATGCTGAGCACTTACCAAAATATTATCTCATTTGATCCCCTTGACAGCCTTGGGAGGTGGGCACTGTTATTATCTTCATCATACAGTTAAATAAATAGCTAACATTTAGATAGTGCCTACTATGTGCCAGGCACTATGCTAAATGCTTTACCAATATCTCATTTGATCCCCTTGACAATCTTGGGAAGTAGGCCCTGTTATTATCCCCATCATATAGTTGAATAAATAAATAGCTGACATTTATATAATGCCTACTATATGCCAGGCACTGTGTTAACTGCTTTACAAATATCTCACTTGATCCCCTTGACAGCCTTGGGAGTAAGCACTATTATTGTCCCCATTATACAGTTAAATAAATAGCTAACATTTATATAGCGCCTACTATATGTCAGGCACTGGGCTAAGTACTTTACAAATATTATTTCAGTTTTTTAGATTATTCCCATTTTGCAGATGAGGAAACTAAGGCAGAGAGAGATTAGGCAATCAAATCAAGATGATATAGGGTGCATTTGAACTCAGATTTTCCTGACTCTCTCACATCAGCATCCAAAGGAGCAGAGAGCTTTGTGGAGTGAGTCATGAGAAGCTGAGACAGAGTTGAGTTGCAGAGGGAGCATGTTCAGGAAGCCCCCAGGTGAGAGATGGTGAGGGGGGGCAAGGATATCATGAGAAAAAAAAGAACAATGCAGCCCTGTGTTTCCTTGGCTACCGGTATTCCCTAAATGGATGTCTCTCTGTCAGTGTCCAAATGGGCCTATTTTATCTTGGCTTCCTTTTTTTCTTCTCTGACTTTCTCCTTTAGGGATTTCATGAATTGGTTCCCCAAATCATATCTCGACAGAAGACTCCCATCTCTCTATCTCCTTCCTGGATCATTAGTTTCTCATTTTCAATTGCCTTGTGGGTATCCGTGGCTGCGTATCCCATCAGCACTTCAAGTTCAACACGGGCAAAGCTGCCTTTATCACCTGCTCCCACAAAACTGGACTCTTCCCCTGACTTCTGTGAAGGGCATCATCATTTGCCCAGTCAACTGGGCTTTAAATGGCTTTGGCTTTCTCTATCCCCTGCCTCCACATCTGATTCAATCTTATCCCAAGTTGTATAAATTGAATTTCTAATTGTCTTCATATCCATATTCTCCTTGCCATTCTCATAGTGCCTGGTATACAGCAGTTACTTAATAAATGCATGTTGATTAATTGCTTACAGGGACTACTAGAATAGCTTCTTAATTTGGGTTCCCCCCAGTGTCCAAGGAATATTTGTTCCCCACTCTCCTCTCTCCTTTTCTTCACAGTCCAGTCCTCCCAGAAGTATTCCTAGATAGCTTAGTGGTACAATGAATAGAGCACTGGAGCCCTGAGTTCAAATTTGACTAAAACTATAGCTGTGTCATCCTTGGTAAATTAACCTTTGTCTCCTTCAGCTTTCTTGTCTATAAAATGGGGATAACAGCATCCACTCCCAGGGTTGTTGTGCAGATAAAACAAGGTAAAATTTGTAAAGTGCTTTGCAAACCCCAAAGTGCTATAAAAATGAGCTATTTTATTATTACGCTAACAATCAGCCTGGAGTTCAGTCAAAGTGATTTCTCTGTTCCTTACATCCATCTGGCACTTATGTGCCTTTGCATGGGCTGGACTTAATTTCACACAAGCCAGATCTGACTTTAAATCCACTTTCTTTCTTTCCACCACTCAGAGACAGCCTTCAAATCCTGACCTGGAAAGGACCCTTTGGGACCTGGACAAGGGAGATTATGTCCTTTCCCAGCCTTTGTCCTGTGGTTCAGATTGGAAAATTGACCCTGTCCTTAATCTGCTTGGACAAATGCCCAGAAGCAAAGAGATGAAGGTCATGAAGGTGATAGAATAAAACATCCCTTTCTCTCTGTGAGACTGGGTGAGACTACTGTCACCGGCTTGAGTCAGAAATCTTGGGTTCAAACTCTGCTTTAAATGCCTCCTCCCTGATCTGCCTCCCCAGACCTCCATTTCCCCAACTGTACAAGATTGCCAAGATGACCTCTGAGGTTCCTCCCAGCTCCATATCTCCGGTCTGATAGAGCCCCACATCCTTTTTTCTTTTTCTTTTTTGGAGTAAGTCTCAAAGTTCAGATACTGGACACATGCACAGGCTGAGCGATGCTGGGAATCCAGCTAGCACTAAGTGGCCATTAAATCCTCTCACTGTTCGAAAAACAAGCTGGTTGTGGTTCTCAACGCTTGCCAGCTCTGGCTCAAACATCACCACAGAAGCCACTTTTTAGGATAATTATGAAAGTTGGGAAAGGACAGAAGCTTTTCATCTCTGCAGCCTCAGCCTACACGCCTTCCCTACGGTTCTCTGGAGGGCCATGACCACTGGGCTGTTTTATGCCTGGGTCCATTTCCACCACTAACAAACACTCACACATGATTACATTTGGAATGGAAAGATGCTAATGCAGGAGGGGGGGGGCGGAGAAGAGAATTAGAGAGCATGCTGGGTAATTCTCTGCCTTGAGTGATGCTTCTTTTCTGGTATTGTGTTTCTCTCTTGAGTCAGATAAATTCTGTTTCTCTTAACTTAGGAGAATAAAGTAAGAACTCAAGCACCAGACATTTTGTAAAACTATAAAGATCTCATTAGAAGTTTTAAAAAAAGGAAGATGGAAAAAGGAAGGGAGAAGCAGAAAGGGAAGGGGAAGGTGTTTAGGAGCAGCGGCACTATGAGACAGCATGGTCCGCAAGTGGAAAGGGTGTCAGCCTTGGGAAACCCTGACTCTGATACCACCCAAGAGGCAGTAGGGACATCATGGGTCTCTCTGGACCTCAGTTCCTTTATCTATAATGTACGATGTGTTGGTCTCTGAGATTGCTTTTGTGTTTCTCTATAATTCTGTATGTGTGTGTTGTTTCCCTTTTAGACCATAAGCTGCTTGAAGGCAGGGGTGATTTTGCTTCTGTACTTGTGTTTCCAATGACCAGGACGGTCTCTGGTGCTTAATAAATGAGTGTTATTTGCTGTCTTGATTGATCCAAGGGGTAGCCATTTAGAGACTCCTACCATCCCTTCCCGAACCACCCAAAGTACATTTTTATGTCATTAAAGTAATTTGTAAGCATTTGTTCTTTGGGAGTTTTTAGTTTAGAGCCTGGGGGCCATGAATTTGTTTTTTTTTTTTTTAATATTGTGATAACATAGTATTTTCACTTTTTTATTGTTGTTTACTTGCATTTTGTTTTCTTTCTCATTTTTTTCCTTCTTGATCTGATTTTTCTTGTGCAGCATGATAATTATGGAAATATATATATATATATACATATATATATATATATATATGCACATGTGAACATATTGAGTTATTTGCTGTCTCAGGCAGGGAGTGGGGGGAAGGGAGGGAAAACAATTTGGAACACAAGGTTTTGCAAGGGTAAATGTTGAAAATTATCTATGCATATGTTTTAAAAATAAAAAGAATAAAAAAGAAAAAAGAAAAATATTGTGATAACTGCATTTTAATATAATTGGTTTCCTTTGTAATTTGATGTATTTTATTTATCTATCTATTTATCTATCTATTTATTTATATGTTTATTTATTTATTAATTTGTTTTTTCCCCTGACGCTGGGGTTAAGTGACTTGCCCCGGGTCACCCAGCTAGGAAGTGTTAAGTGTTTGAGGCCACATTTCAAGGCTGGTGCTCTATCCACTGCACCACCTAGTTGCCCCAATGTATTTTATTTAAAGCTGAGAAGATATCCTCAGGCTTAACCAGACTGCCTAAGAGACCAAGACACACAAAAGGGGAAGAACTCCTGGCTTTAGAGGCAGTATGGTACAATGGCAAGAGTCTCAGATTTGGTTCATGGTTCTCACACTTAGAAACTCTGGGCTTCTCTTGTCCCAGTATAAAATGGAGATGACAAAATCCCCTATTGTTGTGAGGATCACAGAGTGAGCCTCAAGGACCTTTGAAACCACTGAATCCAACTCTGAGGAGCGCAACCCCCCAGGGGACCAAATGAGATCTAGTGTGGAAATATTCCTATCTTGTGACAAGCCATTTTTCATTTTTTGGCTCAGATGTAGAAGGTATTCCCAGTGGGGAAATACCCTCCACCAATGATCAGCAATTTTTTATCTTAGAGAAGTGCCTGGAGGCACTGAGAAGTTGTTAGTTATAAGACAGTGGCAGGGGATTGATCATGGACATGTCCAACTGCAACTCAGCTTCCTTTAATTTCCAGCTAAATCCCACCTTCTCCAAAAAGTCCCTCCCAATCTCCCTAATTCTAATTTCCTCTGTGATTGTTCCTAATCTATCCTGTCTTTCTTTCTTTCTTTATTTTTTGCACTTTGCCTCCACTAGACTGTGGACTCCTTGAGGGCAGGGACATCTTTCCCCTTTGCATCCCCAGCTCTTTGCACAGCTCCTGGCACATGGTAAATACTTAATCAATGCTTGTTAACTTGACCGATTCTCTTCTCTCACTTCCACCTTCCCTCTCTTTTGCAGACAAGAAAGTCTAAATAAACATTGGCTACCATTGCTGGTTTTCCCCCAGTACTGATGGATGGATGGATGTTAAAGACTGTTTCTCTTTCCCTTGGCTGGGTACACAACTAACCTCATAAGCAACGATCACGCAATGGGAATTAGGGCCTGGGTAATAAAATCCCTAGGGCCACCCACTGATGATGCATCTTTATATTTAAAGACGAATTCTTCATAGAAGATACTTTAATTAACATTCTCCTGTCCAGTGTAGCCATTAAAAATATAAAAAGCAGCCCTTTGGCCCTTTCCTCTCTACTTCCCACTCCCTTATAATAAATGCAGGCAATTTAGTCCTCATGGGTGACCCAAAAGAAAAAAAAAATCACAAGTGAGGGTCCAGCTGGGGAGGCTGCTAACTGCATGTCAAAATGAGCTCACGTAAAATTAATTGTACGTAATTAAACTGGGCCCTGTGACATTGCTTTAAAGGCAGCTATTTATTAGACAAAGGAATCGCAATTTGTTGCTTTTTTAGCTCTTGAAAAAGAATAAAATTACTTTTCATAATTCAATTGGTTTTGATCAGATTTAATTTCTTACATGTCTCTTCCTCCCTCCAAAAAGTTCTCTTTCAAAAGGGCAAATTCTGAGAACATCAGGGGATAGGTTTTAGACATCTGGTCATGAAATGGCTTAATAATCATTGTACATTTTCTAATAAAATCATCCATTCAGCTCTCGCTAATTTAAAACATGTCATCACAAGGATATAACTCAGAAGCCAATTGTATAAATAAAGCAATGTTAGTTCCTAGAGATTCTATGTAGCCCTCCTCTAGAAGATATTTTATAAGAGCAGTTTTTCCTTGCCATGGCCTGCTAGACTCATCTGTACTACAATTTTGAATCAAAGTTAATTTTTCCACACTCCACTTGGAGTCGATCAAAACCATTCTGGTCCCATTCCTTATAGGAGAGCACACATACCTTATTGCTGATACCAAAAACCAAATAATTTTATTTTTCCAAGATCGCTTTGGTCTGATTTGCCAGATAAACATAGCCAAGGAAGTCTGGATTTGTTTTTATTGATCTGATTTGCCAGTAAACGTAGCCATGGAAGTTTGGATTTGTTTTTATCTATACATTACACTGAAAGACACCCTCCCATCCATGAACTTGCCGCTAGTAATACTGTATCCAAACAAACTTTTAAGTTAAATTTTTATTTTTTAAATTAATTTTTAAAATTAAAAATTAAGGAAAATTATGTTTTTTTAATTTGACTTTAAATATTCAGAATACTGCTAGTATATTCCAGTTCTGGAAAAGGACAAGAAAGACATGGGAGTCTGGATTTGAGGGATGTTAGGATCTTAGTGACATGTAAGCTGTGATCCCCACCAAAGCAGCTGCTAACACACCCCATTTCCCTGGGGGATCTCTGCTACTGACAATCATCCCCAGTGCCTGGAGAATTGCAACATTTCCTCTTCTCAGAGCACAGCCCCATTAATTACATTTATACTTTATGAGTAAGGATGCCCAAGACACACAAGTGAACACAAAGGGTGGGGTGAGATACGAGAAGACGGGAGAGAATCTTACTCATTAAAGGGGCTTCTTGACAACATCAATTTCCCCACAAATGTCACGAGCCAGAATATAAAGCAAAACGTGCATGTTTATATTATAAAGGCTTATCCTTTCCTGTGTTATTTTAGTACTGAAATAAGATTCCATCTCCTGCATTAACAGAAGGATAAACAGAGGTATAAAACGTCATCCTAAATTATAAATATGATTTTTTTAAAAAAAGAGAATATAACTAAATCTCATTTTCTTGGAGTGGACTGTGATTTCTTTGACATACAAAGCTCCCAGCAAAGACACTCCCTCTATTATTGTTAATTAGCACTTTCTCTATAACTTACAGTCTCAATGTAGACCCAGTGACTCAAGGAAGACCCATGAGATTGAAGAGCTTGATGAAGGAGGGAGGGTCACCAGTGTGTGTCAGGGCAGAACTTGACACTCGGGGAGGGTGTCACCATGTCAGCCTTCCTGATTTGGAGAAATCTACCTCATTTTGTGGTTTTTATTCCATTTTGTGGTTTTTATTCCTTTGCTGATTTTTGCCCCTCCCCACCCCACCCCACTTTTATAGATATTGCTGTTAATTTTTCTTAAGTGGGAAAAACATGTCCAAGGTTGGAGCATTTTTAAAAATACTGGCTGAGAGTATCTGTTGAGCAGCTTTTTGAATTTTTAAAAGCATCACCTGTATCTGCTCCCTTTTCAGTAAAGTCTCAATAAATAGACAGAAGATAAGCAAAGAACATAGGGAGCCAAGCTATATAGGAAGTGGCCATCTTTAAGTATTGGTAGGCCATTCAAGGCCATTCAAAGACCTTCTGGGGGTTATCATAAGTTTCGTTTCCACTTATATTATGCAGCCTGTTAGACTTGACAGAAAGACAACTTTGTGAGGCCACAACATCCTGGAGAGCCTAGTGGTCAAGGAAACCAACTGAGATGATGTCATAGACCATCAATGAGACAGAAAAAATGGAAATAGCCTATCTCTAAGCCCCTGAGGCTGGCTGAATATGATTCATATAGAGTAGATGCAAAATTTAATTATAATAGTTAATTCGATTTATGCAAATATTAGAGTGAAATAATCAAAACAAAGGAAAAATACACAGCAAGAGCAAGATGCCAACAATAGAAATGGAAAGAAAATGACAGAAATCAAAATGGAGTATTATACAATTATAATGACCATGCTTAATTCTACAGAAGAGATCTTTTTTATAGAGGTAGGGGGCCATGGATGTGAAGTGCTATATATCCTGGTGTATTTGGTGACTGAATTAGTTACTTTTGCTGAGATGGTTTTTTATTTTTATTTTTTAAATAAGATACAGCTGTCTGGCTGGGGAAGAGGGATATATTGGAAAAGTAAGGTGACATCAAAACATGCCATCAATAATAATATATTTTTAAAAAGGTTAAAATAAACCTTATTCTTGGAAAGCTAAATTAGACACAGTCCTATAATGTCTTCCATCTTGCTCAACTTAAACTGGGAGAATCTAACTATTCTTGATCATAACTGGGGTACATTTCATCAGAAGAATGATCAAATCTTGGCAGGAAAAGGAACTTTTTGAGATTCCTTTAATCCAGTGCTTCTCAAAGTATAGGCTGGGGACTTCTGCTGGTCACCCAGACCCTTTTGGGAGTCCACTTGCTCAAAATGATTTACATTATTATATTGACATTTTAACTTTTAATGTGGCACATATGACCCACAGAAACAAAAGTTCTTTGGAGGAAGCTCAATAATTTTAAGGGAATAAAGAGGTCCTTCAACCAAATTGCTTGAGAATCACTATTGCAATCTAGTTTGCAGATAAAGAAAGGGTGTCCTAGGGAGGCCCAAGTAAGTCATCAATTTATTGATTATTAATTTATCTGCCTACTACCTTTAATACTAGCGTGTGTGTGTGTATGTGCGTGTGTATTTATTACACAAATAATTCTGACTCATACAAAGCTTCATGTTTCCATTGAGCTCTTCCAATTCAGTCATATGCAACATTAATATATTTCTTAGATTTTGCCTGAAAATGAACTAAAAGTGTTAAATATTTAACTTATAAGGTAGAAGAACTACCCATTAGTATAGAATAGAAGCCCAGGGATTATCATTGGAAGTTACTGATCATGATTTCCATTCTTTGAATGCAATTCTGCCTAATTCCTGAACAGGCCCTAGAGGACCAGAGTCCCTCATGTTTTCTGTAGATGCAGCATAGCTTCCATGCAAAGAACCAATACAGAATTAACGATAGATAGCTTTAAAGAAATTCGACTTGTTGGATTATCTAACAGAGTCATAGGGCAGTCTATGATATGATTGGTTGATAGGTGGTGGGAGCGTAGCTAAACTGTGCTTCTAGAGGAAGCAGGATCCTATCAAGGAAGACAAATAACCCAGAATATGGGATGGATGTTTTACCCAAAATGAGATCTGGAGAGGCTGATTTCTTCTCAAAATCTGTCATGAGAACAGGTGGATGGAAAGGACACTGGGTTTGGAGAAAGATGTTTGTTCCAGCCCAGCGCGGCCATTATAGAACTTTGAACAAAGTACTCGACCTCTTTAGCTACCAACTGAAAACACTTCAGCTTGTAATCTAGGGATATATGACAAGAGATTCTGAAACAAAACTAATTTGTCCCGAATAATAATAGTGATCAGTTTCATCGTCCATGGTGGCCATAAAATGACTACATTTGAATACTAATACCTCTGCTTTCAGAAGCAGAATTCTCAAATGAGGGAGGCTCCTCCTCTACTTTGTTAGTAGCCTGACTAATCAAACTTCAGCATGCTCCAAGGCTTCCTCAATGAGACCCAAGCTGCTCAGGAGACCAGCTCTACAACACAGATCAGTGCATGGTTGGAAGCCTAATTTACTGAATTACTATATCAGGACAATCCAATTTTCTTGAATGGAAGTGACAGATGAACAATGAGCCGAACCTAGATCAGAACAGAGATAGGAAAGTGTGCTAAATTTTTTGTGAAAAATTACAAAGCTACAAAAAAGTTCATTTTAAGAAAAAAACAACACAATTTTTCTGGAGCTACTTTACAGCTACAAATGCAACATGATGATCTCAGAAGAATCAAAATTGAAGTGGCCCAATGACCAAGGAAAATGCATCCCAGATAAAATGGGCTTGGTGGGGGCCTGCGAGAACTTTAGTGAATCTGACCCTAAAGTCCAAATTTCTAGTTAGGGCTCTGCCTGGCTGTAATGTGCATAACTACTGATACTGTTACTATTCTTTTTTTCCACTGGAATCAAAGTATACATTACTTATAGCATAATACAACTGTTGTAATTCAGTCTTTTTTCTTTTTCTTTTTGGTCCTGTGACCCCTTTTGAGGTTTCCTTGGTAGGGATACTATAGTGGTTTGCCAATTTCTTCTCCAGTCCATTTTACAGATGAGGAAACTGAGGCAAACAAAATTAAGTGACTAACAGTCATGTAACAGGGTCATATAGTGAGTAAGTATCTGAGGTAAGATTTCTACTCAGGAAGATGAGTCTTCCTCACTTCTGGTCTGGCACTCTATCCACTGAGTCATCTAATTGCACTAAAACAAGTGATAAATGAGAGCTAATAATGATCTCACCTTGAATTTCCAATTTCGCCTTTTAACTTAGAAATTCTCTAAATGAGATAATATTTGTAAGGCACATCGCCATTCTTTTTTTTTTAATTAATTAATTTATTTTTTACATTGCCATTCTTAAAGTACTATATAAAGCTAGATGTTGCTAGTATAATGAACCTTTAGATAATGTCTTAAGGTTTGGAAAGTGCTTTATCTGTGTTTTCTCATGCGATCTTCATAAGAGTTCTATGAATTTTTTGTATAATTTCCCTATTTTACTGTGGAGAAACCGAGGTTGGGAGGGCTTAAGTGACTTTACACAGAATCATACAGCTAGTAAAAGTCTAAAAGTCTGGGACAGAATATGAACTCAGATCTCCTTGCTTCCCAGTCCCAGAATCCTCCATTGGGCCATCTTGATGCCTCTTGGATATAAAGATATTAGATGTTAGGTCAGAAAAGGGGAAGGGCTATCTTCTGTCAACAGTGAGGAATAACAGAGGGGAGCTTGAGTGATATGCTACTATTTAAAAGGAAGGCCTTCAGTGTGGAAAGATCTAAGACGGCTGCAGGCTTCAAAGCCCTTGTGGGGCACTTTACACACTCTAGCTGTCGATGCCATTTCTTATTACTGTTATCCTTGTCTTTGGAGGCAGGGAGAAGTAGGGGAGGGAGAGGTGAGCTCCACCCTGATGGAAGAGTGTTTTCACTGCTGACTCCTTCAGGGATCCATCAGTGTTCCACATGGCTCTCACAGAGTTGTGGAACTAAATTGGGAAACACCAATCTCCTCACTTTACAAGTGAGGAAACTGAGGGCCAGAAAGATGAGGAGATAAAGATTAAGATTACAATTATAAGAGGATGATCTGGGTCTCCCGACTCCAGAGATTTTCCCATTATAACATTTTGATACAATCTGCCCCCAAATGGCAGAAAAGCTCATAATGGTTTCTACTCATAAAGAACATTTTATTTTTCTTTACGAGGACCTTGAAGGAAAAAGGAAAAATTTCTAAGTTGAAGAGGGATCCAGAAACTCAAGGCGAAAGTAGCTTTCTCCTCACCATTGCTTAGTCAGAGGACCCAGGTTCAAAATCACCTCTGACCTTTCCTATTTGTATGTTCTTGGACAGTCATTCAAGCTCCCTAGATGAGGAAGCTTCTACTTCCTCATCTGTCAAAGTTGGAGGTTGGACCAATAGACCTTGGATTTCCTTTCTAGCTCTGGATTTGTGGTCCTGGGATCTTTGTTTAAAATAAGGATCGGGGCAATTAGGTGGCAAAGTGGAGAGAGCACCAGCCTTGAAGTCAGAAGGACCTGAGTTCAAATTTGACCTCAGACACTTAACACTTCCTAGCTGTGTGACCCTGGGCAAGTTACTTAACCCCAATTGCCTCAGTAATAATAATAATAATAATAATAATAATAATAATAATAATAATAATAATAATAATAATAATAATAAAGGATCATCATTTGGAAGAAATACTAACAACACAGCATACTGAAAGAGCTGTCTTAAAGGAATGGTCTTAAAAAAACCCAAAGGGAAGAAAAAAGGCTTTAGCAGCCAAGGGTTCATTACCCCTAGTCAAAGCTATAATGGGGATTCTGGTGCCAAAGGCACCAGTATTAGCAATAATAGTAATTTTTATATATATCTATACATTCACATACGTGTGTGTGTGTATATATATGTGTGTGTGTGTGTGTGTGTGTGTGTGTGTCTCTCTCTCTCTCTGTATGCAAATCAGGAGTTAAATGACTTATTCAGGGTCACATAATTAGTATCAAGTTGTTTGGATTTGAACTCAGGTCTTCCTGACTCAAAATCTAGCGCTCTATCAACTGTGCCATCTAACTGCTTCAAAAAGGCATGTGGGAATAAAGAAAAGAAAAGCAAAAGACAGGGCAGCTAGGTGGTGCTCTTGCCAGAAAACTGGCTCTAGAGTCAAGAGACTTGAATTCAAATCTAACCTTAGACACTTATTAGTTGTTTGACCCTGGACAAGTCATTTAACCCCGATTTCCTCTTTTTAAAAAAGCATGAGAGCCTCTTCCAACCAATACTTGAACCATAGGGTGAACACTTCTATTCTGAAAAAAACAGACTCCTCACTGAAATGAGTTTATAAATTCAACTGGGCGAGTGTAGATGGGGGGGAGAGGTCACAGGGCACGAGGACTCTGTGGGACTCCAGGGGCACCAGGAGGCAGCTGGGAGTAGTGATGAGGAGCCATACCGTGGTGTGGCTGCTCATTTTAATTATTTACTCTCCTGAATTAGTTGCTGAGATTTTTTGTTTCCACTTCGCTGAAGGAGCACAGGTGATGTCAGTGCCTGTATCCCAGCTGCTCTGCCCTCTTTGCACTGACTGCTCCCCACGGGCTTTAGAACTAAAATAAATTCAAATGATCCTTCAAAAATCATCAGCCTGGGGACAAGTGAGCATGAGAGTCACCATGCAATTCCGAGCACGGACCCGGAGTTCTTAGAATCACCCTCATTCCTCCCAGCCGCAGCATCGCATGGACGACGCTGGCAGCTTTGGGAGGGTTTAATGGAAATGTTGGTGGGCTGCCACCTCGATTTGGCTGCTTTTGGGGCTGCCTCAGGGTGGCTCGATTCCATCCTGGCAAATACTAAGTCATAACTGAAATGGGTCTAGAAGAGTGAAAGATAGAAAGCTGACCTCAGACAACTTGGCCAGTGGAAAATAAAAATTAAAAAACAACAACTCGGTAAATCACCTGAAACTGAGACGGCCACTTTAAGGATACTATTACCCAAAGCTTTTTCAAGGTCATCTTTCACTTGGGACATTTTCTGTCCAACTTCAGGCAGATATAAAAAATGATCAGGCAGGTGTACACGTGCAGACCGACATTTCAGAGACCACGATTCCAAGGAACGCTCGACTCACCGGGAAGAAAGGCTTGGTTTCCCACTTTTGCTGCAGCTGGTATAGATTCCTGGGCCATCGTCAAAGAAACTCCCAAGAGCCAACTTCTGTCTGATGGATTCTCTTTCATTTTTCTGTGCCTAAAATTTGGGGAACAGAAGCAAAAGTCCTGATAAGTGCCCCATGCTCAACTTCCCTGCTGCTTCTTAGATCTGCAACACTGAAAGGCAATTATGCTCATGTGGCTGCCCCATGACAAAGGTGGCAGAAAAGTTTGTGGGAGCCCAAAGTGCCCTGAGCTTGGTGCTCTGGGTGGTTCCCCTAGCTGCAATCGGTTTCCATTTTTCATTTGATTTCATCGTTTTTTCTGTAATCGCTGTGATCCCCTGGAGCCAGTCTTTGACCAGAGGGCACAAGGGGATTGTGCAGAAGGCTCTTCCCAATCTGCAACACATTAGCACCTTCCCTTCTCAGCTTTCACTCCCTCTACACCTTACATATCTTGTATATACCTGGCAATTTATATGTTAGCTTCCGCAGGAGAACACAGACTCCTTAAGGGAAAGGACTTATTTACTTATTTTTTTATTGCTTTTCTTTGTATCCTAAGTATTTACAGCAGTATCTAATACATAGTAGGTGTTTGATAAATGTTTGTTGATTGGTTGAGAAGACTATGAAGATTTCTCTCTACTTGTCAACTAGTCTAAACAAAGGCAAACGGGGAAATGATTCCCTTCAAACCAAGAGGTCTTTGTATCAATGACATGGAATCAGAGATTGAGATCAGGAAGGGGCTACAGAGGTCATCTGGTCTAATTCCCAGAGGAGGAAACTGAGGCTTGGGATAGTTAAGGTCACACAGTCATAAAAGGGGAAGCTGGAATTTAACCAGGTCTTCAATCTCCCAACCCAGTTCCATTTCCATACCATCATCTTCCTTGTAAATACATGTCACCCCCTTTCCCCTGCCCCAATATTTTCTCCTCTAATCAATTACCATGCATTCATTAAGTGCCCATGGCATGTCTGGCACTCGTGCCATCCTACTGAAGATCTCATGCTCCCTCAAGCCCTGTAGAAGCCATCCTGATTTTGCAAGTCTTGGAATGTAGGAAAAAATTAATAATTAGCATTTAGATAGCATTTCATATGATGTAATTGATATGTAATATGAAGCAGCTGAGTGGCAGAGGAAGTAGAACTGGGGCTGGAGTCAGGAACCTGGTCTGCTGAAGCCAAGTGGGGAAGAGAGAGAGGGTTCAAACCTATGATTTCAACAAATATGGGCTACTCCATGTATCTAGAGTTCGTCCCTCAATAGAAATCAGTATTTCCTCATAATCAGTATCATTACAGAGTTGTTATGCCATCCATGATCACCGAGTCAGTAGGTGAACCCAGAGAACCTTGACTCCAATCAGGAGTCCCCCCACCAAAGCAGCCTGCTTCTCGCTGTAATTCATAGCATTTCCCTCTTTTGGTACATATCTAAAGTACAAGGCAAATTGTATTACTTGCTCTTTTTTTGTATTATATAATATAGGTAAATAATAATTGTTGCATATATAATTATAAGGCAAACTTTACAGATTTATTTATTACTAGTGCTTTCTATGGCAACCCCAAGCCCTTAAAAAAGCAACTAAAAGCTTGTAAAGGTAAATAAGAATAACTTTGGTTTTATTCATAACTTTTTCAACTTTGATATGTATACATTTGGAAAATGTAAGCCTGAGCATCTGGAGCCATCTTGACAAAATAGAATTCAGTATCTCTTGAAATTAGCCAAATTTCCAAGGTACTACAATCTAGTTAAAATACCAAGTTGAACCAGCTTCATCAACGTCTCTCTCGTGGGTGTTTTTCCCAATCTATTTAGTAGCAGTGGAAAAACTCACCAAATTGCACATGAAAATCAAGGCTTTGTAAGGTCTGAAAACTGAGGCGCTGCACTGGATTTTTGAAGAACGACAGTATAGAACTTTGATCAATGATGTAGAGGGCTGCAGATGGTGGGGGAATTCTGGGTAAGGTATAAGACCCTTTAGTTCAGAGGAAATCTGCTATCTGTGGCCCTCTACAAATTCAAGGACCTGCCATGTTTGATAGTGAAGCAGAGAGGTGCTGGTTTTATGTGGGTGGAATGAGACATGCTTTGCCAGATGTGGACTGTGTATCAATTTGTTGTACTTCTTTGTCATAAGGGAATGTTCTTTATAGAAGGAAAGCCATCGAAACTGTGTCCATGTATGTGTTTAAAAGGCATCAATTTATCCTTTTTTTCATTAATCACAAAGTATCCGTCCAACATGTTTTCCATTGCCCTATGCTACTAAAAGTCCAAATAAATATGTTAGATATTTATAAATGGTAAATGATTGTAAAGAGTAAATATTGGTTAAAGAATAATATACACAATGCATAATGATAAATGTGGCACTCATAGTGTGGCTAAGTTTGACACTCATTGAAAAAGTTGGCTAATATTTTCTAGAGGCTAATGAAAATAGCTTCTAGAGCTATTCTCTATTTTTCATTCTTGGAAAAAAAGGTACAAGAGCACTTTTGATTTCATAGCTTGGAAGATTTAACCTGACAGTGGAAATGGATTGAGGGCACAGATTTTTATATTTTAAATTACTGAATAATAGCCAGTGCCTCAAAACTAACACTTGCCTCCATTCTCTAATCATCTTCTCCTACTGAGATACAAAGCAGTAGAGGAAAAAGCATATCAGTCTTGAATTTATGAAGACCTGGGTTCAAATTTCACTTTTAAAACATAGCTTGGCTTGATGGTACACAAAAAGCCACTTCTCTTTTATGAGCTTCTAACTCGTGGTGATAATAATAGCACCCATCTCTCTGGCTTGTCAGGAACAACTGGGGGAAGGAATGGAAATATTTTTGCCAAGTATTTTATAATTACTAAAATGCCATGTAAATGAAAGCTCTTTATCATTATCATTTTCATTGTTGTTGTTTTTACCACTATTACTCTAAGGCCATTTTCTGAATATTTCAGGATGCTTACTACTAAAAAAAACCAAAAAAAACAAAACTGTGACATGTCAAAGATCTGTGATTTTGTGAAATGGGAATTCCCATTTTAGATTCCTTAAGATAACAGAGAACTTAGAAATGACAGAAGCTTAAAACCAATAACAACAAAACAAACTACAAAATCCAGCCCATTACCTCCCGGCCAGACGAGATCCATTCATCTTCATATTGTACATTTCTACCAAGCTCATTGCCTCCGGCCTTCGAGACCCCATCCTTACATTCCCCTTTGCTCCTACTTCTTTTTTTGGGTGGTTCTGTCTATGGAAAACATTAGCCAACTAATGAAGAGCCATTCATCTTCATATTGTACATTTCCACCAAACTCATTGCCTCCGGCCTTTGAGACCCCATCCTTACATCCCCTCCTCTCCTATTTCTTTTTCGGGTGGTTCTGTCTATGAAAAACATCAGCCAACTCTCTCAATAAGGACGTTGACCTCATCTATAAGACCAATGCCAAATATATCATTATATATTGTATTTTCTGTCTTTTTTTCTTAGACAATTCCACTGGGGGCAAATACAATTCCAAGCATTCGAAATAATGGGCTATTGCCAAACTTAGCATCACTTATTACGCATTCAATCAATGTGCTGCAGTCAGGGCCAGATGATTTTATTTTTTCCTGAGTGAGCCCATGGGCATCTCCATGCATTGGTAAGTTCCAAAGCTCTATTGTTTTCCCAGGAATAATGTCCTCTGGGTTCTTCCTCCTCTGACCCTGGGAGCCCAAACCAATGAGGCAGGGAGAGGAACAGCTGCACATCGCCCGCGTATCTCCCCAGCACATGAGGAGCTTTGGCAAATCTATTTTTTTCTGGCCGTGGCTAGAACAAGCTGTGCCCATTTCCACTCTCAAAAATCAGTTTTTGGAAATATTCAAAGCACCCACAGGGACATCTTCAGGCTGCCTGTGATTATGAAAAGCAAAGACTCAGATTCCCAGAATGAGATCTGGAAGAGGCCTCAGAGACCCGCTGGCCCAACCTCTTCATTTAAGGCTCAGCAAACTGAGGCCAGAAGGGGTTAAGTCATGTGCCCCCAACCAGGCAGGGAGTCAGCATCAGAGGTGGAATGGATTCTTTGCCCTCTGTGGCCAAATCCCTTCTTGCCATCATAACCAAGGGGAAGCAGGAAAGGAGCTTAGAGCCCAATAAAGCGAAAATCATCCTTGGCTTCAGTTGTATTTAGTCCTAGTTTATCAGTGCTGAATTTCCTGGTGCCATCTTCTGTAGCAAGCCCACCAAAGAGCAGCAAAACTGGAACTTGCCCCTGGCTAACAGGGCTTTGCCCCAAGGCACCAACACAGAATGAAGATCTCCATGCCCACACTTACTTCACAGGTCTGTAGAGTCATATGTCAAGACAGACCCTCCTCCCCACCCCAGCAGCTACTGAATACCTACTTTCAATTCAATTGCCTACGTGGACGTCTGGCCAATACAGGGCTTAATGGTAGGGCTGTAGGAGCTCAAGAACCTTTCAGAAACAGCCCTTTTTCCTCCTCCTTCCCCTAGTCCTTATATTTATAGTTAGCTAGGTGGATCAGCGGATAGAAAACCAGTCAGGAAGATCTGTGTTCAAATGCGGTTTCTGACACTTATTAGGTGTATAACTCTAGAAGAATCATTTAGCTTTTCCCAGCCTGCTTTCCCTCCCTCCCTCCCTCCCTCCCTCTCTCTCTCTCTCTCTCTGTCTCTCTCTCTCTCTCTCCCTTCCTCCTCCCTCCCTCTCCCTCCCTCCCCCTCCCTCCCCCCCTCCCTCCCTCCTCCCTCTCTCTCTCTCTCTCTCTCTCTCTCTCTCTCTCTCTCTCTCTCTCTCTCTCTCTCTCTCTCTCTCTCCTCTCTCTCTCTGTTTTTTTTTTTTTTTTTTTTTTTTTTTTGCTGAGGCAACTGGGGTTAAGTGACTTGCCCAGGGTCACACAGTAGGAAGTGTTAAGTGTCTGAGACCAGATTTGAACTCAGGTCTTCCTAACTTCAGGGCCCAGCCTGCTTTCTCAACTATAAAAGGGGAATGATAAGGAGAGCATTCACTAAGATCTTTGTAGATCTTTAAAGTGCTATACACTCTGAATGGTATATCACCACCACCTCCACCACCAACCATGGTCATCATTATCGGATTTCTTCCACACTCAAAGTAAATAAGTACAAAAAAAAAAGTATAGTTGGAAAAAGATAAAACTGTTTGGGGACCATCAGCCAGAAAAGGATCCCAGGGGAATCTTATTTTTCTAGCTGAGAAAGCCGAGACCCCAAGTTACACATACATACATGTATATATGTAGTACATACATGCATATACGTGTCTGTACATGTGTCTGTGTATCTGTGGCTACCCCCAAAGGTAGCAAACATAAGGGGTGAAATCTGGACTTATGCTCTGATCCCGGAAGCAGAGCTCATTCTATGGGCTTCTTTTTAATTTTATATGAAGAAAAAGACATCAATAATTGTTAGATGACCGGCCCAGACTCATATAAATAGTCAGTGGAAGGAGTGGAATTTGAACATGATACCTGGGCGAGCAACAAACAGTACTGCCCGTCAAGGTGAGCGGGGATGCAGGTGGCTCCCACCTTCCAATGGTTGATTCCCCTTTCTAGTTTGCCCCTCATATGGGCTCTGGGCTCACAGTCCCAGCTCTTCTGGGCTCCTTTTGTTCCAGTAACAGATGCCTCTCATTGGTTCCTTGCTCTCAGTTTTCACAGGCTCCAACAACCTTGTTGAGGCCTCTGGATGACAGTTATCCAGCTGTTCTCAGCCCGTCTCTCTCCTCCTCGGGAACCCACAATGATTTCGGTTGGACTATTTTGATTGTGAACATAAATATACACACACATCTATGAACGTTAATAAGAATAATGATAGCCTGATCTCTTTAGTAAAACTCAAAAATAAAGGCACTTCCAAGGAGGTTGCCTCATTTGATTGATTTCTTTGAGGCAGCTAGGTCAGATAGGGTTTTGGAGTCGGGGAAACCTGGATTCAAATCCTGCCCCCAATACTTACTAACCCTAGGTAAATCACTAAAATATTAAAGTCTCAGTTTCTTTGTCTGTAGGATGAGGTGGTTGGAGTAAATGGACTCAAATCCTTTCTGGCTTTAAATCTATGCTCTTCTGATCTTCATAGTTACCTTACAAGGTAAGGAAGACAGGTGTGATTATTTTATGGATAAGGAAACTGAGGCTTAGGAAAGTTAGTGGGGACCTTGTCCAAAGTTACTGGGTAGTGAGTAAAAAGGCCAGGTCTTGGGTTTAGACATCCGGATTCTAGTTCCAAGGCTTGTTCTCATGTCCTGAGTTGCCTTTTTGCTAAAGGGATGGGGCAGTTTTCCTCTAGAAAGGGCCTCTAGGGCTTATGGGAAGAGATTACTTACTACCAACCAAGGCTATTAGGGAGTCTGTGGAAGGACTATGTGACGGGTACAGCGCTAGGATCTAGGAATACACATCCAAAGAATAGAATCACAGCAAAAAGGAAGAAGCTTACACTTGAATGGGAAGAAAAAGGAGAGGCTTTAAAAAGCACCTACTATGTGTCAGGCACTATGGATTTAGGGTTACAGTCAAAGGGTTAGGGTTAGATATATAAAATAAATTGGAGAGTTCATAAGAATAAACAAAAGTAACTACTATGTCATACTTTTTTTAAGGGGGTGGCAGAATCAGCAATTGGGGAAGATTGGGAAAGAGTTCTTTACCTTTGGTTTCTCAGATCAAATCCTAATTCCTCAAATTAGTCCAATCCCACCTTAGCAAGACAATTTTTTTTCCTTCATAAAGTCCAACAGATTTCCCTGCTAACAACTGAACCCAGCATTAATTACAAGAACAATTAGTTAAATTAGGAACCAAGCAGATGGTGTCCTTCCTCCCCCCAGTGACTAATTCACCCCAGATGAGCTTTCCCACCTGTACCTGGGCCCACACGGCTCATTCCCCAGCAATAGCCTCCTGGTACCCCAGTGTTAGGATTACTAAGTGAGAACTCAGGTTGTCTGGATGGTGACAAGGTGAGAATTCAGGTTTTCTGGACAATTACAAGGTGAGAACTCAGGTTGACTTGATAGAGGGGGCAAGCTCATTGGCTGGGGTGGTTCTTCCCAGAAGCCCTTGCATTATCCCACGCCCATTCTCTGGGAGGATAAAAAGAGACAGCACTGGGCGCAGAGGGCAGATCGGCCTGAAGAAGGATAAGAGTTGGAGGAGATTCAGAGCCAGGATTCAAGAGGAAGACTCTGAATTGCATCAGGCTTGACGGGGCTCTCTGCAGGAAGGGAAGTCACTTCTAAGGACAAGAGTTAACAGCAACTGCCTGGAGACAACGGTTCGTTACAGGAAGAAGAATCTGTCTGAGAGATTTGAGTAGACACAGCAGATCTCTTCCCAGAGAGCGATCCAGCAGCTTCTGGAGACGATAGCTCGCTACAATTGGCGCCCAACGTGGGGCAAGGACTTTTGCTTATTTCTGACAAGAGGAGCTAGACCAGACCTTCGCAATTTGGTGCCCAGACACGGTCCTGATTCCAGTGGAAAAGCCTCCCATCCAGATCTCAGTCTCTCTGACCCAGAACCGTGAGTAACAAGGAAACTTTGTTAAAGATTAAGTGAGTGTGCTAATAGATAAATAAGGAACTTGTTAAGGGCTAAACCAGCAATCTCTTATAGTGAAATGGGGCAAACACCTTCTGTTCAAGGAAAATGTTTAGAGAGCATCATCAAGGTTATGAAAAGCCAAGGATTGATTATAATTTTAGAGGAGATTACTGAACTTTTAAGAACTGTGAAGGTCATATGTCCTTCTTTTTCTCTGGAAGAAGAATTGGATCCAGATGAATGGGAATTAGTAGGAGAGCAATTAGGTGAACACTACAATTGTCTTTGTGACATTTTACCCTTTGGTTCCAGACCAAACTCAGTTTCCAAAGATACAATTCATACCTACAATTTAATCCAAATGGCTTTAAAAAATGTTATTCTAAAGGAAGAGATGAAGGAGCAAAATGGGGAGGTGTCAACTAAACTAGGTGAAAAGGATGAATCAGATAACAATGAAGTTAAGTACAATTCTGAGCAACAGCAACAGGAGCACCTCCCATCTCCTCCCTCAATTAACCCTTCAGGGGTGGAGCAAGAAGGAGGAGAGGAAGAGGCAGAAACACAAACAGAATTGCCTGTGAAGCAGCCTAAGCCTATGACAAGATTAGAAAAAGCATTGATTAAAGCTAAGAGAGAAGGACAGGATATAAGTGATTTTATACATGCATATCCTGTGATTGAAAATACTGACTCTGTAGGTAAAAAAAGGAGAAGATATGCACCTTTAGATTTGAATAAAATTAAGGATTTGAAAAAAGGTTGTACCCTTTATGGGGCTACATCAGCTTATGTCAAAATGTTACTAGATGGTTTGTCTTATGAAGTCCTAACCCCGAATGATTGGAAATCCATAGCAAGGATATGCCTGGAACCTGGAGAAAATTTATTATGGCTTTCGGAATTTCATGAATTATGTAAAATTCAAGTCAGATGCAATTTGGAAATAGGAGTTAACACACAATTCACTTTTGAGCACTTGGCTGGTGAAGGTCGGTATGGAGAGAATTCAGAACAGACTGATTATACCATGACAATATATGAACAAATTGCTAAGGCTGCAATAAAAGCTTGGGGTGTCCTTCCTGGACAGAAAGATCGTGGAGAGGCTTTCACTAAAATACAGCAAGGTCCCAATGAACCTTTTGCAGATTTTGTGGGACGTTTGCAAACTGCTGTCAAAAGAACTATTGGAGAAAATTCAGCTACAGAAATAATGACCAGACATCTGGCTAAGGAAAATGCCAACGAGATTTGCAAAAGAATTATATGGGGATTAGACAAAGATGCTCCTTTAGAGGAGATCATAAGACGTTGTGCTACAGTGGGAACAAATGCTTTTTATACTCGGACAATGATGAATGTGGAAAGACAGGGTCCCTCCTGGCAAAGGCCTTCTAGAGAAACTCGGCGATGTTTTCAATGTGGAAAAATTGGACATCTAAGAGCTCAGTGTAGATTTGGAGATACAGTGAGAAGACAGGGTGAGAGAAGACCTAAAACCCCATGTCCAAAATGCAACAGAGGACTCCATTGGGCATCAGAGTGTAGAATAATTCAGGAAAATGGGATGAGGGGCCCAGGTCCAGGGCCCCAGGCAAAAAAGACTTGGGGCATGATGGCAGCTGACATTACACCTAAAGAGCCTTTAGAAGGCCAGGACTCTGATTTAATCAATCAGCAGAGAAGCAATCACATGGCAGAAAGGGATTACCTGATAAGTCAGTCAAAAGGCAATCAGATTGCAAAAATGGATTACACTTGGGGAGAATACAGGCCTTTTAAACCAACAGGGCTGTGCCCAGTGCAAACAATTCCAATGTAATTGCCAGATGATGAGAAGAGATTTAGAAAGTGGTAAATAGAAGGTAATTAGATAGGTTAACTGCCTGGGAGAGAGGGTTTGCTTGTATTTCTTCAGCAGGAGAAGGAATCAGATGGGTGCCAACAAGTCATATTCGCCTTGTCCATCAGAGAGAGACAGAAAAAGAGAAAGACCTCAAAATAAAGGAGAAGATCTAAGAAACATCTTACACTGAAAGAGCATGGATAATAAGAAGACTGTTAAAGAACTTTAAAACCAGCAGGAATCATTGGACTTCCTCACACAAGATGAGACTAATGGACAATGGACTTATGGACATTTATAAATTTTCAATTTATGATTATTTGATTATGTTATTTGTCATATACTTCTAGCATGTATTATGTTATTATGTTACTATGTGCTTATGTAATTTATGTAATTATCTGTAATACTTCCCATATTGATGGATTTATGTTTCAAGGTCATGACTGTCCTATGTTCTAAATCAAAAGAAAGGGGGAGATGTTAGGATTACTAAGTGAGAACTCAGGTTGTCTGGATGGTGACAAGGTGAGAATTCAGGTTTTCTGGACAATTACAAGGTGAGAACTCAGGTTGACTTGATAGAGGGGGCAAGCTCATTGGCTGGGGTGGTTCTTCCCAGAAGCCCTTGCATTATCCCACGCCCATTCTCTGGGAGGATAAAAAGAGACAGCACTGGGCGCAGAGGGCAGATCGGCCTGAAGAAGGATAAGAGTTGGAGGAGATTCAGAGCCAGGATTCAAGAGGAAGACTCTGAATTGCATCAGGCTTGACGGGGCTCTCTGCAGGAAGGGAAGTCACTTCTAAGGACAAGAGTTAACAGCAACTGCCTGGAGACAACGGTTCGTTACAGGAAGAAGAATCTGTCTGAGAGATTTGAGTAGACACAGCAGATCTCTTCCCAGAGAGCGATCCAGCAGCTTCTGGAGACGATAGCTCGCTACACCCCAGGGCATCTCGAACCTCAGTCCAAGGCCGGAGATTTCTTTCCACTACGCCCAGCTGAATCCCTCTTTCAAAGCTGCTTTGAGAGCCTCTTCCATGCTGCTTTGGGCTAGGCTCAGAATTGCTGGGTAGGGGTCTGATGCTATCCTTTCTTCCCCAAATTTCCTGATATAAATGTAAGCCTAAAATGCCATATACATACAGGCATACTCACCCACAAATGCAAGTTTTAAATAACTATATGTGAATTAATATGGCACACATAAATACACATATATACACACAGATTTCCTGATACAAATACAAGATTTAAATTGCTATATGTGAATTAATATAATATGCCATATATATTCATTCTCATTCTCATTCATTCTCTCTCTCTCTCTCTCTCTCTCTCTCTCTCTCTCTCTCTCTCTCTCTCTCTCTCTCTCTCTATTTGAATTTACTAAAAACTGGCTTCATGTGGCACATTCCCCATAGGCCTGAGAACGAGGCTAATTTAGATTGTAAGTTGTTTGTGTTCTTCCCAGGTTTTGCCATATGGTCTGTTTTGAAGCAATTAGCATGAGCCTCTGGCCTCCATGGGATCTCCAGCCTCATGATTTCTGGCACCCTCACCCTAAGCAGAAGCTGCAGGGAACAAGGCTGTGAATCTGGAGCCCCTGATGCACAATGCTATTCTCTTTAATAAAAGGTTTCTCTTGCTCACTTTCCCAGTCATGCACGGGTGACTCTGTAGGAGTATAGCAGGGTAGTTAAGTTAGAGGTCGTCCCTCCGAAAAAACCAGTTGGAATGATGGGGAACAGTTCACTAAACTGTTTATACCCCTAGACCAAGTAAACCTATGCTCCTGGGACCATCCCCTAAGGTCAATGACCCAATGGAAGGTGCCCTATGGGACTACATATCCACAGCAACTCTCTTTGTAGTAGTTTACCTTTGGAAACACAGTGGGTGCCCGTCATCCAGAGAACGGCTGGACAAAGAATAGTACACGAGTATATGGTACAAGAATATGGGGGACGTGAAACTCTGTCCTGCAACCTTGGACAGCCCCTCTGGCTTCCTCCTCTTGGTGGTGGGGTGGGAAGGAGTCCTTTCAGCTCAAGTCATCCCAAACTATAAGGTTTTTTCTTTCTTTTCTGACATTGACTGGACACATGTCCGATCACTACTATTTATAGTTCTTTCTTATCTTTGACTCCTAAGTTCCCATTCTGGACATTTGTGAACTAACTAGATAGCGAGAGGCAGATTGGGGAGGGTCTCCTGCAGAAGATAGGAAATGAGCTGATCCTTGAAGCAGGGGAAAATTTTTCAAAACACAGTAGCTTTCCAAACTACCAATAAGCCTCAGATAACATATGCTGGCTGGGGAGCCGGGAGTCCCCTGTGTCAATCCACAGAAGACCTGTTGTCATGGGAGGGTTAAAAAAGTCCAAGAGTTGAGAAATCTGAAGAGCCCAAGAGAGGAGATTCAAGGGCCCGGTGGCTCCCTTTGGCGTGTTTTCCAAAGCGCTGGCATGTTACCAGGCTCAGTAGAGGAATGGGGTCCTTTGGATACAGGCCAACTGATTTTTAATAAGCTTAAGGGTGAGAATTGTTTTTTTTTCACTATGCATCCTTAAATATAAAATATCTTTGTGTGGGGTAGACACTGCCAAATGGGGCCAGCTATAACACTCCTCTATGATTACTCTTTACAAGCTAATTTAGATAAATTATTTTATTTAAGCTACATAAAACAAAGCGATTTAATAAGGACCTACCCTCCAAAGCACTGTGGTAGGCAATGGGGAACAAAGTTTAAAAAATGGTGCCATCGCTAATATGTAGGCGCTTACAACCTAGAAAGGAGTATGTGCTCTGCTTTGAGAATGAACATATTATTTTAAAAAAAGAAGGTTGCAAAGAAGAGATGGGGGCAAACTGTTCATTATAAATTCAAGGTGGGTAGAGCGCCATTTTCAGTGGGTGTTGTGGAACCAGGAAAGGCTTGATGAAAGAGGAAGAGAAGCTTTAAAGGAAGAGAAGGATTGTTTGCAAGGCAGAGATGGGGAGAAAATACTTTTTTGTTGGAATAGGGAGTAGCTTTCATGAATCCATGTCAAGAACAAAAAATAACCAGCAATATGGGATGTTCAGGGATCATGTCTTCTCCCATTATCTGGTGGGGGGAGGGGCTGAATCTATTCAGCTTTGGAACTCTACCCTGGGGCTGTCACCCTGATTGATGGGGGAATGTTAAGACCACGCTTCCTCTCCCATCCTGCCAGCCACTGGGAAAGTGGGGCTTAGGCTGAGGACCGTGGCACCTGTTCCAACCCCCTCTTGCATTTCTCCTCTTCCTCTGCTCCATTTAACCATTCCTGAGACATCACCTTTTCTTGAACTTGACTATGTTCTATAGAGAATATTAGAATAAATGCTCCCGAGGGCGGGGGCTGGCTTCCTTTTATGTTTTTGTGCTCAGCACCTGTTCAGTGTGCAAAGTAAGTGCTTAATATCCATTCCTTTTTATCAGTTTGGCTGGCACATAGGATGCAGGAAAGGTAATGATAGGAAATGGGCTGTCAAGGTTGGAACCAGAGGGTGGCCAAATACCTGAAACGGTCCCCAAATCACAGGCACTTGGGGGGGATCCTGGTTCATTCTGACACATCCTGACTGACTGAATGGGGGGGGTCGATCCCTTCTTAGATGGCTACAGTTTTTGCCAATGAGAACTAAGGATACCAGGAAAGCAGAAGATCACAAGGTTTGGTACCAGATCCTAAGATGGGGTTAGGAAAAGCAAAGAGATGGCAAGTTTTCTTTGCTAGGAACCTCTGACCTTATCTTGTTTACTCCATGACTTCCTGCATAAACGACTCTTCCAGGCTAGCGCAACTTTCTAATTCATCCCATCCTCCCAGCCCACTACATAATTTCCCATTGCTAGAACTTCCCTGTGGGTGAGGTCATCTCTATTTTATCTGCTGGGACGTCTCTGAAGTAACAGGAAAAGTCTGCTCATCCCTACCACCATCCCACTGTCTGTACCAACATTGATGCTGCAAAACACGTCCTAACTGTTCATTAAGGTTTTGGCTGCTCAGTGCCCAGGAGAATCCAACTTCAAAGTCAACGCCAACAGTGGAAGATGTAAAATTAAAGGAAGCAGGGCTGTAAATAGCCTGGAAGGAGCCAGGGATATATAATTAATAATAATGACGATAACAACAATAGTGATGATAACTAGCATTTATATGGCACTGTAAGGCTCCCGAAGAGCTTTACATATGTTGTCTCATTTTATCCCTACAACAGCCCAGGGACAGAGATACTGGTTATTACTCCCATTTTAAAGATTAAACAGCATCATACGCTTGTCTCAACAGACTTGTCTGAGGCAAGATTTGAATCCAAGTTTTTCTGCCTCCAAGCATAGCACTCTACCCACAAAATTACCTACTTGCTTGAAGGAGAGATCAAAAAGATTGAGGAAGTTACTAAAAGGGAGAAGCGGGGAACTAAAGGAGAAAAGCAAGATAGAAAGAGGAAGGGGAAAGAAAGAAGGGCACAGTGTGAAAAACTGAGAACAATTGCTGAATTATAATTCACTTAAAATGTAATTATTACTTAAAATGTGCAATGTAAAGACAACAAGAGATTGGCCTTGTCCTTGAGCAGCTCATTGGTGATAGAAGGTGATTGATAATAATAATAACAACAAAGAATATACAAAGTCATTTTAAGAAGAAAAATGGGAGGTGGGAGCCTACATGGCCAACCCAATTAGAAAGGTAGATGGGAGGCCGACTGCCAAGCGCTTCGAATGTCAGGCTGAGGTTTTCTTATTTTTTTTCCCAGAATCAGGAAGGAGCAAGATTTCTGAGTGGGGAAGTGACAAGATTGGGTCTGTGCTGCTGGCAGCCATGTGGCAGATAGTCTGTGACATCAATATTACAAAAAATGAACAATTTTGCAGGCTTTTATAAGCTGATGAAGAATAAAATGGGTAGAACCAGGATAACAATGTATACAGTGACGATGATACTGTGAAAACAGCCAACTCTGAAAGCTGGAAGAGCTATGATCAATACAATGACTCCAGAAGATGAAACATAATCTCCATTATGGAGAGATGCTGGGTGGATTAAGGGTATGGGATGGCACACACACACACACACACACACACACACACACACACACACACATAAGTATACACACAAATATATTTACTCACACATATAAACATGCATCCATATTTTGTATACAGCCATTGTATACAATTTATCTTATGAGACATTTGTTAAAACAATTTTGTTTTGCTTTTTTCTGTAAGGGGTAGGGTATAGGATCAAGAGAAAATAGGGATCTATTTTTTTAAGAGGTAGCATGTGTATTTGTGTGTGGGAGTATGGGTTTCTTGCTATGAAATGTTGCAAGCACTTTCAGATGAGGTCACCAAGATATTAATTTTATTGGACAGTCTTTGTTTATTAAAAAAGACTTTTTATAAGTGGGAACAATTTGTAAATGTTTGTAATTTAAAAGAATCCCTCCTTAAAAATTGAGTGGTAATAAAAACAGGAGGGTGGGAGAGCCTGGAAGCAAGGAGATGGGTTCAGAGAAAATAGCAAAAGCTATGTGAAAGGCGATGGTGATGGTGAAGATGATGATGGTGGTAGAGAAATGATGAAGATGATGGTGATGTGATGGTGATGATGAAGATGATAGTGGTGGTGATGATGATGGTGAAGAAAGTTTTCATTTCTATGATGATTTATGATTTGTAAAGCACTTATCATGTGGTGTTTTTCAATAACCCTGAAATAGGTGTTTTTATTATCTCCACTTTACAGATAAGGAAACCGAGGCAGATAGTGATGAAATGATTTGCCCCGAGTGCCATCGCTAGTAATTTCTGAGGTAAGATTTGAACTCAAGTAGGATTTTGAATGCAGTTCTTTCTGATTCCAAGATAAGCCCTCAATCTACCACAGTCCTTAGCTGCCATTGAGAGCCTGGACTAGAATAGAGGCTTTGTGTGTAGACAGAAGGAGATAGACATGAGACATTGGGGAGGTGTGATTGATATGACTTGGCAACTGCTTGGGTACAGGGGTTTTTAGTCACTCCTGACTCCATGTTGCAGACCCAGGGGACTGGAAGGATTGCTGTCAATAGAAGTTTAGAACTCTGGAAGACTGATGGGTTTGGGGGAAACATGGAAGTTCAGATTTAGAAATGGTCAGTTTGAGATCACAGGGTCATAGATTTGACTTCCCAGGTCATGCAGACTGACTCTTCCCCTCTTTATTTTGTAGATGAGGAAAGAGGGGGATGAAGATGCTGATTGATTTGCTTGAAGTAACACGGTGGCAGGATTGGGGACTGAACCCTCTTGCTCTATAGACAATTGGCAATATATCAATAGAGTGGAAGAGACAGAGAAGAACTGGATGTAGAGATTGGGGACTTATTTTCACTAAAATGATAACTGAACTCCTGGTGATGATGTCACCAAGGGAGAGAATGTAAAGAGAAAGAGGGGCCAAGACAGAACCTTGGGGGAAATGGCCATACTTAGGGGACAGGAAGGATCTGATATTCCTCCAAGGAACCTGAGAAGAAGCAGTCAGAGAGGTAGGAGGAGAAACAAAAGAAGGCAAGCGAGGAGAGCATTTGACAGAAGATGAACTGCCAAGAGCTCCACTCACACAAGGACTCTGAAGAGACCATCAATCTGAGCAATTTCAAGATGGCTGATGATCTTGGAGAAGGCAGTTTCAGCCTGCTGGTAATGGCCTCCAAAGGTAGATCTCAAGGATCAAAAGAAGTGTCTAGAGGAAATGGAGGATAGAGAACCCTTTCTAGGTGTCTGGCTATAAAAAGAGGAATTCAATTCCACAGGCATTTCTGAAACTATCATAAGGTGCCAAGACCCTTGCTGGAAGTTAGACATAAAAAGAAATAGACCCTAGCAAGATATAGGACAGTAGCTTGAGGGAATGACAGTTAATCAGCAATCCCATTCCCTCTAAACGAAAAAAAATGTAAGTGAAGCTAATTGACATTGGATAGAGTAAATTGCTGAAAATCTGGATCATGATAAATGTAAAATTATACAACTGCTTATAAATATATATTTATACAAATATTTAATAGAAATATAAATTATAATCATACAAATATTACATGAATATAAAATATATGAAAATTATCTAAGTATAAAAAATAATACTGGAAATCTCCATCATCTGGAATACTCCCAGTAGGATACAGTGGATTCAAATCCTGATACTTAATCACCTGTGTGACCTTAGGTAAATCACTTTAACTTCTCAGATCCTCAAGTGCAAATCAAAGGGCAAAGGGGAAAGGGCAGATCAGATGACTTCTGAGGTCCTTTCCATTTCTTAATCTACGATCCTCAAGTTTATACTGGGAATGAGACTTAGAAAACCTACCAGATTAAGTCCCATAATTCTGTCAGCACTTTGTGAGGCACTGTATAAATAGGCCTGATCATTGCACTATTTATTAATTGTTTAACTCAGAGATATTTCAAGTAACTCAAAGTCCCTTCAGCAATTAAAAGATGCTGTGAGGGCTAAGAGAAGATGATTCCTTTCTCCCTTTTAATTGTATAGTAAGAGGAATCCTTAGCTAGGGTAGCTGCTATTTATTATGTTTCTAACAAACACTCATTTCTGTTCATCTTCAAAATGAAACAAGAACAGCTGTCAGTAGACTTTAAATATTGTTCCTTGTAGCTTTTTAATTTTTCATGTGTTTCTTTCTAACCTTTTAACATAATGGGACACAGAGAGCAGTCCCCATGCCAACTGTTATTAATATATATGTATAAAAATACACACACACACGTTTTAAAAAATACTACAAGTAAAGCTTCTTTTCGCCTGTCCAACAGAGCCCATCAATACCCTTCTAATGTAATATAGAATGGCCTTTTTTTTTTTTTTTGGTTTTGCTTTCTAAGTTATACCTATTTTCTCTGCTGAGAGAAATTAGAGGCTTCATTGTCTGTAATTTTCATCATTTTCTTCCCTCTTCCTCAATCAGTATAATTTGATTTACCATCCAATGATGGCTGCACATCCGCCCCATTTTGCAAGTCTACTGGGTACGTACGGTGATATTTGATTTGATGAGCCTGTGAGATTGGCTTTCTAGTGTCTGCTGGCTATGGCCTAAAACCCATCTATTTCATGGGGAGTTGCTAAAAACAAATTAAGAGATGTTAAGCAGTAAAGAAAGGAGAAAGATGGCCTGGATATTGTAGATGGAGGATTCTGGAAAGCCAGCTGTCTCCTTCTGTCCCATCTGGCTGGAAATGAGTTTTGAGAAGCTATCCTTTTTTTTTTTCATTACCATATCCCCATTATTACCAGACAACAGTGCTGCACCGACTTGTCGGCCATTAGGCCCTTCCTTCAGGAAAGGGAACAGTTACATCACCTTTTCCTTCCTCTGCCACCAGAGAATCTAATTTTAATTACAGGAAAGTGACCTTGACTAGAAGACTGTTTTGTTTGCTTTCCGAATGCTCCTGGTAAAATCGACAAAAGACATCCATCAGTGCCTTGTCCATCAGCCTGTACAACTCCGTGCACAACCGACACATGTGCTCGTTCACACATCTGAGGAATATCTCATTTTTGCCATAGGCAAGGAGATAGCAAGTGTCAGAGGAGAAACTGCTAGAAGATCAGGAGCAATCTGCTGAGGGTAACGTTGTCAGATTCTCTTTCTCATCTAACAAATTCTCACTATTTTTGTCATGTCTATTTCCCTGTCAACTCATCAGTGACCTCCAGTCTAGGGATACCTTTTAGAAAAATGGAACCAGCACCTGGCCAGGCTACCATCAGAATAACAATTCCAGCCATGAGTCTGAACAGCCTTCACCTGAAAAGGTGGACACACATTCACAGGTAAGGGAGAAAACTCTACTGGTTATAGGGATATCGCAAATGTAACATTTCTCACACCTGAGTATGAGAGAGCAAGGCCTGAAAGCAAGATGTCCCAATGGATTCTGGAAATCTGTGGGCAGGGACATATCCTGGGAGTCTCATCTACTGCTCCTTTGTAACCACCAGTCTCCATTCCCTTTGAAATCAGCCTAAACATTCTTTAGTTAGGATGAGATAATGGTTCAACAATGCAACTCTGTTTTGTTTGGTTTTTTGTAAAGGCTATTTCAGACTCTGTTTCCTGCTTTTCTTTGCGATGTTTCAGATTACCGGCATACTGTTCACTTGTTCCCGAGACCTGGCACTGACTTTTCTAAGCCCAGAAAGTCAGCCCAAATCAATACTTGATCTCCTCAGCATTGATAAGAATGTCGCTTACATTTTTGCTAGCCCATCTCAACGTTGACTTTCTGTGTACGGGGGCCAACTGAGGAATGAAGTGCAAGAGCAGAAATATCATCTGTCAGCATTGTAATAAATACCATGGAAATCAATCCCAAGGGTGTTTTTTGAAGGGGTCCACAGGATATGGATTCTACTGATTGTCTGCTCTCCCAGACTTTTTCCACACAGAAGGCAGCAGCCAGGAGGTGTTCAGGTTTTGTGACTCGGGAACTTATCACTGAATGTTGATCTCACTTTTCCCTTCTGTATAATGCATGATTCCCAAAGCCTCCTTTCTGTTCTAACAATCCATGCTTCTATGACACTCACTCCCTATTTGGAGCCCAGGAAAAGAAGCGAAAATGAAGATTGTAATATTTTTCTATTGGCCCTTACTTTGTCCCAAGCATTTCTTAATATATTCGAATAAAGGTTACTTAAAATACATAAAATAGACCTAAAAAAACACACTCACTTACAATTTGATTTACGATATAGGAAAAAAAATCACATTCTGTAAATTCAGGTTAAGGAACTATGAAGTGCAAGCAGACAAAAACAGAAGACAATTTCCTCTTTTCATATTCCAACATTCAAAAGAAATTCAACTCACAAAAGAAGAACATTCAGTCTCATTACATTTTTTTTGCAAATACATTCAACTGATAGAGAGGTAGTGAATAGAAGCAAATAAATGGGGGCTCAAGTCCTGTTTCTGACACTTATAAACACGTGACTATAGGTAAATCTCTTAATCTCTCAGTGGTGAAGGCCAATCTCTAAGATTTTAGGTATTTGTGAAGGGGAGTCCCCATAAAATCAAAGTTCAAATGCAAATGAGAATTGATTTCATTAAAGTCATTTCTAGATCTATCAGGGTAGGACTCATATAAAGAGAGTGAACTATACTTGACTTCTGAAAAATTAGAAGGGGGAAAAGGGCCGTGGTGAGTGCCTGTGGACAGACAAGCCTATACTCTCTGCTGAATGTCATGACCTCAGCCATATAACTAAAGCTATTTTTACTTGGGTCTGTTATTACCCGACAATTACCATATTTAAAGTTCCCAAAATATACAAGCTAACATTAGAAAGAATCAACTTATCAATTATGTCTCCCCTCTCCAAAAGGCCCCAGACAACCACCTCTTCACAAAAGTGACTGTCATATTCTTCACAATAAATATCATGTATCTCAGATACTGAAAAGGAAATTAAATTTTCCAGGAGGAATTCACTGCAAGTGAAATTTGTCATAACATCTTATGAGAAAATGTTGCTGAAAAAAAGCTCAGGTAACACCTGCCAAAATGCCCCATGAGCCTTTGGAGATGGTGCTCCAACACATAGGGTCTCCTTTTTTGTTTTTGCACAGTAAAATGAAATGAAAGAAGTCTAGAAGCCAGAGAAAAAAGGTTTCCCCCCCCCCTGTCCACCTGACATTTAATTCAATCATGAACTTCATTTAGCTTTTCTGGATGTCACAGGTCAAGCTACTTACCGAGGGAGCCCTTGGACCACCATACATTTTAGCTCTCTTTCAGCTAGGAAAAAAGCATACCCCAACAAAGAGTTCTACAAGCTCTTTTTCTATCTCTTACCTTCTTATAATTCCCCTCTATGTCCATTGTGGACATTTTGCCAATGATGTCAGCCATTCCATCACTGTCCAGATTCATTCTTTAAGTCATAAAAACTTCCCAGGAGAGAGAAAACCCCGGTGTCCCAGAAAGCTTACTGTTGTGCCCAGTATCCAAGAACTTTTACAACTTTTCATCCTTTAAACATGAAGACCCGGGGGAAGGCTAAACCGTGGCCGAAGTCCTTGTGGCTGGGTCTGTCAGGGACACCACCCTGCGCTGACTTCCCTGCCCGTGTCCCTCATGCTGGCACAGGGACAGCTGCCGGTCACTCGACACAGTTAAAAGCTGACTCCTTCCTGACACCTGGGCCTCTGGAGTCCTGCTCTCGCCACCATCAGCTGTCACCTCCTTCTGAAGAACTAGGGCCTCTCTGAAGCACCTTCCTTGCTCCCGATAGAGGAAATGGGAGCTTCCAGCTCGTCCAGCTGACTCAACTCCTGAGTTCAACAGTAACTGTGGGTTGGAGCAAGACGGCAACCGTGCTCTGAACTGATGGCAGAGCAGGATAAAAATAGCCAGCAACTTGCCTTGCCGACTTCCCCCGTGTGGGGCGAGCCGGCCAGCCGGGTATCTTATGACAAAAACTAAATCGGCAGGACTGAAGTCTTCAGGGCTGTGAGAGAGGGGCTCCGACTTTTTCTGCATCTAGCATCACGTTTCCAAACCAGACAGATGTCAACATCCCCTCTCCCTCTGGCAGCCTGGAACAATTTAAACATTGATTTCTAGCACAGAGGAGCCCTTCTGTGAGCGCCCAGAGTCGGAGCCTTGTTCACTAATCTAGTTGGGGGCTAGGGCAGGAGGGCACAGGCTGGGTGGAGAGAGGGAAGAGCCCTCGGCTTTTCTTTCATACGAGGGCCGGCCTTGTCACAATGAAGGCCTCATCTTGCTATTGCTCATTTGAACCTTTTCCCATGGCTTCTCCCTCTGTTTACTGATTATATCCAGGGGAAAGGATTGCACAGCTGGAGGATGTTTTGGTGCAAGAAGCAAATCACACACACACACACACACACACACACACACACACACACACACGCGCTCTCACACTCCACACACAAATAGCTACTAACATTCTTGAAAAATTCTTTCCTCTGCTTTAGACTTGCCAGGCTGGATAATATTGAGGGGGAGGGGAGGGGAGGGTTAGCCTGGTTGGCTTCGGAGGTCCCTGCCAGCTCTCTGTCTCAGATCTGATTTCACTGACTTAGTCTGTCACAAATGCCAGCTGCCTGTAAGGATTTATATCATCCAGATTACCTTGTACTTATTTTTTTAATATAGAATGTATTCATTCTGTCTATATTTAATAAAATTTTTTGATTGATCAGTATATTTTTAAGTGTTCATATTTTTTTCCCTGATAAAAAACAAACTTTTTGAGGTCAGAGATGATTTTACTGTTGACTTTAAATCTCCACTACTTAGCAAAGTGAATGACCTGTGACATCCCGAAAGGCTAAATGAAGTTCATGATTGAATTAAATGCCTGAATCTCAGGTGGACATGGGAGTGGGGGGGGAACCTTTTTACTCTGGTTTCTAAACTTCTTTCATTAAATTTTATTGTTAAAAAAAAAAAGAGACCATATATGTCAGGGCTCCCTAATGCATATTCACATAAAACACAGTGGTGTTTAATAAATGCTTACTGGTTGATCTAAACAATGAACACTCATGGGTAAATAGGACGGCGGCGTGGAGCTGGGTAGGGGCACGGTGCTGAGGTTACTGTTCTTTGTCACCAAGCACTAATAAGCTCCTTGCACTTGCCAGGCACTAGGCTAAGTGCTGGGGATACAAATAAAAGCTGTATCTACATTTAAAGGGCTCGCCTTCTAATACAGGAAACGCCATGCAAATGTCTACATAGGAACAAGACATATTACAAATAAACTGGATGATAATCAACAGAGGGAAAGCACTAACATGGAAATTTGAGAAAGATCGGGGGCCATTGTGATGGCTCGAGAGTGAGGCGATGAGATCTTAATGCTGTTCCTTGTTATGGATGCTCTTTGCTTTTCCCTTATGGTTTGGGGAACTGTGCACATTAACCAACCACTGGAAACAGGTCTCGATAAAAAAAGAGAATTAATGGAGACGGACATCTTTGTTCAAATTCTTCATCCAGGCTACCACACATGGAGGAAAAAATACATACTGTCTCGCCTCCCCTTTCTTCCCCCTCCCCAAATTTAAGTAAATAACAGGGCTAAACATTTTAGGGGACAAGATCAGTGGACAAAGCATTTAAATGTCCTCTGCACTTTGCATGCATAGTCTCATTTTGTCAGAGATCTTGGTTCCACATGGAAGGAAACTCATTCTGAATTCAAACCAGATGCAAGCTCAGTCCCAAGGGAGCCTCAGTCAGCCTCTGGAGGAAATGGGGACAGAGATAGGTTACAATATAGGCTTAGAGCCAGGAGGGATGTCTCCCTCCCCGCCTTTTGTGTAGCTTAGGAAAATGGGACTGCTGACTAAGGTCACAAAGACAGTAGGTGAACTGGGGAAATCTGCTCTACCCATGAGGCCCCTCTCTAACTTAGCTCATACCAAGTCAAAGGATTTGGTGTCTTGGTAGCTTCTGTGCCAACATGACAAATGTAAAACTTTCTCTTCTTTCCTTTCTCCTCTTCCTTCTCCTCCTCTTCCTCTTTCTCTTCTCCTTCCCTTTTTTTTGTCCACACTGTTTTCTCTGTTTAATTAAGGGTAGAATACTTTCTTTTTTTTACCTTTCTATTCTACAAATGTAAGGATGATTGTAAATGGCAAAGAAAATAATTGCTATCAGTGTTTGCGTATACATCAACTTTCTTTAGCCAACCAATCTTTAATTTCCTTTACCAGAGTTGAATGTAAGCAGGAAAATCAACTTATTTGAATCATATTTTCTTTCTATTCCCTTAGCCCTAGTAGTAGCGTTTATCCTCAGGTTTTTTTTAATGAGGAATTCTGTTTTCATAGAAAAAATAACGCAAGTGGGGAACTATGATGCTCTCTGTTAAATGCATCTCTGGGAAGCTGAGCTGTTCTGATCATTCCCAAACGATACAAAGGATATTTGATAGTTGTATACATAAAAGATGGCTTTACCCTCTTTCTCTCAATGTGAAGGTCTGAAGGAGGAAATCCTTTCTTTTTATTTTCTTTTATTTATAAGTTTTTTGACAGTATATATGCATGAGTAATTTTTAAAATAACATTATCCCTTGTATTCATTGAGGAAATCCTTTCTTGATTTGAATAAAGATTAGAGGATTTTTTCCCCCAAATCACATTAGAATTAAATCCTAAAAAGCCATGCTTCCTTGAATCAATAGTTCTCCAATGTGTTCAAACTTTGAAAGGGCCAAATAGTTTTAGCAATTCTAAAACTTGCAGGCCAAAATCAGAACTAAGTGTGACAGATGATAGATAATTGGGAGTCAGGAAGAACTGAGTTCAAATACAGTCTGAGACAAATTAGCCTGGTCAAGTCGTTTAACTTCTATTTGCCTCAGTTTCCTCATTTATAAAGTGGAGATAATAACAGCACCTATCTCATAGGGCTGTTGTAAGGATTCAATGAGATAATATTTGTAAAGCTCATTGCAAACCTTAAAGAGAAATAGAAATAAATACTATTATTATAGATAGCTAGATGGATCTGGAAGGAGGAAGACCTGAGTTTGAAATCTACCTCAATTATTAATTATAATGGGCAAGGCACTTAAATGCTATCTGCCTCAGTTTCCTCATTTGTAAAATAAGGACATGACAAACTATTCCAGTATCTTTGCCAGGAAAACCTCAAATAGGGCCATGAAGAGTTGGACACAAGTGAACCATATAACAAATTGTTAGCAACTCTTAAGTGCTTTTCCCACCACCCGTGAGCCATGCTTTGGTGATATAAATGCCAACGTTTCCTCAAGGAACATGCATATAACTAAGAAGTTTTCTGATTACTGCACTTATGTCATCTGTCTTTTCCAGACTTAAAAAAAAGTCCCCTTTATTTTCTTCAAAGATGCTTACACTCACATTGAAAGATTGCTAACCACCTCAACCTGCCCAATCATATCGCTTTGAACATGGGCCAATTCCCAGGTGTAGCTCAGAACCCAACTCAACCTTTCTGCATGATCTAATTCAGGCCATGTTCTGGGGCACTGTCCATTCCCTTGACATTGCTTCTATCAATAGAGCTACCAATCACAATAGCTTTACTGGGGTTACTATTGCACTGTTGACTCATACTGAACCTGTAATCTCCCCCAAAATACAAATGAACAAAATTGCCAGGTCACTAAATGAATTTTAGATACAGTAGAAAAATAGACTGCAAAGATAACATTTTGTTTTAAAAACACACCTTTTTACACATTGTGACATGCCATGTTTTATTTCTCTTTGATTCTCTCAAGCTTGCCGACAAATGATTGTTCCACAGTGTCCCTAAAATTTACTTTATTGGTATAAAAGGACCCTAAAATGTTTACTTGCTTAGCTTTGGAGGAATCTCTTTTCACAATACACATACTCACTCATGAACTCAACACTTATTCTAAGTGAATGATTATTCCCCATGTCCAAGAGTTTCTCGGAGCCCTCTAATTTTCTTCCAGCACTCTAAGTCCATGAGCAAAGTTAAATCTTGAATAGGAAGAAAAAACATTTTCTTTCTCTTAGCAGAGCAGTGGGGAACTATGGGGCCAGAATGCTGCATATTTTATCAGAAACAGTTACTATAAGGCTTATTTTTGCTTAACTATTTCTCCTTGCTAAAGAGAAGGGTTCATTTCTGGGGCAATTAGGGAGGTTCAATTCTGGGAGAAAAAAGTTTATATACAGAAATGAGGGGAGGCTAGGTGGCACGGTAGATAGAGCACCAGCCCTGAGGTCAGGAAGATCTGAATTCAAATTTGACCTCAGACACACTTACTAGCTGTGTGAACATGAGCAAGTTACTTAATAACCCCAATTGCCTCAGCAAAAAAAAAAAAAAAAAAAAAAAAAAAAAAAGAATAAACCAACAAATAAATGAATGAATAAATAAATAAAATGCATTTACTATTAAAAAAAGAAATGACTGGATTATGTATGCATATATCTGTATATTTCATGTTTGTATATGTGCATATAATGCACATATATAAAATATATATTGAAAGTCTTAAAGATATTAAAGACACACTGAAAACCTGGAAAAATGCTACACTACCATCATTCATATTAAGAACAAAGGTCTTGACCGTATCACTAAATTCATTTATATATCACCAAAAGATTTTTATTAAGTGTGGATAGTAGGGGAGACTGTAGTGTAATAAAGAGAGCACAGAAAGGATGTGAACTCCAGCTTTGCTACCTACTTACCTGTGTGACTTAGGCAAATCATTTTATGTTACTGTGCCTCAGTTTCCCCATTGAAAATCGACAGCATTAGAATAGATGACCTCTAAAATCTCTTCTAACTGTAGTGCCATCATTACATAAATTGCATTTCTGCCTTCCCATTCTGTTGGCCCAAGCTTCTCCCCTCCACTGTTAATATCCCAATTCCATATGTCGTACAAGCTGACAACAGATCTGTAGCTCTCTTTTTTAGTGAACCATACTTTTTATGTCCATTTGAGCTCTGCCTGCTGAAAAACAGATCAGTTGTTTTCCATTAAAACCCTTGGTTAGCTCAAAATGACACATTATAAACACAGAATTCAAGAAAAGTTGGAAATAATTTCTCTAATAATTTCTCTTCAACATCAACGTTTCAGATAGGTAAAAATATAGAAGACCATAGCTTTGAGGGTGACTCTGCTAAAGAGTTCAGAGGCAAGTGGACCCAGTGATGTCATCTGCAGGACCCTAAGAATTAATTCTACAAACAGTTCTTCTAAAGTTGCTGAGACTCAGAACAAACAACTTGATTTCACTTATTAATTTAGCCCTTATGCCACGCCCTTCCTGAAAGAGGAGAAAAATTAAATAGTCCCTGCCCTCAAAGAGTTTACATTTCTAGTGGGAGAATCTAATATGTACACAGATAAATCAATAAGAGCAAATAAATAAAATAATGGAAAAACATTTCAAGAGGGAGAGGCCATTAACCACTCGAAGGAATCAAGAAAGGACTGAGGGAGGAGGTGGTACATTAGCTCCGCAAGTTTCCCCAGCAGAGTTGCCTTGGATGTCCAAGCACACAATAGGTGCTTAATTTATGAACTTATTGTAATGAAGGAGTCTAGAATCTCTGAGAGACAGAGGAGAGGAGAGAGAGCATTCTGGACATAGAGATCAATATATGCAAAAACATAAAGTTAGAGATGTCACGTTATATATGGAGAACAGCTCAGTTGATCAGAGACAGGAATGGAGAGTGCTATAACATAAGGCATGGTTCTTCAAAGTAATCCCCTGGGAATTATCTCCTTCAATGGTGTTACTACATCTTCTAACTCAATGAGTGACATATATGCTAAAACTTCCATTGATGTTCATCTCTAAAGTTACACATCTTGTGAAAAGTTATTATGTCCTTTAAACGATCTTAGTTATCTTAGTTGTAGCTGTTATTCCTTCCCTCAGTACATTTCTACTTTTCTCTTTGACCAGAGAGAGAAACACAAATAAACATACAAATGTGCAAATAAATAGATAGGTGATAGAAGTGATAATACAGATAAATAGATGACAGAGACAGAAATAATGGAAGAAAGAAAGAAGGATGGAAAGAAAGAAAAGAAAAAAGAAGGAAAGAAGGGAAGAAAGAAAATAAAGCAGGAAATGAAGGAAGGATAGGAAGAAAGAAAAAGTCAAAGGATAGAAAGAAAGAAAATAAAGAAAAAAGAAGGAAAGAAGGGAAGAAAGAAAATAAGCAAGGAAAAAGGAAGGATGGAAAGAAAGAAAAAGACAAATGATGGGAAAGAAAGGAAGGAAGGAAGAAAAGAAGGTAAGAGAAAAGAAAGAAAGAAAAGAAAAAAGGAAGAAAGGAAGAAAGAAGAATGGAAATAAAGAAAAAAGAAAGAAAATGGAAAGAAAAGAAGGATGGGTGGAAAGAAAAAAAGGAAGGATGGAAGAAAAGAAATTAAGAAAGAAAATAAGTAAAGAAGAAAGAAAGATTGGAAAAAAGAAAACAAAGAAAGAAAAGAAATAAAAAAGAAGGGAAGAAGTGAAGAAAGAAAGAACAGAAAGAAAGAAAACAAAGGAAGGAAGGAAAGAAGGATGGAAAGGAAGAAAGAAAGTGAGAAAAAGAAAATGAGTAAAAAAGAAAATAAGAAAAAAGACAGAAAGAAAGAAAAAAAGAATAAAAAGAAAGAAAAGAAAAAAGAAAGAAGGAAAGAAAGGATAGAAAGAACTAAGAAAGAAAAGGAAGGATGTAAAGAAAGGAAGGAAGAAAGAAGAAAAGAGAAAGTGAGGAAGAAAGAAAAAATATAGAGAGAAAATAAAGAAAAGAATGAAAGAAGAGAAAAAAAGAAAGCAAGAAATCAAGAACCCAGCTGGGCTCATCTCCTGTGAGGTTGAGTTTTTGTCTGTAAAGCTGTGATCTCTTATCCTGTGGCTGAGAAAAAGGGGATTGTTTTACACGAGACTGGAAAGCCTCTCTTGCCCCCCAAAGCATCTGTGTGGGGATTTATTCCAATCCAGCTGTCGCGTTTCTTACCCCCCCCCCATAACCCTCCTCTCTTCCAGGAGGAGGCAGGCAGATTCTTTAAAATTTGGCTTCTGTTAGCATGGATGTTGTTTTGTAATCACTGGGGTCTGAGTCCCAACCATGGGAGCCCAAGGACTGCTCTGAGCATGAGCACTTGCCAGCTGTTTCCCTATCTCACATCTGGCTGTGGAGCGAAGTCCGGCAGAAATTCTGTCCCATTTATGACGTGTTGCCTGGGATTAGAGCATGTCCCTCCTTTTATTTCCAACCTTCTTTTTTGGGTCGCAGCATGGGAATACATCTTTCAGTGCCTTATCACATGATAATGGATTTGGAAGTAGGAGAGATCTCCAGGATCTCTAGACCAACCCTTCACTGTATAGATAGGAACAGGAAGCCTTGAGATGTTTAATTGTCTTACCCAAGGTAACCCAGGCAACACATGGCCACGCCTACATTCTATACAAGATTCTGCAAGTGTGTCTTTTCTCCAAAGCAAGCTATACATCTTCACAATTCTAAACAACAAAAGAAGAATGACTAATAGATAGTTTCTGACCTTACACAACCTGAAAACCTAAAACATTTTTCTATTTAAAAAAAAATCAAAATTGAAATACAAATGTTATCTCTACAGAATAAAATGCAGAATGGTTTATTAGAACTTGTATTAAAAGAACACATTATTACGTGTAGCATATGGGCCGATAACACAAAATGTTATACGAGCGAGGTTCAAATGAAATCATTAATTGGTTCTATGAAAACATGATGTTGGGTTAGAAAGAGTTAGTTCCATGGAAATGATGCTATAAAGTGGATGAGAGTCCAAAGATGGCCTCTAATTTTGGCTTTAATGTAATGAAATCACCAATTAGCATGGCAATCAATCTATCAAATAATTGATTTTCCAAGTGCCCATCGTGTGCCGAGCCCTAGAAATCCCAAGAGAAGAATAAAAGTGTCCATGGAGCTGATATTCTATGGTGGAAGACAACTGATCAATGGGTGCATAAGTATATACCAGGAATGGGGACCAGATCTGGGGTATCTAGAACTCCCAGGAGGGAAAACTCCCTTTACCAAGTAAGTTGGTGCCTTCTCTGCAATTTCTAGTCTCAGAGAGTTGCACTGAGGGTAGGCAGTTTCTTCAAGTGATTTTATGCAGTCATTATACATCAGGGGTGAAACTAGAACTGGAGATTTCATTTATTTATTTATTTATTCATTCATTCATTCATTTACCCATTTATCTATCTATCTATCTATTTAAGAACTCAGATTTTTTCCCCTGAGGCAATTGGGATTAAGTGACTTGCCCAGGGTCACACAGATAGGAAGTGTTAAGTGTCTGAGGCCAGATTTGAATGCAGGTCCTCCTGACTTTGGGGCTGGTGCTCTATCCACTGCGCCACCCAGCTGCCCCTAGAATTCAGATTTGATGAAGCTAAGCCAGCGTGGCTCATTTCTCAGGCTCTTCTTCGGTGATATCCCAACTTTCACATAAGATGTCCCATCCAAGTTATTTCAGATCCTGCCCAATATATTCTTGCTGTTATTTTTGATCAGGAAAAACTTAGCCAAGTGAAATACTGTACGCTTGATACAATATTGTATTGAATACAATATTGATGGGGTTTGATGCTGCCTCTTTCTATGTGAAAGAGAAACAGAATAAAAAAAAATATAAGGAAATTGGAGGTCAAAGCTCCAGCATTTGGACAGATCAGAAAGTGTTCTGCAGAAGACACTAAGCTTTAATGGAAACGATGAATTCTAAGAGGCAGAGGCGTGAGTGGCTGACTTGAGGAGTATTCAGCACAAAGCCACAGAGATGGGAGATGTGTCTTTTGTACGGATAAAAATATCAGTTTGGATCAGAGTGTCTGGAAGGAGCTGAGGAGGAGGAGGGAGAAATAGGTTATAGACTTGGGATGGTAAGTTTTAGAAAGAGTGGGAAGGATTTTAAGTACCAGATGTATTTAATGTATTTCATCCTAGAATTCACAGGGAGCCATAGCATTTGGAGGGTAAATATTTTGTGAGGAAGCCTGTGATATTCCATTTAGCTAGATTTTTTTCCCTATCAAAGATGACTGTGGGAATAAAATGGGCAGGATCTGAAATAACTTGAATAGAATGCCTTTTGTGAAAGTCGGGATATCCCAGATACATAGAAGAAGGGCCTGAGAAATGAGCCATGCTGGCTTGGAATCTCAAACATTCTCTGCCTCCCTTCCCCCCTCTTTATTTTTAACCATTGCAGTCTGGGTATTCTTTTCAGCAAGCTGCCAAAAAGACCTAGGGTGTCCTGCTCTAAATTAAACTGGTAGCATCACACTCGACCCACTTTTCCCATCTGTGACCTAGTTTACAGACCTCTTATTCATTTGCTACGTCTGAACACAACATTTCAATCAGCAGTTTAGAAAATGTGAAGTTCCTCCCCTCCCCCCACGGGGTTCAGTATTTGGGGGTGTTAGTTATTCACAGAATTTTATTTGTAAGACACCTTCAAGGCCATCCAGGCTGGTGCATCCTTCCCAAAGGATCCATACTATTGTCATTTAGACTCCATCCAAAAACCTCCAGAAAAGGGAACCCCCTCTCCTCTGGGGCAGCTTTCATCCTTGGCTCCCAGGCCTTTCAAGCTTTGAAGACAATGATCATGTCTCCTCTTCTAAGCTTCCTTTTACCAATTCCCACCTGAAAACTTGCAGCACCTCAACATCCGTCCCAAACTGTGGTGGTACCCAGGATGGAACACAATCCTCCGGGCTAGGGGATGGGGAAAGTGACCTTCTTTGGATACTCTTGGAACATTCTGATGCTTTGAGGATATTAAGTGACTCTAGTAAAACAAACAAACAAACAAACAAACAAACAAAAAACAAAAAACAAAACAAAACAAAAAACTTGGGAAGTAGTCAGAAGTACTTTTTAGGAAAAAAAAATATCAGTTAAAAAAAACCAGCACCCTGCTGGAGGCGTGACTGCATAAGGATAGAAGAAGAGGCAATCTGACCAAACCCCTTCATTTTATAAATGAGGCAACAGAGTCTGGAGGATACGATGGTCAGGATTTGCATCTGGATCCCCTGCCTTTAAGATTCTGTGTCCTTACAAACCTTTGCCCGATTTGTACGTTGGCAAAAGCCCCTTAGGTGAATATCTATGAGCTTTTCCTGCGGATTCATTGGTAAATCGGCCAATCCCCAATGTCCAGTTTTGCCACAAAGCCTTACTGTCCGTGTGCTGGGACGTGGCCACACACTAGAGTGTCTCGGCCCAGGAGGGCGCACGGGGCTGTTTCAGGAGCATCTCTAGAGATGGGCTTTGGAAATCCAGGCTCAGAGGACAGCTCCTCGCAGCCCCTTCACAGAGAGGAGGGAAGCCCCCTGCGCCTGGCAGCCAGACACCCTGAAGAGGGAAGAGTTAGGGTCATAACCCATTCCCAACACTGGCTCTGCCATTAGCCAAGCTGGTTCTGTGCCAGAATAACTGGGAGTATAAAACAACAATAACCAAAACCAATCATGGCCGGGGCTGTGGGGGAAGGGAAAGCATTAAGGAGTGATTTCCAAATCTGTCCACTCAAATCCAATTTTGGGAAAACAAAAGACTGAAAAAAAATGCTAAATATACACTTCCCCCACCCCAAGCTTCTGGGTTACTATTTTTCTAAGGTATCAGACATAATTTGGAAGAGAGAGCCTCTTAAAAGGTACCAAGATGGATTCTGAGGCCAGTGCTCTTCCCTGAAGAGACTGGCTCCGTTCCAAGAGTGGAGAATGGAGGTCGATAGCTCCATCTCTTAACACAGCTCCAACCGTAAATGACATGGCCCCCAATAACCTCCTTATCTCTAATACACTGCTAAGGGGTGGGGGTGGGGGAAGAAGGAGGCAGCCAGCTTCAGCCAGCCCCCAGTCCAATGAGTCAGGGGCTCTAACGCGCTCTGAATCACCCAGATTACACTGGAATTATCCTCGGCTCTCTCGTCTACAACATAAATTATAGAATCGGGCTGGAAGCCAAGGGAGGACCTCAGCCTGTCCCCTCCGTTCTCAGGGCTAACACTCAGCACAGGTTCTAGTGATCACTTTGGGGACGATAATAATCTTTACATTTCTATTTAGGTTTTGCCAAGCACTTTACCTAGGCAAGCCTGTGAGTCTGTGCTTTACAGATGCAGAAACTGAGGCTGGAAAAGATTGGGTGACCTCAGGTCCATACAGCAAGTATGAGAGGCAGCCACCTTGCTGCCGAGGCAACCTCTTTATGAGGGTCTTCTGATCACCCACCCCTCTCTTCCCTTTCTAATCTCTCCTAGGAGCGGCAGCCATTAAAAAAAAAAATCTTTGCCGTTAGCCAAGTAGTTTCTCATCATGGCGTTCGACAAAACAAACAAACAAATAAACAAAAAACAAAACAAAAACAAAGGAAAAAAACATCAGTGGCTCCCTATTGCCCCAAAGCAAAGTTCACATTTCCCCTCCAGTCCAGCTTTGTCCTGCTTCTTCTTTCCAGCTGTAATTCCTCTCTTTTCCTTCTCCCATCACTTAGGATACCTTTTCTTCTATTTCTCCAGCTTAGAATCATAGATGTGGGGCTGTAAGAGGTCTTGGGGGGCTTCTAATTCAACTTTATAAATGAGGAAATGCTGTGATTTCTCCAAGATCCCACAGATACCCCTAGTATTCCAAAGTCATTTCTCCTGTTGAATCCCTAGTCACCCTGCAAAGCTCTGTGTTTTCTTCAGAAAACCTCGGATGCTCTGGCTCAGGAATCAATTATCCCCAGTCCCAACTAAGTTTGTGATCTTATGCCCTCACATAGAGTTTTGCTTTGGACTCTCTAATACACTAATCATGCAATAGTAGGCATTACTATTATTATATGCTCCATTCATTCCCAGGTGAAGTTCTCCACCTTGCCCTTTCTGTTTTCCTCTCTCCCTTTCCAGCTCCCTATTAGGCACTGTCCTACCCCATTACAATGTAAGCTTCTTGGGGGGGGGAAATGAATTGCTTTGCTTAAATTTTTATATATAGCACTTAGTAGTGCCTATACATAGTAAGAATCTCTTTCTCTCCTCCCTCAGCCTCTTCTTCTTCCTCCCCCCTCTCTTCTCTGTCTCTCCCCTTCCCTCCTTCCCTCCTTTTCTCTCTGTCTTGTCTACCTGCCTCTCCTCTCTCTCCCTCCTCTCCATCTCTTTCTCTGTGTCTCTGTCTCCATCCATCCATCCATCCATCCATCCATCCATCCATCCATCCATCCACAAAGAGTAAACTTCACATGGGGAAGGAGCTGGTGCTTCATCTAAATTTACTTCCCCCGGTGCCTAGCCCAGCCTCCAGTTCACAATAAGTTGAGCATGAGTGAGGCACTGAGGTTTCGTAGCTAAGATGTCCAACCTCTTGGGTTGACTTCAGTAAGTTAACCAACAAGCATATATTAAGTACCTGCTGTATGCCAGGACCTATGCTCAGAGAGAAACAGTCTCTGGCCTTAAGAATCAGATTCCTCAGGAGGAAATAACATGGATGGATGTCAGAATGAGCAGGAACTGCCCAGAGAAGACAGGAGCTTAGTCTGAATGGGAATCCACTGGATTCCTTCCCCATCAAAACTCTCTAATCACTTAGAGTCTACTCCCTGCCAAGGCATTCTTCATTCTCCCAGCTGCCACCATGTTTTCTCCTGCCTACACTAGTTAGAACTTTATTAATCTGTGGCTCCCTTCCAACTTAGCCTCCTACTCCCCCGCAACAGGGAGAGAGGATGTTCTGCCCTATGTTGAAGCAATTCCCTAGCAGGCCTTGGCTTCCCCCACCTGCATACATTGGTCTATGCCATTCTCCTCCCCCGGACCATACCCCTCGCTTTGCCTCTTGGCTTCTAACCCATCTCCTTAAGGCCCAGTTCAAAGGCCGCCTCCTCCATGAAGCTGATTTGGAGCCTGCAGCTAGAAGACATGTCCTTCCTCTGAACAGTTACATAATTTGGAGTGTACTTTTCTTGTGGCCTTTATCAGGTATCAGTGTTGCATTAGAGGTATTTTGCACCTTGCTTAATCTTTGTTGCAAGATGGTGAACTCCAAGCACCAGGTTTTCTACAGCTTTGCATCTTCCCTGTGTGCTACAAAGACTTAAGAAATATGTATCAAATTAATGAACTGATCAACCAACAATTCTGGGCTCTACAAAAAGCACTGGGCAAGCTCTAAAAGGGATCTAAAAATGCAGAAAGCAAAGTCTTAGTCCTTAAGCAACAACAGATCTGATATCTGATGACTTAAAAACCTAAATCCAACTCCTCTGCATTGGTGGAGGTTTCTAAAAAAACGCCCTGGGTTCATCCAGTCTAAGATTTCCCATGGTCCAAGAGATGGCCTCTAAATCCCAGGTCCAAGTTTCCTAAACCTCCTGTAATGAGCTAGAGCTGGTGCAAGCAGAGGCTGTCTTTCCCTTCCATATCCTAGGCTGCCCAGATCCCACCCCCAACCTTCCTAACAATAAACCCTTTCCTCTTCTTTCCTGGCGGGATGCTATCATCCCCCACATCATTCCCCTTCCAGGAGGAACCCCAAATTACCATCCCACTCTAATCCTTCCCTTCTTCCCAATGGCAGTAGGCCAGTCCCCTGCAGGCTGAGGTGAATGCTAGACCTTGGACCTTCCCATTTGCCCCTCCATCATACCGAGAGAACCTTAGGGTCTGCCTCCAAATGAGTTGTCTTCCTCATTAGAATGTGAATTTTTTGAGAAAAGAGGCTGTCTCATTTTTCTATTTGTATTCTCAGTTCTTCATAATACTTTAAATACTTGTATGCTGCTGAAAATCCTCCCCAGATCCAAAAAATATTAATGATTCTATATTTACTATTTTAAAAAAGATATTTAGTTTTTAAAATAATAAGTAATTTAGGATTAACACTAAGTTTCTATGCTTGGCATCTACTTGTATGTTAGGTACAAAGTTTCCTTCCTTTTTCAATTTCTTTTAAATTCATTAATTAAAAATATTTCAGGGTTTTTTTTAAGTACATAGCTATTTTCCCTTAGTGAAGCAGAATTCCATTTTGAGGCACCTGCTCTTTTTGTTGTTGTACATTTGGAAGACCACTAGCCTTGTTAACTTTTCTGGACACATAGAAAGCATTAAATAAATCCTTGTTCATTAATTTATGCACTCATTCACTCATCACAGAAGAAGTTTGCAGGTGACATTTTTGTTGTACTCATAAATTGTGATCTTTTTTGGACTATATCTTATAGTCAATGGTTATTTTTTCAGGAAGGGGGAAGGAGAGAAAGGGAGAGAAAGATTCTTTTGTGAGCCTCTTTAAGTTTTACTAAATAAATATTTCAGAACATGAAGCTGAGCTAAGACAAATAATCAAACATACATATGTGATTTAGTACAGTGGATAAAAAAATTCAGAATTTGGAATCGGGTAACCTGGGCTTGAAACTTGACCAACCACAGATTTGCTATCTGTGTGACCTTGGACAAATTACTCTAAGGACCTCAGTTTCCTTATCTGTAAAAAAAAAGGGGGGGGGAGTAAGACTAGATGGTCTCTGAAGGCCCCGAATTTCTATAAATCTGACCCAAGTAACACAGATGCATAATAAATAAAACCCACAAGAGGCCATTCGCCATTTCTCACATTCTTGGGATGTAGCTCCTACATCAACAGGCACATTCATATAATCTGACAACAAAACAACAAGACTAACATAAGTCAATGGTTACTTTAGGAAAACCCCCCTACCATATTGAATATTTTTACAGTGAGTGTTAGCAGCTGCTGGCTTCCAAAGTGCTTGAGAAGAGAAAGTTTTGCATTAAAGAAAGAGCTTCTTTATTTCTATCATTTGAGTCTGGGCCACAAATGGATTCCTTAAAGATGCCAGCTCTGAAAATGAACTTGCAACAACATGGTCAAAGCACGCTGTCATCCAAGTTAGGAGACTTGAGTTTGTTATTTAAGAACCTCAGTTTCTTCATGGGTCAAGTGAAAATGATACTGGGATTTCACAGGGTGATTGAGACAGAAGAATTTGGAAATACACTGGAAAGAAATGCAAATTATTGATACTAATATTAATGAATTTAAAAAAATTTTTAAAGCAAGGGATTTGGCAATTTTTATTTTATTTTATTTTTTTGCTGAGGCAATTGGGGTCGAGTGACTTGCCTAGGGTCATGAAGCTAGGAAGTGTTACGTGTCCAAGGCCAGATTTGAACTCTGACTTCAGGGCTAGTGCTCTATCCACTGCACCACCTAGCTGTCTTAGTTTTTATTTTTAAAAAGATTAAAGTCCACATCAAAACCATCCATTCCAACATACATCAATGGAGCACCCACTGAATTACAAAACATCATGGATTCAAAGACAAAACAAAAATGTCCTCAAGGAGCTTAAAATTGACTGAGTGAGAATCAATATAGAGACAGATGAATACAAGTATAATAATTTGGGGAGGAATAGCTAGAGTGCTGTTCATTTGGGAGAGGATAAAGGCATATATTCTAATCTTCCAAAAGGAGTTGGAATACAAGCTAAATATTGAGAGAAGCTAGGGATTTTGAGGAAGAGATGAAGGGGAACCACTTTCCAAGCTCGGAAGGGAGAAGAAACTACCTCTGCAAAGAAACAGTCAAGAGCCAGAAAGCAGAGGTGAAGCAATGGATGCAGAATGCTGGAAGGGAGGGAATGTAAAACCAGAGGAGTCTCTGAAAGGGACTGAACTGCTGATCTCCCAGCTGACTAAGGCAACCTCACCTGGCCTCTCCCCTCTCCGCTTCAAGCAAAACACTTAAGAAAACAGCCCTTCCCGCACCCAGACAAACATGGCCTCTGGTTTGACTGGAAGGCCTAGGATTTTTGAGAAGAATTTGTCTTTTCTTTCAAGGCCAATAAGCTTCTCCCCACCTTGGTCCCCGCCCTGCTCCATGTAACCAAACAGCAAGTGGGTTTTTAAAAGAAACTCACCCTGCGTGACAGTTCTAAGTGAAGAACATCATTAAGATGCAGAATCCAATACCGGCCTCTTGGTAATGACCCACTTGTGCATTTATTTTTCTTGGGAAGGGCCGAGCGGCCCTATTAAAGGGAACCTGTTAATGGACAAGCTGGAGTTCTTTAAGAGGAAAACCATTACTATGGCCTAATCACTTCCCGTCACTCAGCCCTGCTGCCCAAGAAGAACAATGGACATGCGCTCCCACTAACCCCCCAACTCCCAGTGGTGGGTCTGGAGGAACCTCCATTGCCATTAGCAGGTTACATATCAATAAATCAACCCAACCAGCATTTATTTACCAAGAACTGTGCCAAGTACTGTGCTAGGCAAAGGGGATGGGAGGGGGAAACAGACCTTGTCTTCATGTGGTATAGAGGTGAGTGCAATCCCATTATCTAACCTTCACCTCAGGCAAGTCCCTTGCATCTCTCTGAACCTCAGTTTCCTCATCTGTAAAATGGGTGGCCTCTGAAAACGACTTCAGTTCTCCAGTAATGATCCTATCACCTTCTAAATTGGAAACCATGGTGCTAATCAGCATCGATATTTTTAAAAAATTATCAACCACACATTTCCCTAAAGCTTCAAAGTTTATAAAAGGTTTTATTCCTAATAGCTTTGTGGGGTGGGCTATTCTTATGAGCCCTGTTTTACTGATAAGGAAACTGAACTCAGTGACATTAAGGGACTTGTTCCCAGTCACAGAAATACTCTGCGGAAGTGCCAGAATTTGAACCCGGGCCCTTCCTGATTTCAAGCCCAGTGCTCTTCTCCATGACATGAGTTCAACACAATTAAAATGGAGAAAATGGCAAGGCTATGATGGTAAATCCAGGCCATCCAGTCTCACCCTCTTTAGGGACCCCTCCCTCCCTCCCTCTCATTCCCATTCTAGTTAGTACCTACATGACAAACGCAGCTTAAACGGACAAACCCCCAAATGTTAGAAGCGAGGCTCTGAAGGTAGAAGAATATATTTTCTTCAGCTCCAGGATCTCCACAGAGGGGAGGACCCCCTGTCACCCACTTTGTCAAATGCCCCTCCTGCCCCTGAAACCCCATCTCCTGAGAGAAACACCTGCTGGGCTCAAGTAACAGGTCCCGCGGAAGAAGGCACAGCCCAAGTTATGGAATTACACACTCCGGGTCTGGGTAACAGCCTGTCAACTGAAATCATACCCCCAGCAATCAACTGCCAGACCCAGCCTGGCCCTGTGGCCAGCTGTTTAATGCCACCATTAAAGAAATAATACAAATACAGCTTAGCTCGGGATCTGTAACCACTGCCCTGTTCGGGCTAGCACCCGAAGGAATCCAGGCAATCCAAAAGGAATGGCTAACGACTGCGGAGCGAGCTCTCCCAAACCCACTGAATCCCAACTCGTTTCATAACTCCAAACATCAAACTAACATGGGCACCGGCCGCGAATGTACTGAGGGAAGAAAAGGGCTAGTTTGCGTCGAGTTCCGAAGCCTGAGATTTTCCTGCTACGTTTATTCCCCTTTCCGGGCAGCCTCCTCGTTTCAGGAAGCAAACGAGCCCCCCCAAACACCCAGATGCAACTTGAGACAAGTGCAAGGCTGCAGAATGCGAGGCAGGGGACGTTTGGTAAACGCCTAGTTTCAATTATCGGCCCCTCTCCCTGTAATTAGCCGAGATTGGACTAAAAACGTGAGGGGTGGCCCCGTTCCCACACTGAACCCGAGAAGGGAGGCCATACGTTTTGGCGTTATATAACACTGAGCGGAGTGGGGCTGTTTCCCCCTGCGTCTCCCCTTCCCTGAAATTCAATTACATTTAAAGCCCCCTCCCCTGGCGTTCTCTCCTCCCCCAGGCACCCAGAATGTGCAGAAAGCGATTACCTCTATGGGTTTCCCCAACACTTGAAAGGCCAAAGCAGCAGTATTTTCTGCTACATTACTCCCCGAAAACCTAATTACAATTCAGAGGTGGTTATGCTGGGAAGGAGGAAGCGCAGGGCTGCAGATCCCTGGGAAAACGGCGAAAAGGGGGCAACCTGCTGCTCTGGGAGAAGGCAGCCGGGCCTCCCCGCCCCCTCCATCCCCCTCACCTGATACGAGCAGTTTTCCTGATGTACCATCTCAGAGCATCATAGAGGGCGAGCAGCAAGACGGACGGCGGGCTCGGGGAGCGCTGAGCATCCACGGAGCCGGGGGCGGCGGATGGAGGGAGCTTCCCCGCAGGTTAAGATGGATGCTGCTTCTGCCCCTCGCTCGCTCGCGCTGCCGCAATGGTCTCGGAGCTCGAACCGAGCCGGGAGGAGCGAGAGCCGAGGCGAGGCGAGGCGCTCTCCCCGGGAAACCAGCGAGCAGGCTTTAATAGCAGGAGCCAGGCAGGGCTGGGGGAGGGGGCTCACTCATCACTGGCACAATCAGCCAATTATATTATAGGCACAAAGAAAAGGATCAGGGCCCGAGCTGCTGTGACCTTCGGCTGCTTTATGAAGGCAGCCAACTAATGTGCAAATGCGCTAGCCCTCATTAAAAGGAAGAAAACCCAGAGCGGAGCAAAAAAGAGAGCCAGAGGCCCCTCCCTGCTGCCGCTGACCACGCTGACCTCCCGTGTCATCCCGGAGGAACAAAACACTCAGCCACCAAATGTCATCCGCAAAAAAAAAAAAAAAAAAGCCTCAAAAATCATTTTATTTTTTCAAGTTTTAGCAGATGGGGGTGGGGGGAACCATTCTGGATTTGGTCCAGCAGAGATAAGTATTATGGGTGGTGGTGTTTGAAAAACTGCGAGAAGCTCTCTGAAAGCCAAGAGCCATGATATGTCTGCACTCCGAAAATACTATTTTGCACTTTATTAAATTCCCGCTTGCATTTGGGCTTTAAAAAAATTTTTTTTTTAATTTTACCACAGTAAATAGCTACTGGGCTTTCCTTATCCAAATGACAGTGGTCATTATTGCATTGGATGAAAATAACTGGCGTTCGTTCATTTTTTCCACATGCAAATTCGTGGAACTCAAGCTTTGGGGGACTCGAGTTTTTAGAGCGACGTTTGCTCATTTGGAAAGTGGAAAACTCCACTTGAGGAACCATGTTTTTCTGGTCCTTGAATGAGAGAATAATTCTACCTAAAGGATTCTAAAGCTTCCATACACGGGAGGCAGTAACTAAGGCGGAGAGACCTGGGCTTTCCCCCAGGGCGTTTGCCATCTTTCCACAGTTAGAAACAAGAGAGCTTGGCCTCTAGTTAACAAGAGTAATTAGGAAAGGGAGGAAGTCCCTCCTCTGCCCTGCCCTGCCCCACTGGCCTCTCAGCCCCTCTGCAAAGCATGAAATAATACCATGATCCAGTCGGCCATGAAAGACAATACAGGTTTTTCATATTTCCACAAAACATTTGTGGAAATACACACTCCACCTCTACAAAGAGTCAATTTCTAAAACATTTTATTTAATAGATCCAAGATCTTCTGAGACTGAGAAAGGAGATTTTTTCTTGAAAAATGAAAATAAATTAAATAGAAAGTTCTTCTGTTTTCTCACAGCACCGAATATAATTCTTTTGTTGACAGTGTTGACCCACAGTAATTGTGGACTGATTGTGTAAAAGACTTCCCCAATCCCCACCTTTCTTCAAAAAGGATATTGTCCATAACTCATCTTAGCGATCAAAAACGTCCATTCCCAGTGACCTTTCTTACTATCAAGAGAAATCAAAGGACTGGAAAAATCCATACCTTCTTTAGTTAGGTGCTGGGGGAGACAAAGCCCTCCTTTGTCTTTCCAATCAAATCAGCGTGTTTGACAAGTTTCCATATCAAGAACAATCTGACAGATTGGTATGAACTAATGCTAGTAATTTTTGTTAATGTGGTTTTAATTTTCAAACAATTTTCCATATTTCCCTGAAAGAAAACAGAAATTCGCAGCCCAAAATATTGAGACTCAGGTGGAAGTGGTGACACAGAGGTACCAAAAGGCTTCAAAGTGGGGGAAAAAAGAATAAAAAATAATTAAAAAAAGAAAAAAGAAAAAAGAATGAATAGCAGGTGGAAAAAAGAAAAACAGATTTTGATTTAATTCCACAGACATTTACTAGGTTCTCACTGTGGTCAGAGCACAATGTAACGGCGGTCATGGTGCAGCAGACTGATGCTGGCCTCAGAGGCCCCAGGAAGGCCAGGCTTCTTCAAGATTCCTCACTGATACATACTGACTGTGTGACGCTGGGCAAGTCCCATAATCCCTTCCAAACTATACAGTATAGAGCTAGAGAGAATTAGCTCACAGGGAATTCCAGAGGGATAAAATCACAGATGCAGGCCCAAAATAAATTAGAACCTTAAGTTATTTGCAGAGGACACATAGATAAAATCAGGTATTCAAGATTTGACTGGAGAATGGATTTGCCATACTTGCCTCCACCAATACCAACTATCGACCTATTCAATAGGTACCTAAGTGCAAGGGAACCCCTTCTTTCCCCCCTGCTTCTGGGCAGCAGCCCCTAATCCTGGGAAGCAATCTTTGTGGAAATGTGCTGGACTCCCTGCTTTCAGTCAAATAACCAACCAGCATCTATAAAGTGCCTACTATGTGCCAGGTGCTGTGCTAAATGCTTGAGATACAAAGAGAAGCAGAAGGCGGGCTCTCTGAGAGCTACTAGAAGCCAGGGAAAGAAAGTCCTCATTACCAAAGTCCACAGAACTGTCAGATGGCTCAGCTGATAGAGTCTCATCAGCAGAAGTGACAATAATGAAGATGCATTATCAACTGAGCTATCTCTAAACCCTAAGGACCTCTGTGACCTTCCCATCAGATTTAGTGGGAAAACCGCCTCTCTGTCTCCTCTCCCTCCCCCCCTTCTTGTATGTATATCTATACACATGTGACACACATATATACACAATACAGACCTAGAATACATATTCTAAATGCATATATTTGTATCTACACCTGTGTATATACATAATATGTTTATAGAATACATGCATATGTATAAACACATGCGTATATGTGTATATAGACATGTACGCATTCATGTTTAGGTTATCTCTGCCATTAGGATGTGAAATCCTTGAGAACATGGATTTTTAAAACTATATCACTAGTACTTAAAACATGTTCATTCATTCGTTCCTAAGTATCTTCTTTCAATAAACTCAAAGGGAGTAAAAATGTTAGAGAAAAAAGGGACGTGTGATCAATCCCATCTTTCTCATATTAACAACCATAACAGACTAGATGATAAATGGCAGTCTGTGGTCCCTCTCTGCTTTGATGGGGACTAGAACTGCCATTTCATTAACACAGAGAATCCTGGGTAAAGAATGATGAATGGCACCTTCTCGGTAATTTTAAGTCTTGGGGATCTGCCTAGACTGGACACTGGGAAAGGGGAAGTGACCTTGCCATTTAGCTAGTTGGGGTCAGAGGCCAACTTACTCTTGATGTAACTACAACATGTTGTCTTTCTTCTGTTTGAACCCCTTAATATCTGGATTTTAGATTAAGACATTCTATGTGTGCTTAAGAGCAGCAGTTCAAAGAAAGTAAGCAGTCCCTTCTTAAAGGCTACAAGAATTGACTCAGGGTGGTCAGAGTTGGAAGGGACCCCAAAAGACATGTAGCCTCGAGCTGTCATTCTACAGGGAGCAAACTGATGAAGGGCAAGAAGTTCAGAGGTGGGATTTGGACAGGAGTCATTGGGCCAGCAATCCATATTTAACATAGATACTCCCATTGCTGATTCAGGCTCTGACCCCTCCACATGCCAGAAGGCGGCCTTCGTGAGCTGCTATACCTGGGAAAGGCCATCGGTCGGTGGCCACCCTTGTGGCCGATCCTAATGAGACCGGTCCTAAGACAACAAGGCACAAACAGGGTCCAGCCCTAGACCCGTGTATACTCACTGACTTAGGGTTGGTGGGACCTACCAGAGCTGCTGCTCTGCCGGTGAAGTCTCTTCCCTTTCAAAATCTACCAGGTGTTCACTCAGGTGACCATAGTTTAAATCCACAGCAGCTTAGAGCACTAGATCTGTAGTCAGGAGGTTCTGGATTCAAATCCTACCTTAGACACATATGATAATTCTGATCAAGTCACCATCTCCCTAGATCTTACTTTTCTCATCAGTAATAGGAGGGCCTCCAAGATGATAGATGTTTCTGAATTTGTGGTCCTGTGTGTGATCCATACACATGCTTTATATTATATAAATGGTTTCAAATATGCAAAAATGATTATTTTACTGACTTTTTTTTTAAACATTATTATCACAGTCCCATAAGCAGTCCCCTCTACCACACCCTTCTTTTTAACAAAATGGGAAGGGAAGGAGCAGTTGGGTGGCCCAATGGATAGAGCACCAGGCCTGAAGTCAGGAGGACCTGAGTTCAAATCTGGTCTTAAGACACTTAACACTTCCTAGCTGTGTGACCCTGGGCAAGTCACTTAACCCCAATTGCCTCTCGAAAAAAAAAGGGGGGAGAAGGGAAGTAGCATTTCCCATAGAGATAGACATGCAGTGGGCAGTCACTCCTAAATGGTTCCTTGCCCCTTGTTTTGAAGGTTGTACATGCTCTTTAACAAGGGGCCAGGGCTAGATGCTTGTCCAGCTCTATAGGAAATGTCCCAGTCATTTCCCTTTTCAAAAGAAAAGTCCTGTCTGAATGTATATAGCATTCCTACCTCTTTAGACCCCATCCCTCAGAGAAGAGGAAAGAGGGCTGGGAGCTTCTCCAAGAGGCTCCCTACCCCCACCCCCACCCCAACTAAAGGAGGAGGGTACTTGTATACATTACATAAGTTCTTAAAGACATTTATCATGAGTCACTGCCATGAGCCTCGATGTTCCCCCACTGTTCACACTTGCTATTCTATGAATAGTGGAGGTGACTCAGAAACTGCTTGGGAGAGAACAGATTTCTGAAAATTGTAGCCCAAATCTTGTCAAAAAACACTTCAAGGTGTAAACAAGATTAAAAACAGAAGAACTCAAACTTCCTTCCTTTTATAGTCATTCATCGAAAAGGACTTTGTGCAATAACTTGCCCTGTGGTTTGCGAATGCAGAAAACTTTGGAAGGGAAACCAGATGTTAGAGGATTATTTAAGCCAGAAATACTTCCCAAAGTAACACTAGATGATATTTTTAACTAAGTGAAATATATCAACGAAATTTGACTTTGGCTGTTGGGAAGCAAACTTCAACAAGTATTTTTTTTTTTTTTAACAGCTATCTTCCTTTTGAGGCAACAGGGGAAGGAAAGGATTTTAAAGCTGGGAGAGACCAAGGAGATTGGTTCAAATCTCTTATTTCACAGATGAAGAAGATAATGAAATGACTTGCCTAATTCTTTAAAAAAATCTTATTGATATGTTGCCTTTTCAAAATTTTCACCTCCAAATATATTCCTCCTACCTTATCTACCCAAATCAGCCAACCTTTATAACAAAGAAAAAAGTGGGAAAAACCCCAATTCTGGCAAACAAACCTTCACCAAAACTAAGACTGACAATTTAATTTCCCAATTTGGCAAAGAAGAGAGGAGGCTGGATTTTTTTCGATTTTATTTTAGTATCAGGTTTCATTAAAATTACCGAAGCATTCAGGTTTTTTTTTCTTTGTTGTTGTTTTCACTTTCATTGTTGTCGTTATTGTGTATATTCTTTTCTTGGTTCTGTTCATTGATTTTTCATCAGATCATATAAGTCTTCCTGTGTTTTTCTGAATTCTTCAAGTATATCATTTCTTACAATAGAGTAATATATTATCTTTATTATCTTTATGCAATACCACTTGTTTACCCATTTCCCAATCAAGAGGCAAATATTTTGTTTCCAGGTCTCTGTTGCCATAAAAAGTGTTGCCATGAATATGTTGGTTTATGTGAAGCTTTTCTTTTGGTCTTTGACCTCCTTGTGGTGTATGCTAAATAGTGGGATATCTCTGGATCAAAGGGTATGGCCATTTAAGTCACTTTTCCTTCCTCACCAACCTCCCCACACCCTACTTTACCCCTCCTCAGTGGTAAACACAAGCAATCTTGCAAGCTTATGCTTTTGATGGACTTCTAAGAGAACCACAGAACAATAATGAGAAACTCCAGAAAGGGTCAAAAGAGAAATAAAATTCATTGGAAATGCTTATTGAATTAAATTCAATTCAAGTGAAAGCATCCAGTAGGGCAGTTAGAAAAGTAATGCTGAAGCTCTGAGAGAAGAGAGGGATAGAAGTAGATTTTGAAGTAGACTGCATGGTGTTTACCACTGAAATGGAGGAACAGGCAGGATCCCCAAAGGTCAGCATGCAGAATGGAGAGAAACTTGGAGGGGACCTGTAACCTTGGTGAGGAAAGTGGATGGCAAGATAGTAAAAGAGACGGTAGGGTGATCAGAGGGGTGGGAGAACCACAGAATCAGAATTATGGAAATAAAGAGAGCAATAGGATGGTGGTGAACAACAGCATTATTGCCAGCCCAAGGAACAGTCCACTAATCCACATTCTGACAATGCAGACCACAACTGGTCAATGTCTGTCCACTCCCCTCAATTCTGGACTATCTGAAACGTGGGAGGGTGAGAACGGAAAAATTGAGGTCATGAGATTGGAGACAAGGGATTAGTCAGTGACCTCCGTGGGAGCTATTTCAGTGAGGTGGTGGTGATGGAAGCCAGATTTCCAAGGAGTAAGGAATGAGTGTGTGTGAAGAGCTGGATGGCAGGGAGTGGATGCAAATGTCAGAGACATACAGGGTTTACAGGGCAAAAGGATTAAGCAAAGGTACTTTTTAAAGGTCCTGGATATATCTATTGGTTGAAAGGGAAGACTGAGAGGGATTGATGATGCAAAAACAAGGCATGGAGAAGGAAAGAAGGGAACAGCAAAATATCAGGGTACTTAGTGGGATGAAGCCAAAGGTCACTTTTCTGAATAATGGTCCTAAGCACAAAATCAAATATACAAGATTGCAAAGAATTTATAATATGAAAATAGAGTTTTAAAAATATATTTAAAAAATAAAATATATATTTTAAATATAAGTTTATGGATCCTGGTTAAAAAACAAATAAACATTTGATCTAGATGGAATCTAAGTGATGGCAGATCAATCTTTGGGTCCTAGAGGAGACTTTCCCACAATCCAGATTCCAAGAGCTTCCAGTAATCACAAACTTGGGCAGACCAGTCAGCCAGGATATGTATGTATGTATGTATGTATACATATATGTATATATATCCCTCCATCCATTCACTTTAGAAAGGACCAAACCAGTCTTCCCTTGAGAACTGGAATCTTAAGTGAGATGCACCCAACCCCCCACATTCTCAGAGACTCACCAAGTCCTGGAGCTGAGAGGGACCTTGGGGATAATCTAGTCACTTTGGAAATGAGGAAACTAAAGTGGGGGGAGGTAGCCTATACATATCTTTCCATTTATTTGTGGCTAGAAATTCCCTTAATGGGGACAAAGTCCTTAGTTCCACAATTCAGATCTGGGACAAACTAAGCTCCCAGGAAACTGGCATCTCAAATTTATCTATCGGTCCCCCCCACCAAGGAAGCAGGGGCTGAGAAAAAGTCTTCACTTAGAACGGAACTTGTTCACCTCAAAACACAATCAATCACCCAGTGATTTATAGGCCTCCTGTCAGATCCTTTTCTCTTTTAATAGAAGCAAGAGAGCACAACCACAACTATCTTTTACATAGCACTTTAAGACAAAGCACTTTAAAAAATATATTATTATTCCCATTTTACAGGTGAGGAAACTGAGGCTCCCAGAGATTAAACAACTTGTTCATAGTCAACAACCAGTAGGTGTCTGAGCCAAAACAAAGTAAAAAGAGAGTAGATGACAAAGAGAAGGAAATTGGATATGTTATAATGCTAGGTATTCTATTTTTTGTCGTCTCTATTGGTGGTAGATGGAGTGAAGGGAAGGAAAGCATTCAGAACTGGAAATAAAAAAAAGGGGGAAAGGATGTAGGGGTGGAGGGTTGGGGAGGAAATGGTATATGCCGTGGATAAAAAGAGATGGTAGAGAGTAGGCAATCCTCCATCAGGAATATATGTAAATGAGCAGGGTAGGCAGGTGGAGACAACTAAGGGTAGTAGTTCCTCTAGGAGCTAGATGGTTGGCAAAGAAAAAATGGCTTGAGAGGAGGGAGTGAAGTGTGAAAATGCTTTGATAAGGCTCAGTATGCATAAATGTAAGAGGCAATTCTATTAATGTAATAATAATATTGACAATAAATTAAGGTTTTAAAAGATATTTTACTAATGTTATCTCAGTTGATCTTTATGACAATCATGGAGAGTAAGTGTTATTGTGAGCCCCATTTTACAGATGAAGAAAATGAGGCAGACAGAGGTCAAATGATTTGCTTAGGGTTACCCAACTAGTAAAGATCTAAGGCTGCGTCTGAACTCATCTTCCTGACTCCAAGTCCAGGGTTCTATCTACTGTCACCTCATTGTTTCATAATAAATAATATTATTATTAAGAAACAATACTATTCGTAATTAATAATTATATATAATTAATTATAATTACCATCCCACCACTAATTTTAAGATTTCCTTTCATACTTTATTATCTTTTGATTTAAGTTCTAATATCATCTCAAGGAGTTCAAAAGCTTTTCAGATAGTTGGAAGCATGTTTTGTAGGCTGGGGAGTAAAGTGTGCATGTTTTGTAGGCTGGGGAGTAAAGTCTGCTTTAGGCTGACAAGACAGAACAACTAGGTGGAACCGTGGATGGGACGCTGGACGTAGTGTCAGGAAGACCTGAATTCAAATTCTGTTTCAGGAATTTTATTAGCTATGTGGCAGTGGAGTGTCACTTAATCTATTGGTTCTTCAGTTTCCTCATCTGTAAAATGGAAATAATAATAGCTCTTACCTAAATGGGCCGTTGTGAAGATCAAATAAGAATTGTAAAATATGGTGCAAACCTTGAAGTGCTTTATTATTATTATTATTATTATTGTTAGACTGCTCCATCTAGCTTAGATCCAAATGCTCAGGGTCATTCATGCATGCATGCTGAGCTTTACATTTCAAATTCAGATTCCTCCATTTTCTAACTGTGTGGTCTTGGACAAACCACCCTGACCTTTCTGGCCTTCAATTTTCTCATCTGCATAATAATAGGGTTCACATTAAAGCTTCCTTTCCCCTCAGAACTCTCTAGGTCCTGAATGATCTTACTTACACTTGCAATATCCTGATCATGGAATGGCGAGGCAGTAAGGTTTGATGGCAGCCCAGAACAACACAGGCATTAGAATCAGATGATTTGGATTCCAGTCCTGTTCCTTCCTAATCAAGTGATCTTGGTAAAGTCATTGAATCTCTCAGCCTAAATTTTCTTCCTTTTAAGATGGAGATGAGATTAGTTATAAGAAAAAACTCTCCAGCGGTGTGTTTGTGGGAGGAGGGATATAGGTAGAAATGGGGATGATGTTAAAACAATTAATTATTATAATATTATTTAATTATTTCATGTATTAATTAAATTAATTAATATATTATTATTAATTAAATTCTATTAGTTAATAATAATATTGATAACAATTTAAGTTTTTTCCCCCCAAGGCAATTGGAGTTAAGTGACTGGCCCAGGGTCACCCAGCTAGGAAGTGCTAGGCATCTGAGGCCATATTTGAACTCAGGTCCTCCTGACTTCAGGGCTAGTTCCCTATCCACTGCCCCACCTAGCTGCCCCAACAATTTAAGTTTTTAAAAATACTTTCCTAATGTTATCCCAGTTGATCTTTGCAGCGATTAAGATTTATTTTTTAAAAAGAATTTTTACTTTGAGAGGATCAAACAAACTACTGGACATCAATGGAGTTTTTAAGACCCGGATTGAAGTCCTGAATGTTATATTACTACCAGTCTAACCTTAGACAAATCACTTAAGTTCTCTGAGCCTCAGTTTACTGAGGTGTAGGAGTAAATGGCCTCCAAAGTCACTTTCAGCTTGAAATCTTTGATCCAACTTCAGTTGCCTTGCTTATTTTAGTACGGAAAAAAGACTGTTGTTTACATTAGTACCAACTGGGGCTGGTGTCTTTTGCTGGGATCTGGTGACTTTTAATTCTTTGAAGTCTTCTGTGTGTGTGTGTTTTTTTTTTTTTTAATCATACAGCCTTCATCTCTGGGGTTAGGGGGACAGAGTCCAGACAGGATGGAGGAGGCAGGAGCCGCTCCAAATTCTCTAGGGAATTCTAGGTTTCCTCAGACATAGGCTGAAACTCAATACATTGGACAGCTCTATTGTACCCCAAGCCCATCACTATCCCTCCGCCCTCCCCATCTCCTCCCCCCACCCCTGCCATTAATGAGAAGCTTTGTCTCAATAGCACATGCCCAAATCCTCCCTGATTGGCCATGGGCCGGAGCCTCTCCCGCCCCTTCCCTCCCCACCACCCCATATTCTGCCCAAAGCTTATTGAAATTCCCACAGAACTGGAAATAGCCATGGATTCAAAGGCTAATTTGGACAAAGTTTGCATGTTTCCGTTCCAAATTTGTGTCAACTTCTAAGGAACGGTCCCTTTCACTGGATTGTTTGTTAGGCCGAGGCTTTGAACACAAAACCCTAATCCCAAGCCAGGGAACAGAGGACACTAAAAGTACTTTAAACACGCTCAGGGCAACGAGGAAGGTTCTGAATGAAAATAAATGTTTAATGTGATTGTAATGGACAGCCCACGGAATGACCATCATCCGGGTCCACTCCCTTCTTATTCCTTCTGGGTAGCATGGGTACATACATACACACACGAATATATCTAGGGTATGTGTGTATGAATATACAAGTATAAATATGTGGAGTAACACAAAGACATATGCTATAAAGCTCTAGCAGACTATTATTATTATTATTATTTTTAGCAGAAAAAAAGGATTAATAGTGTTTGTGATCAATAATGGTCTCTAGTTCTCCTTTAGTCACAAATTCCTTCCTCCTCCACAAGTCCGAGAGATAAACTATCCTATGTTCTTCTACTTTATGATCTCGTTCTTTATGCCTAAATCTTGGACCCATTTTGATCTTATCTTAGTATGTGGTGTTAAATGTGGGTCCATGCCTAGTTTCTGCCATACTAATTTCCAGTTTTCCCAGCAGTTTTTGTCAAATAATGAATTCTTATCCCAAAAGTTGGGATCTTTGGGTTTGTCAATTACTAGATTGCTATTTTTGTTCACTATCTTGCCCTGTGAACCTAACCTATGCCACTGATCAACTAGTCTATTTCTTAGCCAATGCCAAATGGTTTTGGTGACTGCTGCTTTATAATATAGTTCTAGATCAGGTACAGCTAGACCACCTTCATTTAACTTTTTTTTTCATTACTTCCCTTGAAATTCTCGACCTTTTGTTCTTCCATATAAATTCTGTTATTTTTTCTAGGTCATTAAAATAGTTTCTTGGGAGTCTGATTGGTATAGCACTAAATAAACAGATTATAAAAATAGTCTATAGAAAATGAAACTTTTTCCGTGGTAGGGAGACTTAAGGAAAACAATTGACCTTCATCTTGTAGAAAGGTGCCCCCTAGTGGATAAATCAGGATAAACCAGGTGACATCTGTAGAGTGAAAGGCGCTTGGGGGATTTTGAGTCTGTCCCCGGTACAGAAATGTGGAAACTGAGGCTCACAAAGGTAAGGTGACCTGGCCAAGATCCCACAGATAATATGTGACAGAGGCAGGATTTGAACCCAGGTCCTCTGGCTGCAGATGTAGGTAATCTCGCAACGTTATTTGTATAACATATTGTCTAAAAGGGATGTTTTCCTCAAAATTGTCTTGTTTTCCAGGACACTTTTCTGTAATAAACTTCACTGTATACACCATTTCACACGAATTCTCTATTCAGTAATTCTTGGATCGGAACCTATGATTTTTAGCGGTGTGGGGAGCTCCCAGGGCAGAAACTCGATTCACTGATACAGATCACCAGCCCTTGGTTCCAGGAGAGATTTAGAGAATGCTCCTTGTGTGTGGCTGGCGGGTGTTGGGAAGCAGACGGGAGCACTCACTCTGAGCTTGGTCTCTGCTCACCAGGGCATGCTGCCCATATTTGAAGTCAAATCAACCTTTGAGCTTAAATGATCAAAGCATTGTAGAAGAGGTTCTCAACCCCGGGTCCATGGACAGGTTTCAGGTCTATGAAGTAGGATGGGGAAAGCAATAGCTTTATTTCAATAAAATTGGTTTCTTTGAAGTCCTGTGTAATTTATTTTATGCATTTAAAAACAGGATTGTGAGAAGGGTCCACAGGCTTTACAGAGAGACCACGGTGGTGATGGGGGGGGGGCAGGACACACAAAAGAATTAAGAACCCTGGGTCTTTCTGCCTTTGCCAATTATATACAATCAGGTTTATAATTGAGGCAGCTTTGGCAGAGGACTGAGAGACCATCTAGAATAAGGAAAAGCCAGTTTAATGGATGCTTCTGACACAGTGACTGTGTGACCCTGGGTCAGTCAGTGTCTCAGGACCACAGGAAGAGGACGACCTCTAGATGAGGGCTGCCAAGCCCTTTTCAGGCTGCGCTCCACCTTTGCTGTTCACCTGGTCCACCTAACGCTCCCCTATGGCTCCAAGAAGCTGTAGCGTGCGCATTGGCCGTACTTTGGTACACCGTTTCAGTGGATGGGCTAAACTTGGTTGAGAAAAGCAAGGGGTCTCAAACCCTATGGGGAGTCAGGAGGGTGTCTTGGGGGGGGATGAGAACAATTTGTTCCATTAGCTTGATTAGCCAATGAAGACGCATCCACTTCATCTTGAGTCATTGCCAGTCTTCTTGACTCTGTCCTGCCACTGGACTGTGATAACTCTGGGAGAATGAGACTAATAATTCAGGAAACTCTGCCTCACTTAAATCCAATTTATGCACAAATCGAAAGACATACCCATATCATTTTACCATTTTTTTACCTCTCTCAAAGTCCTATGGCCAGAGGTAAGTAATGAAGCAGCAGGTGCAGACATACTGGGAGCTGTAATCACAGCCCTAACACAGGTCACCTAGGCCATAGGATCATCTTCTCACTGGGATTTGGTCACCCCCTGTGTGTCTGAGGAACCTTCTAAGGATTGCACTGCTCACATCTTGAAATGAGGAAAGGAAAATTGTCTAAATTATCTGCTTATTTAAAATTGTCTGCTTACTTAACCCCCATCCGATTACGGTAGCAGGTGGGGATCTCATCCTGTGGTGGAAGGACATGGACACACACACACACACACACACACACACACACACACACACACACTACAAAAACTCCTGAAAAAATTATTCCATTCATCATCAACACATAGAACATTCACACATTTAGAGACAGCACAAAATCCAGTAGACCCAAAAGATGAACAGCTCTTGTTGCAAGAGAACTCAGCAGGTATCACATCCAAATAGCAGTCCTGAGTGAAACAAAGCTGGCAAATGAAGTCTGAGCTGAATACATGGTTTTTTTTTCTCAAGTGGCTGCAGTGAAAGGGAATGCTGTGAAGTTGGTTTTGCAATCAAAACTAATCTAGTCAATACATTTGTAAGCCTACCCAAAGGAGCGAATGATAGGCTTGTGATAATGTGATTGCTACTTGCAGGAAAATGCCATGTCACTGTTCCCACCATGACAAACTCTGATTTTAAAAAAAAGTTATTGAGACCTGGAGAGCCTTATCTTCAATGTGCCAAAAGAGGCCAAGATTATAATTCGGAGTGACTTGAATCCAAGAATAAAGGCCTGGCAGAGCATCTTTGGGAGGAAGGGTGTTGGAAACCAGTTGGTCGCTTACTAATGAAAACTTGTGCATCTCATGACCTTCTCATCACCAATACTGTCTTCTATTTACCTAAATACAATACAACTTCATGGATGCGCCCTTGCAGCAAACACTGGCGTTTAACAGACTGTGATTATAAAGAAAATAGAATGTGAGAGTAAAGGTAAAATGCGGTGCAAAGTGCTGGAGTGATCATAGACTTATCCTCTCCAAGTTAAATACTTTCAATCAACAAAGCAAAATGACTACTACAAGACTTAATATCAACAAATTAGAGTGCTTTTCTGAGGCGGAAGAGTTCATTGCTAACTTGGAGGGAAAGTTGGACCAACTCATAGCTGGCAAAAATGGAGCAGAAAATGAGTGGGCAGCTTTCACAGATTTGGGACGTACCAAATGCACTGCGTTTGTTTATCTGATTAAGAAAATTTGCAAACATTAAAACTAGTTTGGTGAAAATGATGGGGAAATTCAGAAGTTGCTAAATGAAAAACAAGAATTCCGCAGGGTTTACAAGTAGCATAATTCATCCATGTCTAACAGTGTTTAACTCCATCAAAAGTACAAGCAAAGGTTAGAGAAATGCAAGATTCTTGCCTCAGTAATAAGGCAGATGAAATTAACTTTTATGCTGATAACGACAATCCAAAGCACTTTTATGATGCCCTAAAGACTAGATAAAGAAATATGGTGCATCTCAAAAATATGGTTCATCTCAACTACTCAGTGCTGATGGAGTCACATTGATTAGTTATAAGGACATGATCCTGGAGAGATAGGCCGAATACTTCCAGAGTGTTCTCAAATGCTGAAGTCACTGACCATTTACCTAGATTGAAGTCAATCTCTTTCTAGTCAAATTTTCAATTGAAGAAGAGGTTTTGATTGCCAATAGATGCCTCTCCTGTGGCAAAGTATTTGGTAAGGATTTTATTCCAGCTGAGATTTATAAGGGGATGAGTCCATTACTCATATACAAGCTGACTGAAATTTTCAAGTTATATGGCAAGAGAAAGTTATCTCACAGGAATTCAAGAATGTCTCCACTGTCATGTCTATAAAATAAAGGAAGTAGATTGTCCTATGACCACCACAGAAGGACCTCTCTCTTTGACATTGCTGTCAAGCTTCTTGTCAGAGTCTTCCTTCAGAGTCCATCCTTTACTGGAAGACGACCATCTACCAGAGAACGACTGTGGTTTCAGAAAGGGTTGAGGAATGGTTGATGTGGTGTTTCTGACCAACTTCAGGAGGAATGTCAAGAGCAGAATAAAAGTCTGTGCACAATGTTTGTAGATCAGACTATGGCATTCTAAGTCATGAGGGCTTATGGAAAATTATGTCAAAATTTGGTCGCCCAGAGAAGTTCATCCCTATTGCACATCAGTTCCATGACAGCACGCTTGCCCGGATTCTGGATAATGGACGATGCTCTCATGCTTTCCTAGTCACCAATGGAGTGAAACAAGGCTATATGTCTATTCCCATGATGTTTGCAGCCATATTGTCAAGTACCTTCAATGAAGATGAACATGGTATCAGCTACTGCCCCGATGGTAAATTCTTTAACCTGAAAAGGCCACAAGTCAAGAGTGAAGTGGAGGGAGCATCAATGAGGGAGTTTTTGCTTGCAGATGACTGTGCGCTCAGCGCAGCCTCTGAGATGTGACAAAGCATGGACTGATTCTCTGCTGCTTGTGCTAATTTGGACCTAACAATTAAAACCAAGAAAACACAGGTGCTCCATCATTCCATCCATATGTGGAACCATCAGTTACAACAAATGGAGAAGTTTTGAATTCTGGGGATAAATCCACTTGCCTTGGCAGTTTATTTTCTGGAGATGTACACATTGATATTGTGCACATATATTGCCAGAGCTAGCTCAGTGTTTGGGAGGCTCCGAAGGAAAGCGTGGGAGAGGAGAAGTCTTAGACTGCCTGTCAAACTGAAGGTCTATAGAGCCATTATTGCTATTTGCCTCTGTAACCTGGTCAGTGTACCAGTGCCACGCCAGCAAACAAAATTGCTTCTATTGGAATTATCTTAGATTCTGAAGTTCACCTGGCGGGAAAAGGTACCAGACACTGAAGCTGTTTCTTAAACTAAACTGCAGAGAATGCAACTTTGATGGGCTGGCTATGTTGTCTGAATGCCAAGTGGATACTTATCCAAAAGACTATTTAGTTTACTATTAGCTCACATAAAATAGTCAGAAAAAAAGTGATATAAGGACATTCTCACGGTCTCTCTTAAGAACTTTGGAATTGATTATATGACAGAAGAAATTGCATGACTGGTACAAGACTGCCCAGCCTGCTGTGCCCTCATCAAATAAGGTGCTGAGCTCTATGATCAAAACAGAATTAAAATAGCTTAGAAGAATGGGGATGAGATGTGCAAATGGAGATAACGCACCCCAAATGTTCATAGGGATTATTTGTGTCCAACTTATGGCAGAGCGTTATGAGGTCAGACTGGTCTGATCAGCCACAGTCAGACTGTAATTCTAACATAGTAATATCATTTTGGTCCTCTTGGAAGGACAACAACTAACCAGCCAAGGGTAGTTAACTGAGAATGTCTGCTATAGGGAAGAGTTGCTGACTGTGGGGAACTCTGAATGATGATGAAATCACTGGTGTGGACACAACTAACTACACACACAGAGACAAAGAAAGCAAACAAAAAATAAATAGTAAAAAAATAAGTAAAGGCAGCTTGGGTAAATCACTAAATCTCTCTTAGACCTCAGTTTCCTTATCTGTAAAACTGTGAAGTTGGAGTGGAGGATGTTCTCTTTTCACTAACGTTCTCTAACACTGTGATTTCAAAAGAATGCCCTGAGTTACTTAATTATTACATCTGTCACACTGTGAAGATAAAGGCTTCCCTCAAAATAGCAAAGTTTTTGTTGTGGCAAGTTTGTTTTGGAGGAAAGACTAATTGTATCATTTACTAGACTTGCTCTTCTCTGAAGCTGACAATCTCTCTCCCACCCTCATGTCTTCCCCACCATGTCTGGAAAGTACTTTCTCCTGATGCACACCTCTTCCAGAGGAATCCCTGACTTCTTTCAAGATTCATGCACCAATTTCCTAAGGAAAGGCTTTTTGACTCCCTGCATTGTGAGTGCCTCCTTTCCCCTTAAATTACCTAATTTTTATTATTCTTTTTCCAAGCTGGTTTGCCTCCAGTAAATTTAAGGTCTTTGAAGGCTGGGATGATTTTTACTTTGTTTTTGTATTCCTAGTGCTTAAACAGCTGATTATAGCAGAGGCTTAATAAACCCTTGTCAGATTGGATATAAAAATACTAAATAACATTAAAAATTATTTCAAAATGAAATACTATTAAGTAAAAAAAAATCCAACCATTCACATTGTGACTTTTTACTCCCTTTTGTAGTCTATTGACATATCTTATTTTTCTTTGTCTTTCATTTTTCAAGAGAGCCAGTGTTAAAAAAAGGAAAACATTCCAGGCATGACAACTAGGAACAGGATGCATCATATCTTGACTTTGAGTCTTCACTCTGGCTGTCTTTATTGCCAAAAAGCCCCCTCTCATTGATCTCTATTTCATCAAATCCCCTTTTTCCTTTTTTTTTTTTTTTTTTCTTTTTCTTTTCTGAGGCAATTGGGATTGACTTACCCAGGGTCACACAGTTAGTTAAGTATTAAAGAGTCTGAGGCTAGATTTGAACTCAGGCCCTCCTGACTTCAGGGTTGTGCTCTATCCACTGTGCAATCTAGCTTTTCCCCTGCCCATTTTCCTTTGTAATTCAGCACAAGCATCACTTTCTATATGCCTTTCCTGGTCTCTCCTATTGCTGGTCACCTCCTTTTGTCACCATTTAAAAATCTATTTTTTTTAACATTCTTTAGAAAATGATTCTGTTTTCTTCCCTTTGTTGAATGTAAGCTTCTTGACAGCAAATACTGTTTTATTCTTGCCTTTGTATTCCTAGCATCCAGCTCAGTGCCTGATACCTCATAGATACTTTATAGCTTATTTATCATTTCTAACTTACTCCAATTTCTGTACAATAAACACAATTCTCAGAAGAGTTTTAACTTTTTGAGCAAAACCAGAACACTGTACATCATAACAATTACACTGTGCAGTAATCAACTATGATTGACTTGGCTCTTCTCAGTGATGTAATAATGGCCTAAAACAATTCCAAAAAACTAATGATGGAAAATTCTCTCCACATCCAGAGAAAGAACTAGGGAATCTTAATGCAGATCAAAGCATATTATTTTCACTTTTTTTTCCTCGTGATTTTTCCTTTCTGCTTTTTCACAATGTGATTAATGTGGAAATATGTTCAGCATGATTGTACAAGTATAATCTATATCAGATTGCTTGCTATCCTGGGGAGTGTGGAGGGAAGCCAGAGAGGGAGAAAAAATTTGGAACTCAAAATCTTACAAAGATGAATGTTAAAAACTATCTTTACTATTAAATTATTATTACTTAATACTATTAAGTTATATAATACATATCTATATATTATAAATACTATTAATTTTTAAAAAGATACAAAAAAGTTTTAACTTTTTATAACTCCAAAAGAAAATAGAAATTGTATTATAGAGTTGTTTTGGGACTATAAAGGTGATCCCCCCAATCACCTAAATTCTGCTAACTTGGACAAATGCTCGCCCTATTTATTTGGCCAACCCCATCTGGATTCCCCCTTCCTTCTCAAGTCTAACAGGTCTCTTCCATTGAATTCGCACTGTCCACCTGGAGTATCAGTCCCCATGTCTGTCATAAGACATCCTAGCCATAGATACTCCAAGTGATGTCAAGGATGTAGATGCTTAGTAGAAAGAGTTGCTACATAAGTATTATTTCAGGAGACGCTACTCCTAGGCCTTGCAGGCCTTCCTGCTGAGTTAGGATTCGTTCTCTTTGTCTAGAGGCCATAATTCCTCCATGCACATGGAAGGGTGGGCTCTCACAACAGTGGAAAAACCAAACAGGAACTTACTTCTATGAACAGAAATACACACATCATGTGCTTGACATAAATGACACTAATATGCTCATGTTAAATTCAACCTGTGGGATTTTGCAGGAGTAAAATAAATAACACTGATAAGTCAGAAAGGAAGAATGGCTTAAAAATAAACTACAGTGTATGCATGTAACAGAATGACATTATACAACAAAAAATGATGCATCTGAAAACTTCTGAGAAATAGAAGGAGAACCACAGGAACTGATGCATCAAGAAACAGCACACCCTGAAGAATAATACATGCAATAATGATACTTAGGGAAATGAATGAAAGGATCACTAGAAAGAAGTTGAATTCTTAGTAACCCAATAAATCAGCGAAGGCCCCAAGTTACAGGTAATACAACTCAAATCCCTCCTTTGTAAAATGAAGGTGCTGGATTTGTCGGCCTCCACCTTTAGATCTGTGATCCTATGAACATACATCACTTGCCATGAGAGAAGGATGACAGATGGTCAAGACAAGATGCTGGAAACACTGGCAGGTGCTACCGATGAATTATATAGCTTATTTTCATTTTTTTTTTGTCACAAAAGTACTCATTCCAGAGTTAGAGAGGTACATTTCCAGAAATGACTGGAATATAAAAGCAAAAAATATCAACCGTATTGAGGGGAGAGGAGAAACTAATCCGATTACCCTGATTAATTGGTTCTCCCTCAAAGAAAAACTTCAGATGAAGAAATTATAGAACATAAGGGGTAAGAACAAAAATAACCCTTAAGTGTTGAAGTGGGAAAAAATATTTACACTTTGTTATCCTTTACAGAGCATGAAAAAGACTTTGAATAATGTTAACGGAGGACTGCTAGCCAGTGATTAGATGAAGGTTCAGCCAAGACCTTGGGGAGGGGGGGGTCCTTTAAAATTCAAGACACATTCTCTAGGGAGTAAGTCAAGGCAGGAGATAAGTCTGAGCAGTGCAAGCTCTGGCAGCTTGGAAGAGAGCCAGCGAAGGAAGAATAATCCCCCTCTTGAGAAAGAATTGCTCAGGGCCTGTTGAAGTTGGGGCTTGGGTCAGTGTGGGGAAGAGAATCTCCCTCTCCCTCTTACTCTTATTCCTCGTCCACTGCATCTGGCATGGGAGCTATTCCCTCAGTTGGAGAGGCTGCCCAGCAGGGAGCAGGCAGGGGGCCCCGGGGAGGAGCTCTGGGAACTGAGCTAGTCATGGCAGTCAAGAGTTGAGCTATGGAGGAAAAGAAGCCAGAGGGTGGCCCAATAACTGATCTACCCTGAAGAGACCCTGCAAGGAGGCCCAGAGAGAGATGAAATGAGAAAGAATAGTGGGGACCTGTCATGAGGGAGACATGCTTATTTACAACTGGATTCTATGTATGTATTTTAAGGAGAATATACCCCAAGTCTGTGGGGGTTTTGAAGCTCCTAGTCATTCGATGACATTTTAAAAAAATGTATTTTTCTATGAACAGCCTTTATTTTTGTTCTCTCCCTCAACCCCCAATCTGAAAGAAGAAAAGAACATCAAAACACTTGTATCAAATGTGCAGAACAAAGCAAAACAAATTTCCCCATTGTTCTTGGCCAAAAAAATCTTATCGCTTCTCTCTCAGGATCTGGCTAGCATCAATCATGGTGCCATCGAGTACCTCAAAGCCTCTGGAGACCCAGCTTGCTAATGTGAGATACTGGGAGGCACGGGAATAACCCAAGAGGGAGCTCCATGCAATAAAACTAGGAAGAAAAAAAAAAGGAAGGGGGGAAGGAAAAAGGGAGAGAGGAGAGAAGGAAGGAAAAAAACAAACAATTATAAGCCAAACTCCCCCTCTAATAGGCTATGACTTTAAACTTCACTTTTCTTTTTGATAACACTTATACGTTCCTCCAATTTCTGAATAATAAATTAAATTCCCCTAATAGTTTTATGCCTTTCTAAAACCAAAGAAAGCGACAATATGAGCTTCTAACTTCCATTCATCTTTTGCTTTGAGGTTTCCAAAATGTTTTCCCTCACAACAACCTTGTTATATGCCCTTCATGCAAATAAAAAAAAGATAGAAAATGAGTATTCACCAGGTTTTGGATGCTCTCAATTATTTCTTTATTTACAAATGACACGGTTAAGATGTTTTTCATTATTTTGAAATTTTCCATCATCAGCTAAAAGCTTGAAACTGAAATCTGATGATAAACTAAATTACCTTCCTCCACTGCAATCAGCCTCCACCAATTATCTTGTTTGCATGAATAGTTAATTTCTTCCCCACCCCTCCTTTTTTGAAAAGCAGGAAGAGAGATAAGAAAAGGATGAAAGAAATCAGAATGGGAGTCACTTTATGAACTGGAGAAGTTCCCTACAAATTTTCATGGAAAAAGATTATAATTCTTTGGCACTGGAGTGCTAGAATAGAAAAATAATTTTGTTTAATGAGAGTGAAAAAAAAAATAAATGCATCCTGTTAAGGAAGGATTAAGATAATTTAAAAATGACTAGCAATAGAGCAATTTGGACTTAAAATGATTGCTCTATTGAGCATTTAAGATCAGATAGGGGGATAAGAGAGATAATGATTCACAGTGTAAAGATTCCCAATACTTGGATCTGTCACTCTGGGCCTAAGCAAAGGATGGCATTCCTGTGAAAGCTACTGCCAGATGGAGAGATAATATGCAACAAGGACATTAAAAAATGAGTTACGTTCGTTTCGTTTATCCATATTATTGGCCCACCAACCACCTATCACGGAAAAAAATTTAGCAAACAGCTCTGAAAACAAAATCTATTTGGGATAATCAACAACAAAAAGGCACTTGCAGTAAGGGCAATCATGAAAGTCTTCATGTAGGAGGTGGGATTTTAGCTGGGATTTGACTGAAGCCATGGGTGTCAGGAAGCAAAGATATCGGAGTGGTTTGCTATTTCCTTTTCCAACTCATTTTACAAACTAAGACAAATGGGGTTAAGTGACTTGCTCAGAGTCACATAGCTTGTAGGTGTCTGAGATCATTTCTGAACTCAGGTCCAAAATAAATCTTCTTGACTTCAGGTCTATACACTCATTATCTACTGCAGCACCACTTAGCTGTCCAGGTAGGAGTTATAGCCTCTGAAAAGAGGGACTTAAAGGAAGCCAGAGGAGTTAGTGACAGTGAAAGAGAGAAAGAGCTCCAGGCATGAGGAAATGGCCAGAGAAATGCCCTGGCTGGAGGCTTTATCACAAGGCAGAAGGGAGCATTTTAGAGGAGATGCAAAGGTAGAAATGACAGGAATTGATCCCTGATTGGATACATAGGCTAAGAGAGAATGAGGAATTGAGAATGACATTTAGGTTGGGAGACAGGGGGACTAGGAGGATGGAAGATGGCAACAGGAAAGTTTGGAAGAGGGGTGAGGATGGGGAGTAAGAAAGTTCGGTTTTGGAGAAGTTGAATGGATAAAACAAAGATTGTTGGGATTAATAAAATGAAAACAATGGACAAGTGAAAGTGTGGGAAAAAGAGAGAGAAAGAAAAGTAAGCAAACAACTACCCTGTGGGAGACCCTGAGAAGATCTTAGGGAGAGAAAATAGGAGAGAGGAAAACTCAAGAGATTAAATAAATTCTGTGCACTTTGGAGAAATAAATTTTGCTCTTAGTAGGCTTTTTTTCATTTGATGTAAAACCCAGGATGTTACCATCTCTTATTTACTATTTTTTATAATCCTAAATTAGTAATTAACCATTTCCTCCAGCTTTGGGACACCTCTTTATTTCCAAATTTTGGAGTTCCCTTAGAAAAGGATCACCTGCAGAAAAATTACCTTGGGGCTTTCAAAAGGGGAAAATTTCCAGCCATCTCATTTCATAAAAGATTGGTGTCTTCTCAACAAGTCAAGTTTCCATAAAACTGGAAGACTGAAATTGGATTCCAGTTACACAAAATCTACATGACAGAAAAATGATATATTTTGTTTTTATCTCTTACATGATATTTACCAAAATGGAAAACAACTAAGTACATAAGAAAAATTAAACAAAAGCATTAGGCACATACCTATAATGCAATACAAATAATAATAGAAGCAGACATTTATAGCGCTTCCAAGTTTGCAAAGCCCTTTATATCCATCATCTCCTTTAAGGTTCACAAGGACACTGGGAAGTAGATGGTATTTTTACCATAATTCCCATTTTGTAGATGTAGAAACTGAGGCTAATAGGGATTGTGTGATTTGCTCAAGAGTTGGTGTCTTAAGACAGAATCTCAACTCCAGTCTTCTGACTCCAAGCCCAATGCTCCAATGACTACATAAAAGGCCATAAACACTTCCCCCTCCCCAGAAGCAGCCCGAATCACATTAAAATATAATTGGGAAACAATTCACAAAATAAGTAAAAACACAGTAAGACATAGAAACATTACATTTTCAGATAAATCCCCTAAGGATCCTTATGAATGGATTAGAGGCTTTTTTCCCCCCTACTGCCCAGTGACACACTCCCCAGCTGCCTCCTGTCATTGAAGAATAAGGTTGGAAGTCTCCTGAATGGTAGAAATGAACACACCAACACCGAGTAGAACAAGGGTCTCAAGCAAAAACTGACAGCCTGCCTTAAATCCCTCCCATGTTGTCCTACAGAGCCCGTTATTTGAAAACAGTACTAATGCAGTTAAAAGGAAATCACCTTGGGTCAGCAGGAGTTGATGCAAATCTGATCTAATCAGCAACAAGCAAATATCTTCTTAAAGAGACCCTTCAGAGAACAACATGTCTAATTGTTTCTTTGATGTGAGCTGGGGAGGAAGCGGCCAGTCAACACTCCAAAAAACATCTTCACGCTAATAGGAAAATTGCTTTAGACCTGGTTAAGTACTTTCCAAAGCAATTTTCTTCTGGTGGAAAGCAGACACAATTCAAAGTCTATGTTGCTTTATATCAGGCTTAAGGTTATTAGAAATCTATTCAGTTCTCTGTTTTCTGTCAAAAAACTCCCTGTGGCTTTTTTGCCTTTCTTAAATCCCCCAAGCCTTTCCAGCTGGTTACTGTAGTCATTTTTAATGCTCCAAGAGAAATGCTTTGTGGGAAGTAACCTCTGTGTGGTTCAATTCCATATTGTCGCTTCATTTGTTGTTGTTCTGGCTAAATGAGGTCAAACCCTAGGTGACTGGTATGTGCCCAGCTGTTGTGAGTATCTGATTTCAATGGAGAGTCCTAAATCACTGAGCCTTAATCAAGTTAAGGTTCACTGAGGAGGGATGACTGCCTCTGGAAGGATTTTGGGGGACCCTAACATAGTGCAAGGGTTAGAATTTGGGCTTGGCCTTCCATCTCCCCAATCCAATGCTTGCTAGTCATATAAGCAGGAAATAACCACTTAACCACTTCCTGTCCAATTTTTCTCCTTGGTAATCTTACAGGGTTTTTGTAAGGATCAAAAGTTGTCATACATGCAGAGTATTTTGTAAACCTAACTGGGAAACATCATTATTATTATTATTTTAATTGCGGTCCTGATCCTCAAAGTCATCATTGACTGGTTCCATTCAAGGCAATTAAACCAATTTACTAAATTTTAAACATGCATTGGACTTTAGTGAAAGGCCAGGCCAAGTAAAGCGACATCATGTAAGGAACAATGAGGAAACCTAGGACTGTATAAAAACTAACTCTTTCTGTACGCCAAATCCAATTTATTTCCAACCATCTTTCTAAACCCAATCACACATTTAGAGTTGGAAGGCACTCTATTCCAAATCTATTTTATCTTTTCATTATGAACTTGACAGTCAACATCAACAATAATAGACAATTTACTTATTACAAAGGGCAAAAAAATATTCCGTGTAGAATTGGAAATCAATGGAGCATACTTTAATTCCCTCATTATAACAGATGAGGAAATGGAGGCTTGGAGAGGTCCAATCAGACAACAAGCATTTATTCAGCTCCTACTATGTGTCAGGTACTGTGCTAAGTGCAGAGGGTATGATAAAAGACAGAACTATCCCTGAACACAAGGAACTTACAATTGTGTAGACAATATGAAAACAACTCTGAGCAAGAGGCTACAGACAAGGTAAACTGAAGAAAATCACAGAGGGAGTTAAGTAGCAGTAAAGATTACTTGCTAGAAGTTGGGATTTTAATGGAATTCTGAAGCAAGTCACAAAAGCCAAAAGTTAAAGAAAGGAAAAAGAGCATTGCAGGCATGGGAAAACCAGGAGAAATGCAGATGGGGAGATGGGCTGACTTGATTGAGTTACAGTGAGGAAGTGACTTATCCAAGAGGATCCCAAAGGCAAAACTTCTGACTTCCAGACCAAAGGTTAATCCCAAAAATACAGTGCCTCTAATAAGCAACTACACTGCTAATGCCTAATAATTAAGATAATAGCCTTGGCAATGAATAGTGCTTGAAGCTACCAATTTATTTCCCTTCAATTAAAAACCAGGTATGTGCTCACAAAATTTTCCATTTCAAGACTGTGGTAAGCTTGGGTACTTGATCACCCTGTAACTGTTACTTGGATTTTTTTTCACTCCACAATTTTCATCACCTCTATATTTTGCCTTCCTCCCTCTTTTTCCTCTCTTAAAAAAAAAAGAACAAAAAAAAAAAGAGTTCTTGTTAATTATTCTCCTGGCATGTATTTTCCACTGCCTTTGACAACACCCTCTAGTTCAAGTCTCAACTTCTCCCTGATTAGGCTGACAGGGGTATTTTCTTCCTCGTGCATCTTGGCACATCCAGTAATTATACCCCACAATTTAATTGTGGGGCACCATCAGCAGTGTGTCCAATGCTGGATTTGAGTCAAGAGAGTGGGGTTAGCAAGGTAAGACACAAAGGAGCATTTATGAAATGTTTGTTGCTTGAGTTTTGATGGACTGCATTCGAATTTTGGCTTTGACATTTAACTGATTCAATTAAAAGTATTTGATGTGTATTTACTAGAAATCCAGCACTGGTCAGGTTCCAAACCCCCAAATCAGCCCCTAATACATACATACATATATATATGTATATATATATATATATATGTATATATATAAATGACTGGCATATAGCTGGTGCTTAATTAATGTTTAGTGATTGAAACCAACCAAACAAAATGAAACAGTCTCCTAGCTCCCAGAAGCTTCCATTTTGCAGGGGAATAGCACCTATGCCAAAGGTGATTTGTGGTGAACTTACAGCCTAAGTCTACGCAGGATACCATACCTTTGTGAGCCTCATCTTCCTTGTTTGTGAAATGGGGACGGTGTTACTTGCATCTTTTGAGGTTGCTGCAGGGAAAGCATCTTACAAATCTTAAAGCATTCTAGAAATGTGACCTTTCTGGGGTCCTGAATTGCCTTGTCAATTGGCTCCCCCCCTCCCCCGAAATAGATTTTTCACAGAATCCTAGGTCTAAAGCTGGGATGGAAGAAGCTTTAAAAATCAGCTAAGGCAAGCCCCTCATTAGGCAAATGAAGACCATAGAGACTACACAGAGAAGTTGCTGGACCAAGATTTGAACTCTCATCCTTCTCCCCACTATCCACATATCTGCCCAGAATGGGGACAGGGAGCAAAGCCAAAATCATTTTATCAGGAAATCTAATACACAAGCTGGCTGGCTTCACATTATGGGTTAATGGACTTTGTGGCCAGATCGGAGCCCAGAACCACTGTGTATAGATTCTTGGGGAAAATGTGTTCCGCCTTCCCCAGGCCCCTTCAAAGTGCAGCCCATCTGTCAGTTGGGAGGCATCTCTCCTTCCCCTGTATCCCTCCCAGAGCCTGGCAGTGCCGGCCAGCAGCCTGCTCCAGAATCGTGATGGCTGCTTGAAGCTGTAGCTCGGTCCTCTCTGGAGCAGCCTCCAAACAACAGCAACTCCAGTCAGAGAATTTTCAATCTCACAACACCCTGGTGAGATCCATGCTCACATTTTACAGCTGAGGGAGCCAAGGCTCAGAAAACAAAAGGGATTTTTTGCCCAGTGATGATAGCTGCTCAATCATCTCCAGATCTCACTTACAGCATGTCTTTTTTTTTTTTTTAACCTTATTTTGTGTTTTTTTTTTTTTTTCTGGTTTCCTTGTGTTGTTACACCCAATCCTGCCTTCCTGACTCCACCTTTCCTACTGAATCCTCCTTAGTAACCAAGAAAAACATCTAAGCAAAGCTAGCTAACGGAGACCGAGCTTGACAGTGTATCTACCCCATCGCCCAGGGTGCTGGCGAATGTAGCCAGCGTCCATCTCCCTCGATTCAAGATGGATGTTAACTATGAAATTAATACAAATGAACCAGAAATTATTTTTTCTAAAGCTCTGATTCCATTTTCAAATATCACACAGCACCAATCCCACCAAACAGCAACTTCTTTCTAGATCCTCGGCACTCCCTCCTTACAGCACCTGAGCACTTCAGAAAAACATGTCAACATCATTTATATACTTGGCTCATGAGAAAGAAGGATGGGGAAAAACATCAAGGCTTTGAAAGCAGGTGTGCTGGTGGATTAGCTGGCATATTCCCCCTTGCCATTCATTACGAGTCTATTTATACATCAGCTCAATTGAACCCCAAAGAAACCTTCTTTTCTCCCTGAGGCACAACCTTTAGTGGAAAGCTGAAGCACATTCAAGACTGGCCCACAGGCAGTGGGCTTGGCGGGTTTTGAGTTTTGCTTCATGACAAAAAGAGCTTGGGCTGAGAATTTTGGGACCCCTGAGAGGTGTGCAGAATGGCTCTATGTTGCAAATAAAAATGACTCTTTTATCCCAGAAAATACATCCAGTCACAATGCCTGGCACACAGCAGGTACTTAATAATGGCTTGTTATTTATATTCAAGGTATTGACATGCTATGGCTATACTTGCTATGCCAAAAAGTACAGAGTATATACTTATTCCCATTTCACTGACATGGAAATTGAGGCTGTGAGGAATTAAATGATTTCCCACTGATCCAACAGTTAATGAAGGTGATTTAAGCCTCTCTCAGCCTGTAAAATGGGAATAACAATATCACCTCCCTCACATGGTTGTGAGGATCAAATGAGATACCATATTAGTACTAGGTATCAGAGGTAGGCTTGAACCCGGGCCTCCTGATTTACCCCTTGTGCTCATCCACCACACAACACCTCCTCCACTAAATAAATTTACCATCAGAACCTGATTATCAAGCTAATAGCTTAATGCCATTTGTTCCCTTTAATTAAAAAATCAAAATTAAGTTTATAAAACACTCTCCCCTCCTTCAGAGGGGAAGTTCTGAATCCCTTCACATCTCATACCTTCAATCATCCTCCAACTGGGATTTACTTTTATGTGTTTTCTTCTTACACTGTCTTCACTTCTCTCTGAAGCATCCCGACCTGCCCCCCTTCTCCCTTCAAAAGACTAAAGCCATTGTTAATTATTCTCCTGGCCTGGCAGCGCATCTCCCCAGCTGGGAGGGCAGGAGAACTGGGGGGAGCGAGCGAGGCGTCCTCACACTCATTTCCTTCCACCGAACAGCTCTTTGGAGTCCTGTGGTTTGATCGGCCACAGTTTCTTAGAAATCAGCCCGTTCCTGGACCCCCGATGGAGAAACATAGATCTAGAAACTCTCGATTTCCATATACACAGCTTCCAGATTCGGCCACAGACAGACAACTTCTGGACTTTCCCAGAAGGAACTTTGTCTGAAATCCTGTCTTTGAATCCCCCATTTTCCGGCCTAGTCCAGGACTCCCAGTGAGCACTCAATCAATGATTACTGACTGTTTATATTTCTATCTCCCATGGTAAGCCTTCATTTTTATACCCACGAAGCATGAAATAACGGGTACAATAATGATGACGACGACAATCATAATAAGATCAATTTACCTAAAGCCTTAAGCTTCCCAACGTATTTTCATGACCTACATTTTCTGACAGAGAGAGCATAACTATTACACTCTCCCTTTTATGGGCAACAGAGCTGAGGCCTCAAATGATTAAAGTCCCAGAGTACCACGCTGCGGAATCAGAACTTAGGGCTTTTCTGTCTGCAAATTCCGTGTTCTTTTTACTCGAGACTGTTTTCCACATGGGGTTAAATGAAAGGCTGGCAGAGGAGATGGGGAGACGGCCTGAGAGGCAGGCAGACTGAGGTCTAAGCGCTGCTTCTCACACTTATTAAAGCTTGTGATCTGTGTCTAGGCAACTGCCTGGAAAATGATTAGTTGAAGAAGGATAGCAGTCTACATAGATGAAGGGAATTTTCTCATCTGGGAGTTCCTTATGCTAGTACTATTTATGCCTTGTAGATCTGGTTTAAAAAATGAGGATAAAAGGACTCTTATTGACTCTCTCATAGGCTTGTTGTGACATCAAAATAGATGAAAAGGTCAGGAGAGAGGTTAGTGACGGACTGACAGATCTGAGAATCGACCGCATGGAGAAAGGAGATAGATTCCCTAGAGTTGTTCGACTGGCCTTTTCAAAGAGGACCAGCGACTTCGTGGGTGATGTCCTGACGGGCTCATGAACTGGATTTAAGTGAGGCAATGTTTACAGAAGTCATCAGTCTTACTCTCTTCCACAGAAGTCCAGTGGCGAGACTAAAGTCAAGATTAAATATCATATCCAGCAAAATTATCTATAATATTCAATGGGAAAAAAGGGATCTTCAGTGAATTTGTAGATTTTCAGGATTTTCTATCAACCAAACACAAACACAATAGAAAATTTAATATATCAGAGCCAATATCAAAGAGTAACTTTAAGGAACTCAACATGGATAATTTATGTTTTTTGTTTGTTTGTTTTGTTTTTGTTTTTGTTTTCTGCATGGGAAATGTATACTTTAAGATTTATATCAACAACAGGGTAAGCTCATCTTTTTTTCTTATTCTGTTTCTTCAAATAAAATAAATTTGGAAAAAAAAGACAATTGGCAATGGCCTGGGATGCAGTGGGTGACGTTGGCATCTTCCATGTCTTGCCAAGCTCTAAGCACTCCACATGCTCACTTCAGCTGCTTTTGTGGCATTTGGAACAAATCGTTACCATTTGCCCATTTTGCCAGGGCAAGTCTTCCTTGCTTGGGTTTGAGGTCTGTCTGTTACCTTTAACCTGGTCTGGCTTGTTTTCTGACATGGTTTTACTGAGGGGTGGCTGATGTATATGGCACAGGTGAGAGTGTGGCGAATCAAGTGGACATCATAATGGATGGACGAGCAGCCCTCACACCAGACGTGTAGTCCTCTTGAATACGCTAAAAGCCCACGCTCTATGATATAAAGGGAGAAAAAATGGGTCCAAGAAGGGGATCTTGGAACACCCATGGTTAATGGGGTGACCTGGATCCAGTTAAGAAAACTGAGAAGGAACAGTCAGATAGGTGGGAGGATACTTGGGAGAGAGAGGAGGAGGAGGAGGAGAAAGGAGAAAAGAAAAGACAGAAGAGAGAGAAGAGGGAGAAGGAGAGAAGAGAAGAGGGAGAGAGAGGGAGAGAAGAGAAAGAGGAAGAGGAAGAGAAAAGAGGAAGAGGGAGAAGGAAAGAAGAGAAAGTCGGAGAGAAGAGAAAGAAGAAGAGGGAGGAGAGAAAAGAAAGAAGGCCAGAAGAGAGAGAAGAGGGAGAAGGAGAGAAGAGAGAGAGGAAGAGGAAGAGAGAGAAAAGAAGAGAATATCAAGGAAAAGAGAATGATAAATAGTCTCAGAGGCTGCAGAGGGGTAAGACAGATGAGGATTGAGAAGAGGCCATTAGATGTGGCAGTTAAAATATTGTTAGCAACTACAGAAAGAGCAGTTTCCGTTAAATGATGAGGTCAGAAGCCAGATTGAATAAGAGGAAAGGAAGGGAAAGCATCAATTGCAGATGGTCTCTCCTGGGTTTGATACCTGGACCACAGCGGTCTATGCTCCATTAAACAATTCCCTTAATCTCTCTGGGTCTTAACTTCTTTATCTGTACTTTGTAGGGGCTGATGATCCTGAAGGTCCACTGCAGCCAAATCCTTAAAGCTATAATACAATGCCAGCTATTATTCTCATGATTATAGAAAATATTACGCTAAGGGGAGATTCTCTGGAATAAAGCTATTTCCCTAACTTCAGAAAATGGCCAAAGGGTGCTGGTTGATCCAGTTCCCCCATATGATTCCCAACCAATTATCCTGTACAACAAATGCCTCCCCTGTGTCTATTCCTAATAGTTGCTATTCTAGAGAACAAAAATACTTGATTATGTATTGTTTGTATTGTTGAAAAATAACAGCTCACACTTGTATCTCCATGCTAATTTTTCTGAGCCCTTTCACATCAATTATCTCATTTTATCATTACCATAATTAAAAGGGCTATGCAAATGGGATGCAGGTGGGTTGGCCAGTGAGTTGCGGCTCTCCCAAGCTATTGGGAAGGAAATGATTTGACAGGAAGAGGCTGTCAAGCTACTTTACCACAAAATTGAAGTTTGCAATGTAAGAGAGTCCATTGGACCCACGGGATCTGTGTTCAAATTCTGTCTCTGATCTTCACTTGTGTCACTTGTGCAAGTCATTTCCCTTTGATGTTTCCATTTTTCATCTTCAATTTTTTTTCATTTTTTCACCCACTCAACTTGAGAAGTGCAGATTCAATAACCTCTAAGGTGCTCCCCAGTTTGAGATCTAGGGTCCAAGCTCCCTCTCCAGGAAAATAAAACAAGATAAATACAAAGCAAAATTAAACAGTGAATCTCAAGCTATCCAACTCCCTGAATCCCTTTCCCTTTTCATCTCTCAGTCTGTCTCTGTGCCTTTTCCTGCATCTCTGTCTCTCTGAAATAATCCAATTATTTAATTAAATTAAATAATTAAAATTATCTGCTTGCTCCTGGATGAGAATGTTTCCTCTGACAATTTAGATCGGAATTCACCTGTGCCTTCTTATCCTGTGACATGTGAAGGTGATTCTGGGTTCTCAGAGGTCCAATCAGCAGAAGACAATCTCTGGCAAATGCTGTGGGAATGCAAAGGCTTTGAGTATGCTTTTAGCAATAGACTGTGACTGCATTCCAAGAGCCAGGCCAGCTAAATTTGCACAGGTTCCTTGCCAGGAGGCTGGTCTCTTGATTTCGAATTCTTTGGCCTCTTGGCTATGAAATCCTTGGATACTGAGACCCTAAAGGAAAGAAAGTGCACGTGGGCTCTTGGATACATGACAGTAACTAAAAGGATGGAGTTGGGTGTTATGGTCGTTGAAGCTTCCTCTTCCTTCTTTCCCTAACTAATTTTGAAGATCTTATTTTCCCCCCCATTTATCTGATCTGCACAAAAAGACTGAGCTTCGGTAGTTTCTTATTTTCAATTCAGAAAAATCCAGAATTTGATTTCTCCCAATGTAGTGAATGTTACCAATCAATCAACAAACATTTATTAGCTGCCAATGCTAGATGCTGAGAATATAAAAATACAAGTGAACTAATTCTGGACCTCAATGAGATTATATTCCAATAGGAGAGAAAATATATTATGAATGCAAAAAAATCATATTTATACATATATATCCACACAGGGACATGCATTTATATATATATATATATATTTCTATATATATGTATATATATATGTACATGTCTATTTTACATACATTATACTAATGTGTACATGTATAAATGTCTATGTCTACATTTATGTATAAAAAGGACTTTGATGGGGCAGCTAGGTGGTGCAGTGGTTAAAGTACCAGCCCTGAAGTCAGGAGAACCTGAGTTCAAATCTGACCTCAGACACTTAATACTTCCTTAACTGTATGACCCTGGGCAAGTCACTTAACCCCAATTGCCTCAGGAGGAACAAAGGCCTTTGACTTCATTTGTTATAGAGAATTCTTGGATAAGGAAACACTCTTTACACCTTCTCTGCAGTCTACATGTCATGTCTGACTCTTCTTATTTGGGATTTTCTTGGCAAAGATACTGAAGTGGTTTGCCTTTCCCTCCAGCTAATTTTACAGATGACTAAAACAAGGTGAAGTGACTTGCTCAGTCACAGAATTACTCAGTGTCTGAGGCCAGATTTGAACTCAGGAAGATGACTCTCCCTGTCTTGAAGTCTGAAACTCTATCCAGTGTATCACCTTAGTTGCAAATTAAGAATCTCAGAGAGTTTCCCAGAGATTAAATGATTTGCCCAGGGTCACACAGTCAGTGTGAGTCAAAGGTAGGCCTTGGAGCCAAGTCTTCTTGATTCTGAGTTGCTCTTTATTCACTACATTGCCTCTTAGAAACATCATTATTTACAAAAACATACAAAACAGACACCAGGTTACCCTACACAGTGAAACTAAATTGATACCCAGTGTACCCAGACTGTGATCTTGAAAGAATCCCTCAATCTCTCCAGATCACAGTTTCCTCATCTTTTGGAAGAGAGAGCTATGCTACAAGATTACTAAGATCCTTCCACATCAAATACATCATGATTCCCTACAAATGATCACCATTATCAGTTATTTCTAGCCACTCACTAAAAACAGTTAAGAAGGGGATGGAATCCATCCCAAGGCTGATTAGTAAATTAACTCCATCATTCTCCTTCAGTACATTAGCTAGAAGAGAAGATTTGGGGCTGAAAGAAAGACTATACTTTAATATTTGTTTAAAAGATATCTTCCATCCAGTTCCATCTTTTTCCTTAAGATAAAAGAGAACTAGAAGAAAAGAAAGCAGTGAAACTAATCAGCTCCCTGCATTTTCTCAATACTAACAACTGCTTCCCACCCACAGCAAAAGTCTCGGGGTGTTTGGTTGGTTGCTCAGCAGAGTAGCTGGTATTTTAATGCAATTAAAAAAGATCCTCTGTGGAAGGCTGATAATGCTCCTGTTGCAATGTGTGTATCTATATGGCACAGGGTTGAGTCAAATCTTGGAGATTCAAAGCCCAGTCACACATCCTTCACATAAGTTTTTAAAGGAAATTCCTGGTGGGTTGTAAATGACTCACTCATCATCTTGTTCCCCAGAGATCACTTTGTGGAGGAGCAATTCTTTGAGAAGAAGCCAAAAAGGAAGGAAGGGAGGGAGGAGGGAAAGAAGAGAGGGGGAAGAGAAGGGAATGAAGGGAAAGAATGAAGGAAAAGAAAGGAAAAAGGAAGGAAGAAAGGAAGGGGTAGATGAAGGAAGGAAGAAAAAGAGAAGGAAAGGAGTTAAGGAGAGAGGAGATTATGAAGAAAGGAGAAAGTGAAAAAGGAGATAATGAAGGGATCAAGGAAGGGAGAAGGAAATAAATTAGATTTGTGATCTTTATTACTGAAGATCTAGGGTACCTCCAAAAGAGGAATTGACCTATAGCAGCTGTCTGGTAAAACTCATTAGGAGATATGGAAAATGAAAATCCATGTAACTTAATGTTTTTTCTTTCTGTGTGATGAACACACACACACACTCTTTCACTCACTCTCTCTCTCCTCTCTCTCTTCTTTCTCTTTCTCTCTTTCTCTCTCTTTTCTCTCTCTTCTCTCTTTCTTCTTCTTCTTTTCTCTCTGTCTCTCTCTTTCTCTCTCTTTCCTCTCTCTCTCTTTCTCTTTCTTCTTTCTCTCTCTCTCTCTCTCTCTCTCTCTCTCTCTCTCTCTCTCTCTCTCTCTCTCTCTCTCTCTCTCTCTCTCTCTCTCTCTCAACTTACAAATGGGTTGTCTTCCAAAACTTTGGAAGTTGGGTGTTTGGAAATTGAAATGCATTTTCCATAGAAACAAAGTTATAAATAGTGATTGAGTTCCTAAGCCAGCCCACAAAAGCCTATATTGCTTAGAGCCGAGTTAAAATATTGTACATTTTCAATGGGGAAAAAAATACAGAAAGCAATTTTGTCATAATATTAGTTACTAAGTAGGATAAGAGAATGGAATACAAAATAGATAATACTATTTGAAAATCCCCTGTTTTAAAAAGACTTGAGACTTGAAGAGAAGCAAGTTTAACCTCCAATGATCACAAAGTCCTGTGCTTTTAGCGTCAGTGTCCTTTGCCCTCTGAAGAGTAGCAGATGGTTCCTTAGGAGTTTTCAAGGAGATAGAGGTGTTACTGAGCTCCAGAAACAGACTCATCTTGCTTCTCTGTACCTAGGACAGCTTCCTACCATAAGATTTCCTGGAGACACCTTCTAGAGGATCACAACCAGATGGGCTCTGGGAAAGGTGCCTGGGATCACCAGAGCCTCCAGCCATACGGCTTCAATATGAAGAAATGTCAGGCAGCTTGTTAGCTCTCCCTCCTCTTAAGATGATCAGCCAAGAGCTCCACTGTCACCAACTTGTATGCATTCATGACAGACAGCCTTAGCATGGAACCAGAGAATGGCCTAAGGTTAATGGCTGAGTCCAGTGCCTTTCCAATCCCGTGGTTCCAATGCTTTAGTTTCCTTTTTGTGGTAACAATTAGAGAAAGAATATAGAAATTACTAAGCCAGATACTTCCTGAAAGCAAGGACCAAAGTCTTAGCTTTGTATCCTCTGATGCTTAGCATAAAGCATTGTACACAGCAGCCACTCGATAAATATTTTTCATCCAAATGAAGGTCTGAATGAATCAAAATTATAAGATGCTTAATGGGGACACCTAGGAGGCAGCAGGGGTAGAGCACTGAACTTAGATCAGGAAGTCAGTTCAAATCTTGCTCTAGACACAGCAAATCAGCTCCTCTTGACTTGAGAGAGCTGTAAAAACAGAGGGCTGAAGTTAAAAATGCTCAAGGTCCTTTCAGATCTAAATCCATGAGTCTATGAGAAGGGTTCCTTATTGTATCTAATTTTCCTTTTCTTTAATATAAGTCCACCACTACCTCTGCTGTTCCAATTGTCTGCTCTGCGCAGGATCATCTGAAGAGAGGGGAAGTGGAAAGAGTGAGAGATCAAGGCAAAGGGATAAGGAGTTGATTTCACATTATAAAATGAGAAAGAGATTTGAACTGATCTGCAGATGGGTAAAAGCAAGGGGAATGAAGATCCCCAATCCCCCTATTAAGAAGAAAGGAAGCAGATGTAGAAAGGAATTGAGAGGAAAAGCAATCCAGTGATTCACAGGCTGTGGGCTGACTCCTGGGAGGCCCCAGTTGCTGATCCACAAAACCCCAAGGATTGTAATTTAGGATCTTCATTTAACTCAAAGTGTGCAATGTGACTTAGTATCCTAAAGAAACAATTTCTGTAGATGATTTAACAAACTTGTATACAATATTACAACTTTTCAAATGTTTACAGATGCTATTATGGTTAATAATAGACATTTCTTTTAAATCATGACTAAATTTCTGGTAGCTTTAGACTTTTATCTATTTTCTTAATCATTGGATACTAATAGTACAACTACTATCTCATGGGAATGTGGAAAATTGTTTTGACTTTTTAAATGGATCTTCATACTCAAGAAGATTGGGTCCCATTGATTTAAGTTTTGCTAATGTTGTTCTTCAATTGTGTCCAATTCTTTGTGATGACCCCCTTTGGAATATTCTTGCCAGCGATACTGGCGTGGCTTATCATTTCCTTCTCCAGCTCATTTTACAGATGAGGAAACTGAGGGAAACACGATTAAGTGACGTGCCCATAATCGCAGCTAATAAATGTCTGAGGCTTGATTTGATCTCTTGAAGATAAATCTTCCTGACTTCAGGACTGGCTCTTATTCACTGTGTCACCTAGCTGCTCCTGATCTAGGATACTGTCCTCATTTTACAGAATAAATAATCCAAGTTCTGAGGTTAGGTGATGAGCAATGCTGAGTCAGGAAGAACTCTTGAAGAACTGGCCACTGGGTGGTGCCCCTGATTCAGGAGAGCATGATGGTGGCAACCAAAGGCTGGCTTTGGAGTAGGAATGTAGAAGTCCAAATATCTAAGCTCTGCTACTTACAACCTGGGTGACCCCAGAGAAATCAGCATTTCGGGGCTCAGTTTCCTCATATGTAAAATGAAAGGATTATAGTCTCCTTTCTGGTTCTAAATTGATGAGCCTAGGACACGGATGGGAGGCAGGAAGAGGAGTACAATGTGCAAGTAGACCTTTTGTGAGTGGAAGTGGCAATCAACTCAGGAAATGCCTGTATCCATTCCTCCCTTTCCAGATCCCTGCACACAAGTTTTCCAAAGTCAGTCCTTAAGGAAATCAGAGACCCTCCCCTTGCCCTTGATTTCCCCATCTACCTGGCTGCAAGGGCTATTCATTCTACTTCCATAACCTTTCTCACATCCATCATCTTCTCTCCACCTTAATCCAGGCCTTCGTTGGCTCCCCACTGTATTATTCCGTTTGCTAGACTCCTAATTGGGTCTCCCAGCTTCCCAAGTGTCAGGTCTCCAAATCAATCTCCACATAATAGCCAAATGACTATTCTCTTTTTTAAAAAAGTTTAATAATAGCTCTCCATTTTCAAAATACATGCAAAGATAGTTCTCAACATTTAACTCTGCAAAACCTCGTGCTACAAACTCTTCTCCCTCCCTTCTCCCCACCTCTTCTTCCCGATAGCAAACTATCCAACAGTGCAATTCTTCTATACATATTTCCACATTTATCATGCTGCACAAGAAAAATCAGATCAAAAAGGGAAAAAATGAGAAAGAAAAAAAATCAAGCAAACAACAAAAAAGGTGGAAATACTATGTTGTGATCCATACTCAGTCCCCACAGGCCTCCCCCCTGGATGCGGATGGAGCTCTCCATCACAAGTCCATTGGAACTGGCCCAGTCACTCCATCAAACGACTATTCTCAAAACTCAGACCTCACAACGCTACCCCCTTTCTTAAAAAAAATCTTCTCCATCTTCTTCTGCCTTTAAGATAAATGATGAAATCCTCCTTGGCTTTTTAAAAAGTTTTTTAAATTCTCTACAATCTGGTTCCCACCTACTTTCTTGATCTTGTTTTCTCCTACTTGCTCACCCCGTGTTCCTGTCAAACTAGCCTACCAGTTGGGTTCTGTACAGGACATTCCACCCCCTTCTTCTGGGACCTTCCACAATCTGTCTTTTTGCCTGGAATACACTCCCTTCTCCCCTCCACACTTTAGAACCTCGAGCTTCCTCCAAAAGCACAACCACAACCAACTGGAGGCCTTGCCCAAGCCAACTGCGGTTTGTTCCTGTTCTCTCTCTCTTAAAAATATTACTGTGGACATAATTTGCATTTACTCATTTCTGTGCATAGTGTCACCCTCATGAAGCTCACTGAAGGCAAGGGCTTTTCTGTCTTTGCCTTTGTATCACTACCTAGTATACAGCAGGTATCTAATAAACATTTGTTGAATTGAATTTCAGGGGAACACACCTGTCCATTTCTTGTCTTTGCCTTTGTATCCTTACCTAGTATATAATAAATAATACGTAGTATATTTAATAAACATTTGCTGAACTGGATTTCAGGTGAACACACTGCCCATTTCTTGTCTTTGCCTTTGTATCCTTACCTAGTATATGATTTGCCTTTTTATTCTTACCTAGTATATAGCAGGTATTTAATAAATATTTACCAAATTTTATTTCAGGTGAACATACCTGCCCATTTCTTGCTGCTGCATCTTTTCAGGATACGCTGTGCCCCAATGTCCCCCAGGATACTTTTACCCGGTGGCGGCAGATAAAAAGAAATCTGATCCCTTACTTAATTTCCTTCTCAAGCATGGATGTGGCAAGCAGCCAGAACTAGAGACACACCTCTGGTCTGGGAAGCATGGGAGCATTCACCTGAATCCATCACCTTGGGGCAACTAGCTGAGCAATGGAATAGTTCTGCTGGTTACTCAATGGAAGACAGAGATAAAGGTATGTGGGTCAAACCATTGTCCTGGCTAACAGCACCCCAAAGGTGCTCTCCGGCGGGCTGAGCTTCACTAGCAAAGGACAATGAAATGGAAAATTCTAGTGGCTCTCTAATGGCAATTTAAAAAATCCAAACAAACAAAATCCAAAACAAAACCCTATTCCAGAGCAGAAAGAGAAGATTTCAAGAGCACTTTCCAGGGAGAAAGTTCTGCCTCCTATTCACCACAAGCCCATTTTAGGTGTAATTTTAGGTGTAGACTATTGTGCTTGATACATTCTCTGTTTCTTAATGGTGCCTTTGTTTTTGCATCCCCAACTGTCCTAAAAATAGAAGGAAAGTTGGAGGAGGGAGAGAAACAAAACTTGTGTTTTCTCTGAGAGCTTCATTTCATTCATCCTTTCAGGAAGAAGTTATTAAATGCCTTCTGTGAGGCTAGCAGAATGCTAGACTGGATCATAGGGATAAAAGGAGGATTAAACAGTCCCTGACCTCAGGGAACTTACTTATGTTATGATGGGAAATTCCTTCTAGAAGGCAAGCAGAATGTTAGACTGGATCATAGGGATAAAAGGGGATTAAATAGTCCCTGACCTCAGGGAGCTTAAGTTTTGATGGGAATTTTCATTTCAAAATATAGTCTCTAAGTGGCTAAGGAGTCTAATAGTATTTAAATGTCAGGAAAAACCCAGCACAATGAGCATTCAGGGCAAACTCCTTGTGGTGAACATAGTGAAAATGGTGTGGGATGGCTCAGAGTCTCTGGAAGAACATCCAAATGGAGACTGAGATCCCAGATTGATCTGGGGCTGTTTTACAGAGTGCATTCAGAGTGCTACACAGAATGAAAGCTCTTTGAAACCAGGATCTGTCTTGTTTGGGGTTTGTATAGAGACCCCTAGGTGGTTACAATGGATAGGCACTCTTAGAGTTAGGAAGCTCTGAATTTAAATTTAGCTTCAAACACTTACTAGGTGCACAATCTGGGCAGGTCCCTTAACCTCTCTTTACCTTAATTTATTCATTTGGAAAATGAGAAAAATAACAGAATCTCCCTCAAAGAATTGTTGTGAGGATCAAATGAGATAATTAGTGAAGTGCTTAACACAGACAGCAAGGAGGAGCTAAGAACACTTGAAGAGACAAAATGTAGAGACTAGGAAATGATGGGGAGCATAACATAACAAATTTTAGAGATTAACCAACATTGTAAAATTACGCTTTGTACTGAGCTGATGGAAATAGATACCAACAGGAAAGAGAAAAAAACAACTATATATATATATATATATATATATATATATGAGGTCACATTTGAACTTGGATCCTCCTGACTTCAGGCTGGTGCTCTATTCACTGCACCAATGAGCTGCCCCATCCTAGGAAGTCCTGTTAATTTGGTACAGTTGAAATGCTCAAGTTTGGGGTGAATCCTGCTTCTGGGTGACTGTACCTCATTCCGGGCCTCAGTTTCCCAAATGTACAATGAGATGACTTGACTAGGTGGGCCTCAAAGCCACTTCTGAAACCAAATCTGGGATCCCCTTTTATAAATAATTCCGAAATGCGGTTGAAACCCCCTCCTTCTCCTAAGATTCAGAAGGAGCCCTTTCAGGGCCTGTTAGAAACCTTTCTGAGGGAAGGTTTGAGGTTGAGCCGGTGGGTGTGGGCCTACAGGGCAATGGGAAGCCAACAGCCAAAAACAACAGGAAAATCCAGCATTAGTCATGGAAAGAAGGAATTATATAGGAGCTGTTCGTGCGTCTTTGTTCAGACTAAATGACCTCACTTGGGAGAAAGGGACTGAGCTCTTGTCCAGAAGACTTCTGACTTTTTCTGTCTATATTTAGCATTCAGAGTTTGGGTTTTCCCTCAATTTTCCTGTGATGTGAATTCTGGCATCTTGGATAGTAATTACCACCCCTCTACCATCATCTCTTCACATAGTATGAGGGTCTAAGGAGCTTCAGGGCTGTGTTGGCCACAGATGCAATGGATGCCGACTTTCCTGTGTGCTCGACTTCAGAATATTTGTTAATAGAGCAGAGGAGCGGAGGGCAGAATGGATATTGCCCTTAGTAAACACGTCTTCCTGGAGCTAGATCTCGTGCTTTATTAGAGAAACAAGTCTCCCAGCTGTCACAGGTTCACAGATGGAAAACTGGGGGAGTCATTGGAAGTCTTCCGTCCAAGCCTCTCATTTTACAGATGGGTTCCCTGGGGCTCTGGGACACTACGTGACATAGTACCAAGGTCATGTGGGCGATAAATGTCCAGGATATTTGCTTTTTTTTAATTGGGAGCCTTGAAAGAGCCCACAAAGTTGTGTCAAAAACAAAATTGCCTAAACATATGGTTTAATTGGTCTAAGGTATTCCTAATGAGAAAATCCATTCTACAAGTGCAGCTTTGCATCTGCTTTGCAATATGTAGTCTTAGGGTTTTTTTTGAGGCCGTGTGAGGGTCACACAGCCATTACGTATCAGACACAGGGCTTGAACTCTGGTCCTCTAGAATCTGAAGCCAGTTCTCTCTTTATCACTCAGAATTTCTCTTACTTGGTTTCTGTCAGGGACCACTGATACAAGGAGGAGAAAAGGATTAGTTCTGTAAAATGAGGAGGCAATAAGTGTAAAAATACACTAGCTCTGGAACAGGGACTGTGAGTTTACATCCTACTTCTCATGACTCTGGACAGGTCACTCAGTGCTTCTCTGTGACTCAGTTTCCTCACCTACAGAATACACAGGTTGAACAAAATGATCTCTTGTAGCTCCAAATCTATGATCCTCTGCCCTCCCATTTCCTCACTTGTAAAGTAGACCTAATAATTCAATTAAACAAATACTCATTATATGACTAACACTGTGATAAGCACTTGGAATCCCCAAAAAAGTGAGACAGTCTCTATCTTCAAAGAGTTTATATTCTAATTTGGGTAGGGTAGGTTGAGGGGGAGAGATAGGTCATAGTAGGTAGGGCAGCAGCAGGGTGGAAAGCAAGTCCCCATAGTGCTTAGGGTTCATAGGCAGGGTCAACAGGAAGGTGCAGGGGGTTCTTAGGGTGCCTTGGGAACAGAACTGCCTTGGGCAGTTCTCAGAGCTCTATGTCAAGATAAGGAAGCAGGTAGTGCAAGGCCAATATCAGTAACAGAAAGTAGGCCAGTTTGTCCAGAACATAAAGTCTAATGGGAGTAACGTGACAGGTCGGAAAGGGAAGCGGCTGAGAGACGGGAGAGGTTTTTAAATGGCAAGCCTAGGAGTTTACAATCCTCAAGGCAAAAGGCACCTATGGAATCTTCTTGAGCTGGGGGAGCACAGTCAGATTTATGCCTCGGGAAGATTACTTGGACAGCTGTGTGGAGGAAAGGTGAGAGAGCTTTCCCAGATATCCATTCTTGAAGGGCAGAAGGGCCACATTCCTTTGCAGATTGCCTTAGCCTTAAGCTGTCATTTATTCAGAAACAGCCATAGTTACAACAGTGATAAACCCACACAGAGGCACCTATATAAATGTGAGGGAATCTCCCAAGATGAAATACAAATAGCATATAACGTTCTGAACTGCTCTTGAAAGAAAGATTAAGTTTCGTATTTTTGTGATTTCATATCATCAGAATTCTGTTCTGTATAAAGAAGGACTGCATTTTATTGGAGAATTTGATGAATAATTCCACCAGTTAAGCCAACTTTGCTGTTTCTCCTTCAACACATGTTTAAAAAGTGCTGGGAGGATGTGAAATCTTAGGGATAAAATGAAATAAAGCACAAAGAAAACCCAATCAGTGAAGAAGGGGAACTCACACTTCTTTGTCAGTGATTTCCTCACAAAGCTGAAGGGTTGTGATTCAGCACTGAGATATCCCCTCTTTCAGGTAATTAGGTCCAGGAGACTTGACTGAACCATCAGCTTAATTTTTTTCTGTTAACTTAGGGATAAAGCAGGTCCAGCTCACTGCCTACTAGAGCCTTTTTGGTACTACTAGAACCAGCCTAAAACTACTAAACAATATTTTAAACAATAAGATAGATTCAGGAGCATTAGTGTGGATCCCTGGAAGGGAGGACACTCTAGCTGCTCCCACACTATTTTCCTCCTCAGCATTTTATGTACCCGCTCAATTTGGAACATGTTTAAATCCAGAGGAGTTTTAGGTATGTTCATTCAAGGAAAGAAAGCTCATAAACAATACATATATCCCTGAGCTCTTTAAAAAGTTTACTTTGAAAATCAATCACCGAAGAGAACAGTAAGAAACCAGTTCAGTATCTGCCACTTTCTACTGTGTAATGGTGGACAGATCTTTTAATTTCTTAGGCCTGGGTTTCCTCATCTGTAAAAATGGGACTGAGTAGTCTTTGAAGTTCTTGACATCTATGACTGCATGAAATCTTAGGAGATCACACCCAAGCAGCTTTGTGGTGGAGTGGACAGAGAAGTGAACCTGGCTGGAGTCAGGAAAATCTTGAGTTTAAATCTGACTTCAGATACTGACTCTGGACTTGTCACCTGACCTCTCCCAAACTCAGTTTCCTCATCTCTAAAATGGGAAAATAATAGCATGTACCTCCCAAGGTTGTTGTGAGGAGAAAATGAGATATTTGTAAAGTGCTTCGCAAAACGTAAAGAACCACATAAACTGCTGTTGTTATCATCTTCCTCCTCCTCCTCTTCATCATCATTATCTGCCTCTAGAGATAGTACCTCAATTCTCCCTCTCACTGATGGACCAGGTCCTCCTATTCCTGGTTCTATCAAATAAGTTACGGATATGGGGTTCCTTCACTGTTGCTAACAAACTCCTAGCAGTGAGTCTTTCCATTGATTATCAGCAAGTAACCTCAACTAGCTTTTACACAATTTATCTATATACTAAGAAAAGCTAATATCTATATAGTGTTTCCTATGTCCTTTGCACTATACTAAGCACTTTACACATATTATCTCATTAGATTTTCATAACAATCCTGGGAGGTGGGAACTGTTACAAATCCCATTTTATAGATGAGGAAACTGAGGCAAACAGTTGAAGTAACTTGCTCAGAATCACAAAGTTAGTGTCTAAGACTGTATTTGAAATCAGGTATTTCTGGCTGTAGGGCCATGGTTCTTATTCACTGAGACATTAAAATAAAAATGCCGCTCCCTTCTCCTTAGTTGCTCCCTTATCCAACACACACACACACACACACACACACACACACACACACACACACACACACACACACACCCCTAAGCAATTCCTTGTCAAAAGCTTGTCTGGAGTTCTCTCCCTATGAAATGAGTCCATCACTGGGGACTAACTTTACCTTATAAATAGTATGGATTAGAAAAATGGGGCAGGGAGATAAAATTTGATCAAATATCATTCAAAAACATTACATTATTTGAAAGCAAGAGCTTTGTAAATCATTTCTCCAAGGCCATGCTCCCTAAATGCACAAAAGCAGACAGAGACAAGTCTTTGAGGGAATTTTGCAAATGATAACCTCCAAGGGAAAGAGAAAGGAAAAATCAGGCTGTGTCCACATTAACAGATGGAATTCTAAAGCTCCCAGCTCCCTCTTTCATAAATTCAGTGAATCATTCCATCAAATGAAAAGTTGCTGTAAAAACTAAATTTTTAATAACTCACTAAAAGCATTTCAATTCTCAGCGGAGCTACAGCCTCAGCACTGAGACCAGGTCTGTTATGCTGGGAGATGGGGGTGTTTGATGAGGCTGCTTCAGGAAAAGCAAACAGAGCTGGGTCCTCACCCCAAATGCCCCTCATTTTTGAGAAAGTACAATCACTTTTCAGGGTATTGGTTTAAAACCAAAAATTAACCAATGTCGGGTCTGTTTTAATTTTGCTGACTGTTACTCTTTGCCGAATCATCCAGGAAGGTAGCTAGAGAGACAAGCAAACATTATCTATTTATATCTATACACACATATACATACATGCACACATATACACACATAAACATATGTATATATACACACAATATATGTATATATTATGTGTGCATATATGTGTCTGTGTGTATACATACACAAACACATACATACACACACACACACACACACACATATATATACAGGATAAAGAAAATAATGAACAGAGAGAAGGCACTAGAATTTGTTGTGTCCAGACTAGCTCTCTGGAGAATCTCAGAATGGGCCCGAGTCCTTGGTCTTAGAAAAGGAGTGAAGAGAAGAGATTCATGTGGATGGTCAAACATTGAGTCTGTTTATTCCAAATTCTCTCAGCCTTGTATACCCTAATACCCTTATATAATTATAGCATATTGCGCATGGGCTAATTATATATCGCACATGTGGGACCACATAAACAACTTGCTATTGTGTTTAAATACCTCTTTGCCACTTGGTATCACTCTACTTTAATTACAGCACAGGTTGTCACTGCTCCCTGACTTCTCAGGAAGGCCGAGAGCCCTTAGGGGAGATGGGGAGCCCAACCAGAAATTGTCAGCAAATTCCTTCCGGGCTGAAGGGTCTTATACCTTACCCAGTGTTCCCCCATTCTCTGTGGCCCTCTAAAATTAAAAAGAGTTGGGGAAGGTTTCTTGTAAGAGTTGAGATTTTAGTTAGGATCTATAAGAAGCCAGGGACATCAGTAGTCAGATGTGGGGTGGGGCAGCTGGAGAAAAATGTCCAGAGCCCAAAGATGGAGGTCTTGTTTGAGAAATAGACAGGAGGTCAGTGTCACTCATCAAAAGTAACAGAAGAAAGGAATAAGAAGACTGGAAAGTGGAAGCAGACCAGGTTCTGAAGGGCTTTGAATGTCAAATATAAAGACCTGTTATTTTATCCCAGAGGCAATAGGGAGCCATTGAAATTTATTGACTAGGGCCATGACATGCTCAGACCTATGTTTTAGGAAAATCACTTCAGGAACTGAATGAAAGATGGATCAGAGTGGGGAAGACATAAGGTGGGCAGATCTTCCCCCCTTCCCTCAGCACCTACTGCAATAGTCTAAGCCCCTCTATATTCTTTCTTTCCTAATTTTCCCAGTAATGAAATATTGCTGCCTTCTCTCACCTATTTGCCTGGAGTGCTGGGTTTCCCTGACCCACCATCTCCCATTCTTTCCTATAATCTTGAACTTGGTTTGGCAGCTGACTTCTGGTCCCTGCTGCTCTCCCTGGTTCATCCAGAGTCACTTCTAGATTTCTGACATTACACAGTACGCCCACTGTCCTTCTTTTGTGAAGGTGTGATTACATGGCACTATTGCGTCCCCAGACAATGCTCTTAAACTCTGGGAAAGGCCTTTGCCCATGAAGAGCTCTCTGTATCCCATCTCTTCACTGAAGAAGAAAAGCAGAAGCATCAGCATGTTCTCACCTAATATCTGAGTACAGCACATATCTTTCTAGCCTCAGTCATAACCACATTTGCATAATGATTTAAATTTTGCCAAACAATTCATAAACGTTGTCTCATTTGAGCCTTACAAAGCTCTGAGAAGTGGGTGCTATTATTATCATCCTTGTTTAACAGATGAAGAAACTGAGGTAGGGAGAGAGTATATGCTTTGTCCAATAATCACACCTAGGCAAGATTTGAATCCAGGTTTCCCTGACTCCAAATCTCTTTTCACATGATCCAAAACCTCTCCTCTCAATCCCACTTCCCTCATCTCAACTTCATGTCCGTCTTCTTTTGAGAAATAACTCAAGCATTGGCTCTTTGTGACCCCACTGAAGACTTTCTCAGCAGAGAATCAAACCCAACTGGGCCACAAAAATGGATAAAGATGAGGAACAGCGATGAAAGGAGGAAATATTGATATGAACTGGTACAGAATAAAGCAAGCCAAGCTAGGAAAACCACTTACACAATGACTGTTCCCTCAGAGAATGAAAAATCTGATAGAAAGTAATGACCCACCTCAAGCCCAGAGAACAGATGAAATTCCCCCTTACTTTGCCACAGAAAGGTAGAGGCCTATGGGTGTGTAGAAAGGCATACACCCTGATCAAATGGCTGTGTTTAATTGTCTTTGGTGGAAAGAAAGTTCAGGGTAGGGCGTGGGAGCTGCCTGTAGTGTAAAAATAAAAGGCATCATTAAAATAAAGAGAAATGACATTAGTCAGAGTAGCTGCACACTGGTAGGCCTAGGAACAGCTTCCAGCACTTTTCTAGGAAGGAACATTGTAAGATGGGAACATGGTTATTGGCAGCTCCAGAGCTTCTCAGATGCTAACTTTATAGGCAAAGGATTAAACAGGTTGCTGGGATTGGATTCTGCTGAAATCCTATATTAAGCAATTAATTTGGGCTCCATGTCTACAGTAAGCTTGAAACTATTTAAATATGTTGAGCAAAATAGTTCTTCCTCGAGATTCACCACAAACTCAAGAACCAACTTAGATCGGAGCATTTTGAAGACATATACTAAGTACGTAGCATATATAAAGACTTTTCTGGGTGTGTGACATTAGCCAAGTCCCTTAACCTTTTCTCAGCTCATCTCATTTCCAGTCCTCCTTTACTCCTTTCCTCTCCTTTTTCTTGTTTTCTCTCCTCTCCTCCTCTCTTCTCCATTATTTCTTTCTTCCCCTCTCTTTTTCTCTCCTCTCTTTCCCTATTTTCCTCTCTCCTATTCCCCCCCCTCTCTTCTCTTTTTCCTTCTACTTCTGGCTCTACCCCTTCCTTCTCTTCCTCATTCCTCTTTTTTCCCATCTCTCTCCTCCTTCCCCTGTTCTCTCCTCTTCTATTCCTCCCCTCCCTTTCCTCTTCTCTTCCATTTCTGTTTTCTCTAAATCCCTGTTTTTCTCTTCTTCTCTCCCCCCAACCCCCTACCCCATATATATAAGTACACAAACAAAATGATGAGTCCATTTTAGATGGCTCCATCTGAAGACCTCGGTAATTCTATGAGGACCTGCTGGTGCTCTGAGGACAACTGGGCATTTCCTGTAAATGATAATGTGTATTTAGAGCTTCTTGGCTTGTAAGAAGTCATGATTTGAAATGACTACAATTGCAACAACCCACCTTTGAGTATATTTCCCAGGCATTTACTTTATGGTTTCTCTTAGAAGAAAATAAACCACATATTTCAATTTAGAAGGTAATAATAGAGGAAAATGAAAAGAATATGATTCGCTTTCAGAAACTACGCAAATCATACCAGGAAAAAAAAAAAGCAAAGTTTTATTGAAAACTAAGCCTAATTTCTATTTCTAAAACTGTCAGTTTGTTATGGGAAAAAAAAATCCAGAGGAGAATATAAAAAATTCCCAGGGTGCATCATAAAAATGAAGCTGATAATTCCAACTGATTAATTTTCTATAAACACAATATTCATTCTTTTGTGAAAGAAAGCCCGAGCTCTTCTACAATGATACAATACAAGGCTCTTTTGTGTCTGCAAAGAGCCAGCAGCTCTGGGAGCACACACTGGGGGTTTTGTTGCAATTTCTAAGAAACACTCTCTTTATTATCCAAATTAATCAAGAAAATATATCTTTGGTTAAGTTGAAATAGGTGGTGTTGACGGCAATCATTTGTTGTTGTGGATTGTTTTCATTTAATCCAGCTCTGAAAGTTGACATCCGAAATATTTACTGTCTCTCTCTGCCTCCAAACAAAAAGCCATTTCTCTGCAGGGAAGGCTTTCGGTATTTACATTCTGCTGAACACATTAGGATTTACCATGGCCTAGGCCTCTGACAATCACCTCTTGGCTGCTGATCAATATTTAATCACTGTGCAGGTATGAAGAGGACAGGAAACATCCCATCTCTTGCTAACATGTCTTTGATATTTTTTTAAAAAAGCAAAAAATGATTTTATGGAGATCTAATAATATTTAAAAAAAACAACTAAACAGTATAAAACCAAAAAGTCATGAAAAGATGAAAAGCAAGAAAGAGAGAGACAAAGAAAGAGACAAAAAGATAGAGAAATAGAGACAGAGAAAGAGACAAAGATAGATAACAGAGACAGACAGAAATAGAGACAGAGACAGAGACACAGAGAAAGATAGAGACACACACACACACACAGAAAGATATATATAGAGAGAGAGACTGACTCTTAATAAGGCATTTTAAGTGTATAATGTTTGGTACATTTAGAAAACAAACAACTGCAATTTTTTCTTTCCATTTTCCTGTCTTTGTGTTCCACGTACCACAGTTACAACAAATAGACACAGTAGACAACAAATTTCTTATTTTTCATTCTAATATTGGAGTATTCACCATGTGGAACACAAAACCATTATATTCAGTATAGAATACATGGAATGTAGAACTTAAGAATAGAAAGAGATCAAAGATTCACACAGCTGGAGGGCTGGAAGGGCCCTCAGAGACCAAGGAATCCCATCTTATTTTACAGATGGAAAAACTGAGGCCCAGAAGGTGAAGTTATTGGCCCCAAATCACATGTCAGTGACAGAGGATTTAAATCCAGGTCCTCTGAATCTATATCAAGTGCTCTTCCCTCTTCACTGTCTTTCTGTTTTTATTTTTCATAAACCCTACAAATTCAGATTATACTGATAGGATGTAAATTCCTGAAGGTCAGGATTGTTCATGTTTTGGTTTTTGTACTCCCAAGGGTACAAAGTACTCAGCACATAATAGGCTCTTTTAATAAATGCTTATTGAGTAGCTGTGTGGCCCAGTGGATAGAGTGGCAGGCCTGGAGTCAGGAAGCCCGAGTCCAAATCCAATCTCAGTCACCTGTTTACTTCTGTTTCTTCATCTGTAAAACGAGCTGGAGAAGGAAATGGCCAACCACTGCAGTATCTTTGCCAAGAGAACCCCAAATGGGGTTATGATTGAACAACCATGACAAAAATGGATGGATTCATTGTACCACAATTTATTTGTTCATAGAATATGTTTAATTATAGCATTAAAGTTCTCAACTTTAAGGGACTAGAAATTTGAAAGATCATAATATTTCTTACAATTTTTCTCATAAGATTTTTCTCAAATCCAGTCAGCTGGGTGACACAGTGGATCAAGAACTGGGTTTGGAATCAGGACGACATACCTTCATGAGTTCAAATCTGGCCTCAAACACTTCCTAGTCATGTAGTCCTGTGGACTGAACCCTGTCTACCTCAGTTTCCTTATCTGTAAATCATTTTACAGATGGAGAAGGAAATCACTCCAGTAACTTTACCAAGAGAACCCCAAATGAGGTTATGAAGAGCTGGATACGATTGAACAACTTTGACAAAAGTGGATGGAATCATTGCACTGCTTGATTTGTTCATAGAATATATTTAATTACAACATTATGACTCTTAATTTTGAGGGAGCTGGGATTTGGAAGATCATTAGAGTATACAGAGCACGCGTCCATCAGCCAGTTGAGTCAAAAAGCTTTCTTCTTCTTCTTTTTCTTTGTTTTAAAGTGTTTGCTAGGTCCCAGACTTTGTGCTCAACCATTGGGAATACACAGAAAGGCAAATGATCCCTGAAGTGAGAGAGCTTATTTTCTACAGGAGGAGTCATGGTAGTAACACACAAGAGAGGAATAGAGTAAATGGAAAGTAATGTCACTGGTGTATGTGAATGCACCTAAGAGGCTGTGAGATAAGGTGTCAGAACTTTCCAGGTTTGAGGGCGGCTAGGGTGCAAGAGCACTGGACAACACTGGGTTTTCTGAGGGCCAGGGATACACGTTTCCCCTACCAACAAAACAATGAAACAGAACCTTGACCATTGTCAAAGTCCAAACTACTCATTTCACAAAGGAGGCAAGTAAAATCCATGGAAGTGAAAGAACCTACCCAGATCCCACATTTAGGAAATGGAAGAACTGAGATTTGAGCCCAGGACATTTAAGTCCAATGCTAGGGGCTTCTATCACGGTGGCATTAAGGCACCATGCCAGTTACCACTCAGCTTCACAAAGTCATGGCTTAGTAACCCAAACTTAGCATTTTTGGCCAATAAGCTGCACCATTTAAAAAAAAATAATGGTAATATTAAACTCATTTCTTCCCTCCTTTCAATTTTCCTTTTCAAATAAGCTCACTATGGATTTCTTACCTAATAAGTAAGTAAAGGCAAAAGGCAGTGTTCCTACCTCTGGAGAGATAAGTCGAAACTAGCCCTGGGCAAACTGGATATTGTTCCAGGGGCGTTGATAAGTTATGGAGGTGAGTAGGGTACACATTTTGACTCAAGAGGGTCCTCTAAGACAGGGTTTCCTAAACTTTTTCCACTTGTGATACCTTTTTGCCCAAGAAATTTTTACATGACCCCAAGTATATAGGTATATAAAATAGGTATCCAAATCAACCATTTATTAATAATAAATCATAAAGAAATGTATTTTAAAGCAATGCTTTAGTACATATTTAATATTACCATTTATTGAAGATGAAAGAAAATTTGCCTACTGAGATGGATGTGCTTGTTTATTTTACAGAATAAGAATTATTTAATTATTTAGAATTAAATATTGCTGGAATATCTGATGCTGTAGGATGTAATATTCACAAACCTTGTACTGTTGCCATATTTTTCCGGCCCACCACATTCAATTATGTGACTCCATATAGGGTTGTGACCTATAGCTTAAGAAGCTTTATTTTAGAAGGCCTGCCTCAGTTTATGGTCTCTGGCTACCACCATCAGAATTTAATCTCGGTGGTTGAGAATAGTCACTAATGAGTCCTTCCAGACACATCCCTTTTCTAGAACTTCCTTCCTTCCATTGCCCATTCTGCCTAGTTCCCTTAGTTGCTTAACCAAAGGATCATTTAAACAGAAGACCTCAGGGTCTTCCGAGAATTATTCTCTGATTGTCCAGACTCCATTTTCTTTACCCACTTTAATGCTTTTATATCAAGTGATACTTGGGGGACTTATATGGGCCAATAGATTCCATTTTGTTCTTTCTAAATGATATTCATTGTGTTATTGTTATGAGGCTGTCCCCTATTTCCTCCTTTAAAACCAAAGAAGGCATTTTACATTTTAGAATTTGGCTGAGGGGCAGCTAGATGTTGCAGTGGATAAAATACCAGCCTTGAAATCAGGAAGACCGGAATTCAAATGTGACCTCTAACACTTAACACTTCTTATCTGTGTGACCCCGGACAAGTCACTTAACCCCAATTGACTCAATAAAAGAAAATAAAATAAATAATAAAATAAATTTCTCTTTAAAAAAAAAAGAAATAAAATAAATTCTCTTTACAAAAAATGATAAAATAAATTTCTCTTTACAAAAAAAAAAAGAATTTAGATAAAAAACTCTTTAAAGTAAAATGAGGGGAGGAAACAGACAATGAGAGGATTATAGATAGAGCTGGAAGGTCATCTCATCAAGATCTTCTTTTTTTCTAAAATAAAAGTTTATGGGCAGCTGTTACTTGGACATTACCTCTATTTCTCACTGTATCCTTCCTCCAACTTCCTGAGCCAAAGAGCCAAGAATTAAAAAATAGAAAATTCCAGTGTAATGCCAGAGAAATCAAGGCAAGATAGAGATAAGAGAGTTTTTAATAATTTATTTGGATTTCTGAGAGGAAGAGATTGTGCTGGGGACATGTTGGCCCCAGGGCTGATGTACAAAGCATCCAGCAGGGAATGTGAGTTCTCAAAGACATTTATAGCTTTTAGCTCAGGTAGCCAAACAAATGTGGGGATGGGGGGTGGGGTGGGATTGGAGGGATTGGAATCAAAACTCTGGTAAATTGGAATCTCGAGGCAGGGATCATCAATCTGGTTCTGACAAGTTGTGGAGTAGAACCATAAATTCTAACAAATTGGGAGTTAAGGAGGTATCCAGCTTAGAGCCAGGAAGTCTGGACTTAGAGGTATAAATAAGGCCAATTAGGTAACTGAGATAGGAGATCTGGAATGCCAGATCTCCACAGCCCTAATTATCTCAGTTCTCATGAGAGGAAGAGGGGGGTTGCAGGGAAACTGAGGCAGGACCATTAGGAAAACTGTGGCAAGACAATAAAAGGGAACAATGACACAACACCAGCAAAATTAACCAACAGATCCAAGCAGGCTAATGTTACATGTGGTATTTGGTACTCATGATCTAGCAAAGAGGTAGGGGGAAGCATCTTCTCCCCTCTGAGACCCAGCTTCCTCATTACAATTTCCCAGCATTCAGCACTTTCTGTTTCAGTGTTTGCTCCTTTTACATTATTGTAGCCATTTGCAGATCATTTCCCTAGTTCTGCTTATTTTACCAGCAGTCCATGTGAATCTTCTCATATATCTCTATATTTGTCATATTCCCTGTTCCTTACATTCACTAATAGGTCATTATATCCAAGTGCCACAATTATTTTGGCCATTTTCCAACTGATAAGGTGTTGATTTTGTTTCTAGTTGTTTTTTTTTTTTTTTTTTAGCTACAATTAAAAAGCATTGCTATACATAATGTTGATATACAAGCACATCTTCTATTATTGCACTTCACAGATTTTTTAATACAAATTGCGAGAGAGAGAGAGAGAGAGAGAGAGAGAGAGAGAGAGAGAGAGAGAGAGAGAGAGAGAGAGAGAGAGAGAAGAGAAAAGGTAGATGGAGGGGGGGAAGAAAGGAGAGAGGGGGAGAGAGAGAGAGAGAGAGAGAGAGAGAGAGAGAGAGAGAGAGAGAGAGAGAGAGAAAGAGAGAGAGAGAGAGAGAGAGAGAGAGAAGTGCATTATATCCATGAGCAATGCAAAGGCATGGCACTGGAAGCTGGAAGAAGGTAGGTCAGTTTGTCAGGGCCCTGCATGTCCATGAGCTGAAGGCAGATCAGGGAGGACTTTAAAAAGCCACCAGAAGTTTTTGGTTAGTCCTAAAGGCAAGAGGGAGGTTGGAACTTCCTGAGCAGGGCTGTAACTGTGTTCTCAGAACATTGAGTGGGCCACTGTCAGGAGGACAGATTGGAGGGACAGGTTCATTCCTTTAGTATTTGACAGACAACAGCTGCATTCAAGTAAACAAAGAGCAGGAATTCAACAGGTAATTATTGTTTACAATGTCAGCCCAAAGAACATTCTTCTTCCACTTGTGTCTACTTGGACTAACAAGAATGAACTCTGGGTATTTGGCACAGAACAATCACTTCAAAGCTTCGGAACACCTTTGATAGTCAATAGCACTTTTAGAGTTCATTAAAACAGAAGGAGGAGATGTGGGAGGCTCCAACTCTCCAGACCCCTAACTGTGTGACCCTAAAAGAAGAAGCTCCTTCCCTGCTGTCACAATGGATTCCCTTGCCTCAATGCACCAAAGGTAAGGGCAGAAGGAATGGGTCTTCATGTTTGGTAGCTGAGGGAGCAGAATCTGAGTTCCTGAGCCATGTAAAGAGCCCATCCCTCCTTCCCCATCATTCTAATCACCCACAGCCATAGAATGCCAGAGTCAGAACTACAAGGTACGTCAGAAGCCCTAATCACTAAATGGAGGCCCAGTGAAGTGACATGATTGGCCAACATCCCAGCACTGAAAAGGCTTGGAGATGGGAGATGGACCTGTAACATCCGACTTTCATCTTAGAGAATAATTATATAATCAGAGATCTTTAAGAAGGGACTCTGCCTGACCTTTCTGCCATGATAGAAATCACTTCACAATGCATTCCTGGAACATAGTTAGCCACCAAACTGCTGCTTGAAGTGTGGGATGCAATAGAAAAAGTGATGTCACTTAAGTCAGAAAGGAAGGGGTTCAAATGCTTCCTAACCACGTGAACTCGCTGAGCCTGTTTGAGATCTGTAAAATAGGGGCAATAGATGGCACAGTGGATAGAGCACCAGTCCTGAGTTTAAATCTGACCTCAGACACTTAACACTTCCTAGCTGTATGACCCCAGGCAAATCACTTAACAAAAAAACAAAAAACAACAACAACAACAACAAACAATAACAAACAACAACAACAAGAAAGAAAGGAAGGAAGGAAGGAAGGAAGGAAGGAAGGAAGGAAGGAAGGAAGGAAGGAAGGAAGGAAGGAAGGAAGGAAGGAAGGAAGGAAGGAAACTGTAAAATAGAGTTTCTACCTGTGACTAGATTGCCAGATTAGGGATCAGGAATACAAGTTCAGATTCTGCCTTAGAGACTAGCTATGTGACTCTAGGCAAGTCACTTAGCTGCTACCTGCCTTAGTTTCATCTGTAAAATAAGAAAAATAATTATCTCACAGAACTGTTTTGAGAATCAGATGAGATAATGTACATCGAGCACTTTGTAAAGCTTAGAATCAAGTCAAATGTTATTTATGAGTTGTTATTACTATTGCTTATTATTGTTATTATTATTATTCACAAAATAAAATTTTAACATGGAAGAAACAACTTATTCCTCTGTGAGAAAATGTATGTTTACACCAGAATAATATTCCTGACCTTATAATGTTGAGTGTACAGCTTCTAACTAGTGTGTTTTTATTTTCAAATCCAGTTGTCTCTGCTCCAGTTCCTTCCAGAGAGTTGAGGGGTTCCCAAAGAGAAATATACACAGGGAGGACCATAATAGAGCTCTTATTGTCTATAGGGTCTAACATTGAGAGCTACCTCCCAACTCCACAAGTGCATCTTCTCATTTGCCATCAAAAGTAACTCAGAGAACATCATTCACAGTAACGGCAACATCGTCCGATGATCAAAGGTGAATTACTTCGCTCTTCTCAGCATCCCAGTGATTCAAGACCATTCTAAACAATTCAAGATGGAAAATGCTCTCTACATTCAGAGAAAGAACTGATGGAGTGTGAACGTATATTAAAGCAGACTATTTTCACTTGGGGTTTTTTAGAGGAGTGTTTTTCCTTTTGTTCTGTTTCTTCTTTTTAACATGACTAATGTGGAAATCTGTTTACATGATTGCACAGATATAACCAATATCAAATTGCTTGCAGTCTTGGAGAGGGGGAAGGAAGGGAAGAAAGAGAGAGAGAGAGAGAAACATTCAGTACGCAAGATGTTTCAAAAAATGAATTGAAAATTGTTTTTACATGTAACTAGAAAAAATAAAACACTATAAATAAGTAACTCAGATATTGAGAAATGATTGGGTGCTCTGTTGTAAGGGATGGGAATATGATGAATTTCCAGAAACAAGGCAAAATTTCAATGAAAGAAAGCAAACTAAAAGGGGAATAAGAAAGGATGCTATACTATAACTAAAACAATGTAAATGAAAAGAACAAAGCAAATGAAACTGAATGTGATGTAAGAATAAAGGCTAAGCTTGCCTTCATTCAAGAGATGAGAAAATGCATCACCTTACTTGCTTTCCAGAGGTCAAGGGGACTATGAGTATGGAACACTGCATGTGCTTTCAGACATAATTGATGCTCTTGTTGGTTTTACTTAACTGCTCTTCCTTTTAATATTTTTGTTAAAAGGGATAGAAGAGAAAACAAATCTGAAATGAAGGTGTATTAGAACCAAAGAACCCCCTCATCTCAAGCAGTTTTACTAACTCAGGCCAAAAAAAAAAAAAAAAAAAAAAGCTACTTAATTTTCTTATCCTCTACAAAAGGACAATACAAACACTAAAAAATATAAAGGATCAAATTGAGAACCAGCAGAAGTAATTAGTTTTCTAAATTGATTCAAAGAACTTTCATATTTTCATATGAATTTAGACATAAGAAAGAATAGAGTAACTTTTGCCCCTAAACTAATCCAGAATAGAAGATAAGATTGAAAGCTTGAGGAATGCAAGTGAGTCTTGGACCTAACTTAAAAAAAATAATAATAGCTTTTTATTTTTCAAAATACACGTAAAGATAGTTTTCAATATCTATCCTTGCAAAATCTTGTGTTCCCAATTTTTTCGCTTTCTCCCCTCTCCTCCCCTCTTCCTTAGATAGCAAGTAACTTAATATAGGCTACACATGAACAGTTCTAAACATATTTCCCCATATATCATGCTGTGAAAGAAACATCAGATCAAAAAGAGAAAAATGAGAAGAAAAAAGGAAGAAAATAAACAAAAACAATAACAATGGAGGTGAAAGTACTATGTTGTGATCCACATTAATCTCCATAATCTACTCTCTGAATGTAAATGGCTCTCCATCACAAGTCTATTGGAATTGCCTTGAATTGCCTGGTTGCTGAAGAGAGCCAAGTTGGACCTAACTTTTTGAGGACTGTAACATGCCTTCCTAGCAGTTACTATTACCAATCTGTCCTAGGCCCAACAGAGTACCTTTGACCCCTGTCCTTTGCAGTGTGAACTCTACCCGGCTCGCCTCCTCTGAGGCCTTCAAAGGTCTCTGGCCACGATTTCTTGAATCTATAGCTTAATAACCAGTAGCGCACTCAAGAACAGCCACGTGTAATCTTAAAAGCCTTTATTATACCTACTCACGTAATTCCCTGACTTAATGTCCTGACTTGTCAGCTCCCTAGTGAACATCTGGTCTGAAGACCCATGTGTTCACTACCAAACTCCTTACCTCTCTCGGCTATCCATCAGCTTGGCTCGGCTACCCCAGGCTAGGAAGCCAGGTTAAAGAGAGTGACTGCTGTCTGCAGTGGACTTATAAAGGGCCTGTGAGGTCTCACACACACAGCCAACCAGAGAGAGAGCTGTCACCCATTACGAAGGTATCTCAATATGGCCAGCATCCCACCCACAGGGCAGTCCTATATCCACAGAGATTACTTCTGGGCCACTCAATCTCTTGTTGCGCTGTGGCCACCCATTTAAAGGGCCCTTACAGAGGACTTCTCTAACAGCCCCTTTCACTGTTACCGCTTCCCCTTAACGAGGGTTCTAATAGTTCTAAAAATCACAGACCCAACATTGATCATGTAATCATTTCTTCTGGCTGTTATCAGTTCTGGCCATAACTGATCACATCACTTAATGAGTGATGGCTTAAATACTGTGGCTCGTGACTAGACTTTGGAGAAGCATCCTGGTTCCTCTGACAGATGGTGAGCTCATCCATCATTTCAACAACTTCTCTAGCAATGCAGATGACAATCTGCTCTCTTGAATAATTTCTCTTCTACGTTACCCCCACACTGAGGGATTTTCCTCATAACCTTTTGACATTGTAAATGGGCTAAAGATCCCATCAGAGCACACGGATTATTCTCCATGAAAAAGTCCTTTAGGCAAATACACATTTGGCATTTTGACAATTGGCTGACCTATCAGAGATGTGTGGGAAGAGTACTGACTATAGTCTAAAAGTCCTGGGTTCAAATCCTATCCCTAAACTTGACTATGGGAGACTTTGGATAAGTCATTTAATGTTAATTTCTTCCCCTATAAAATGAGAGAATTAAAGTAGATGGATTCTAAAGTCCATTTAAGTAGTATATTTATGAACCTTAGTGATATGTGTGTGTGTGTGGAGAGAGAGAGAGAGAGAGAGAGAGAGAGAGAGAGAGAGAGAGAGAGAGAGAGAGAGAGAGAGAGAAGAAAGAAACTAACTAACTATATTTGTCAATATAGGGATGTCGTTCTATTTAGGGAGAAGGTTAAGGTCCTTAAGGTGTAAAAACTGCCATTTTCAAGAGGTGAAGCAATGAAGGTAGTCAGAAGGAAGAAATGTGAATGGGTTAGGCAATTCCACCATCAATGATGAAGAATGAACTTGGAGCATAAACTCATTTGCTGGTGAGTCCTATGGGAAGGGCAGTACGTGGAAGTAATCAGTATTTCTGACCAAGACTATATTATTGATTAAATTATTTATTATTGATTACATTATTTCTGGTGGGCAGATAACAGATGATTTTTTAAAAAAACTCATGGACTCTCTTTGGCAGACTCCATGAAGTCTGAACACTTGTTATGTTGTGAGAGGAAAGGAGGAGGGCAGGCTCCCCCTGGAGTCTGTCTGAGGAACAGATGCCAAGCAGATTCCCTTAGCTCAGACAGAGACCCCGTTACCATCAGCAGACTGACCCTGGTTTGTAGCTAATCAGGAGGATTTGGCTACAGAAGGTCCACAATCTGTCCCTCTTTCCGAGAAGCCTCATTCATTGGCCCCCTCCTCTCTCTTCTAAAAAGGGGATGATTCCTCATTTGAATTCTGGGTTCTTTAAGAATCCCTGGACATGCAGTGTGTTCTCTCCTAATAGACCCTGTCAAGAACAGGTTGTCATGTCCGTCCTATTTATATTAAAATTAGTATTAGCAACATAATAAAATAATTCTGAGTCCATTAATATTCATTTTGATGTTAAAGGTCCCATCATAGACGTTTCAAAGAGGCTCTACAGCTTGCCATTCTTTCAGGCAGATTTTTTAACCACTAAATGTAAGAATCACAAATTACAGCATCATAGATTCATGGCTAGAAGGGGACCCAGCAAACAGCAAGTCCAACCACCTCATTTTGAAAATGAGAAAACTGAGAGCCAGAGGGCTAAAGGGACAGCCCAGGAGGTCAGAAAATCATAAGCACTGGGGGGCAGCATTTGAACCCAGATGATCTAATTGCAAATCCACCATTCTTCCCATTGTGCCATGGTGCCTTTTAATCAATTTTGATCCCGACCTAGAATTCCAATAAGCATTTCCAGGCCATTTATAGTACGTGTGTCAGGTACTATGCAGGGAATCGGGGCTCCAATGACCAAACGACTCAATCCTGGCCCTCCAGGAGCATACATTCTACTGAAGGAAGCAGAAGAGAGAAGGCATCTGCCTCTGGGATGATCTTTCAGCTATTGGATGAGGAAGTTCATTAAAATTTTTTTTCAAGAGGGGCAGCTAGACAGTGCAATGGATAGAGGACCATTAAGTAAGGAGAGAGAGCATTCCAGGCATAGGGAACAGGCCATTCTGAGGATGTGTCAGAAGTGACATTTGACCCCGCCTCATTGCCCTCCAAAGGCAATGCTCTTTCCACTGTACAACAATTTTGATTGGCTGAAGAAAAACCCAGCTATAACAAACAAACCCTTTGGAATGAGTTATAGTGGACACTCCCTAGCTGTTGGAGATAAAAGGAGGTCTTGCCTTCAGTTATGAGTCAAGAAAATTCATGAGAGAAACCATCCAGATTTCAAGAAAGAAAACTCTTGTAGCACTAACTTCCTCAGGGGAGGGAATAGTGGTGGTGGTGGGGAAGCAATTTCATCAAACATGTTTTCTAGTAGACTTCTCTGGGCTGGTACACAACCCAATAGAATTATGCAAGGCATTGGAGAGAGAAAGCACATAATTTTCCATGTGATCAGACTAGACTTGCTGAAAGGGGTAGTTAGTTAGTAGCCTTATAATCTATGACACATCAAACATATAATTAGCCCGTAAAAGAACTCTGGGAAAATTAACGAGACTTGAGAAAATCATTTAGTCTGACGTCGAAGGCAGGCAACCCAAAGACAAAGAATTAGTAACAATAAAGGCCTCTATTTACGTGAAATAATCATTTCACTGAGCTCAGTGTCAACTGTGTTCAAGACTATGGTTGGTCCTAATTAACATTTTAATTCTAAGGAGTCAGATAAACAGTGACAATTATGAAATTCTAGAAAACAATCTTTTCTTCTTGCATGAAAAGCTTTATATTCCACAACCCTTTTTGTTATTAATTGGTGAATCTTTCTACAGGTGATTTTTTTCATGAAGATCTATGACTCTACAAATATCTCTTCTTGTCATTCATTTATTTGAAAAGCCACCTCTTTCCTCCATTACCATTGCTGGAGAAGAGTAGTGCAGAAGGAAAGAAGTCTGGGTTTGTCTTGGACTTATTCAAGAAAGGGGAGGATGCCCTTCTTTCCTTCCCAATCAGATGTGTGGGGATTATGGGAACAGTGCACAAACTATTACGCTCAGATGCTGTGTTGGTTAGGTTGTGGAACTGCCTTTTTGCCTCTCTCTTTTTTAATTATTTGTTTTTGAGGAATCCGTCTCAGCCAGAAAGATAGAACCTACGAGTACACAACCAGATAGCAAAGTGGAGAGAGCTCTGGACCAGGAGTTAAGATCTGAGTTAAAATCCTTTTCCTCATCTATAAAAGTAGCACTTCCCTCACAGGGTTGTTATGAGGATAAACTTGTTAATATTTTTCAAGTATATTGTAAACCTTAAAGTGCTATAAAAATACTAGCTATTATTTTTATAATTATGATTAATGGTTACAAGTGTGGAGCATTTGTCAAATATATTGTCAAATGTCACCACTGTTTTGCTTGACTGCTTTTCTTTGCTTTAATGGGGCATTCTTTGGAGACAAAAACTCTTTTGAAAGGAAAGAAGAAATAAAGGGAAAAAATAAACATTTATTATATGCTGGGCCCTGTGCTAAGTATTTTACAAATATTATCTCATTTGGAAAGTGATTGTGGTGTGCCCCCCTAAAAAATGCAGCAATAAAATATATTTTTTAAAAGAGGGTGGGTTACTAGAAAGGAGAAGAGGGATATATTTATTATTGAAGGTGAAAAAACAAAACAAAAACAATACTTGTCCCCCACTTTGTCTCTTTGCAGAGGTGGGGGTCTATGGGTTTGGTAGATTGCATTCAGTAGTTGGACTTTTTTGATATATTAAGTTTTGCTGATACTTTTCTTTTTCTGTTTTAAAACATATTGTTACTTGGGGGGGAGGTACTGTGAGAAATTAAGTAAAATAAGAAACAAATGACATTATCAAAATTTATTAAAAAACAAAAAGTGTCAAAAAAATTTCAGACAGACCCCATGAATTGATCTGATTTACCTGAATACCTTTAGTCATTAGGGATGGGAAGAGAGAGTGTGTAGAGTCAGTAAGCAATGACAATGAAGTTTTCTTTTTAAAAAGAGTATTAGTCAATAAACATTTATTAAGCACCTATTATGCACCAGGCCCTGTGCTAAGCTGTTGGGCATATAAAATCAATAAATCAACATTTATTAAGCATTACTATGAGCCAATCACTGTGTTAAGTGCTATAAAAATCAATCAATCAACCAATCAATATTTATTAAGCACCTACTATGTGCTAGGTTACAAAGAGAGGCAAAAAACAGCCCCTGCTCTGGAGGAGCTCCCAGTCTAATGGATCGACAATAGAGGCTTTTGTAGTTGTTGTTAAAGGAATATTCTGGGGAAACAGCCTCAGCCAAATGTTAGAGGGAGAACAGAGTGCCAGTCTAGGGGTCAGGCAAAACTGGGGTTCGAATGCTATTTCAGGCACTAACTTTGTGACTCTGGACAAGTGATTTAATCCTGTTTGCATGAATCTCTTACATTTTTCTGGGCCTCAGTCTCCCCATCTGTAAAATGAGAGGGTGGACAGATGGCCTCTCAGGTAGCTTTCAGCTTTAGGGCATTATAAATAGGAATGAATGTCCATACATGATCTCATCTGGTTCTCACAGCCACCTCAAGAGACAGAGGTTCATAAAAAGAGCTAGCCAACATACTTTATATGGCAACACCCCCATACCCCAGCAGGGCGAGGCCCAAGGACACAATACGTGCCCAACATTTATCCTAACTCCCGAGTTCTGCTTACGGAACTTCTACAGGTCTCAGAAGTCTACTTCCTATGTCCTGCCCAGATGGTCTATGGTTGCAGCAATTACTTTTAATATACAGGTCAGGGTTTGTAAGGGACAGATGGGTGGAAAGGTGGGCCTGAAGGAAGTCCTGAGTTCAAATCCAGTCTTAGATGTCTACTAACTGTGTGACACTGGGAAAGTCACTTAATCCTATTTGCCTTAATCCACTGGAGCAGGAAAAGACAAAATGACTCCAGTACCTTTGCCAAGAAAACTTCATGGTCGGTGTCGTCCAAGAGGTGTCTGACTCTTTACGAAAGCTTAATTCTAATTCAGGAGAATACAAGTAGGTAGGTCCACACAAGACTGCTTCAGAGGAGCTGGAAGATCACTTGAGACGGAAAGGCAGTAGAAGCTGCTGTTGCTGCTGGTAGTGGCGGGAGGGAGGGCAGGAAAGGCCTTCAGAAGGAGGCTTTTGAACTGAGTCTTAAAGAAAATCACAGATTCCAAAGGGGAAAGGTGGAAAGGAAGAACATTCGGGCACGTGGGGCATCCAGGACAAAGGTGTGGTGGGAGATGGAGCATCAGATAGGAGAATTGCAAATGAACTAGAAAAATAATTTATGAGAAAATGGAAAAAGGTGTGTTCATTTTCACTGTTTAACCGACATGTCTTAAAGTACAGTGAAAGATTTTTGCCAAGATTGTGTTGTGGTTCAGTGTCTCTGTGTTAGGAAAGGCAGGGATTCGGGCAACAAAAGGCTGTCTTTGTCTACAATAGTAAAGTTAACTGTGGGGGGCAGTGCATGCGTGCGTGCGTGTGTGTGTGTGTGTGTGTGTGTGTGTGTGTGTGTGTGGTGGTGGGGGGAATGATTAGAATAATTTAGCTTGGAAAATGGCAGCAGACTAGTAGCTGCTGAACTGTGAGCTGAAGAGGGTAAAGGAGGGAGCCAGGTAGGACAGAGGAGGGGTGGGGGAGTAAGGGACAATGGGGCCTGAATTTGGAGAAGGGTCCACCCTCAGCCTTTGGCTTCATTTTCCAACATCTGGGGAATTGGCTCGTTTTCTTTTCTAAGGCTTGCTGTGGCCGTGCCATTAAAAGAACAAAGCCTGAGAAGGTTTGATAAGGCAACAAAAGCCTCTCTGGGCCTCAGTTTCCTTGTTTGTAAAATGAGGAGATTGCCAGGTAGTCTCTAAGGCACACTGCAGCACGAACATTCAATAACTGTGGGATGCTCTGTGAACACTGTTTAAAACCTATTTCCTTCTGTAGGTTTTTTTTTTTTTTAATCCTTTGAGTTATTTGTCTGTTGGCTTCCTATTCCGTTATCATCCCCACTAGGGTCCAATAGACCAAAACCCTGGGCTTGATTTGAAAAATAGGCTCAGAGCAATTCCGCAGATACTGGTTTTAATGAAACTTGCAAGCACGGTCAGACTTTACTACTGGGAGAAAGGGTTGTGTTTGGGAAGCTGGGCTCCTTGGTGTGCAGCAGGGAAGAGATGGGGTGGGGGGTGAGATTAGCTGTGGGAGGCATGAAGGCCTGAGCTTCCAATGGGTCTCAGGATTTTGTGGCCCTAGGCCATCTGAATCTGAGTCTTGGTCCCCAAACTTCTGATTATGAAATCAGAGGTAATAATGTATGTAAAGTTTAAAACACAATGGAAAGGCCCACATCACCTGGTTATCGCCATACCCACATGATGCCCTTACTTCTGGGAAGTTCCTGCAAGATGATTTAGTCAGAGGCTATCCATACATACACTCCTGCTCAGCACTTCTAAATAACTAGGAATGGGCTATGGAAAGCAAACGAGCAACAGCAGCTAAAAGAGGGAGAAAGAAAGCAATATCCTAGAAAAAGAATAGCAAAATGTTTGAGGAAATAAGCTAGGAAGAAGAGGAGGAGAAGGAAGAGAAAGAAGAAGAGATATGAAGGAGGAAGAAGAAAGACAAAAAGAACAAAGAAGAAAAAGAAATATTATGAAGTAAAAGAAGGCAGAGAGACAGTATGGAAGAGTGGATAGATTCCTATATTAGGAATTGAGGAGACCTGTGTTCAAATCCCACCCCTGAAACTTATTAGCTGTGTGACTTTGGATAAAGCACTTAATCTCAGTGCTTCAGTCCCCTCATCTGTAAAATGTAGCCCTTCCTTCCATCTCTAAAGCTATGATCCAATGCTCTAACTTTTGTTTTACCTCAGTAGCTCATCCTGAACCCTTTCTTGGGCTCCGATGCCCTTAGAAGCAGAAGGCCATTTTCTGCCACTAATATTCTGGGACTTGCTGGGCAACTCTGCTTCAGCCTTTAATTGTCCCCTTGCAGCTTAGCTAAAGGAGGTTTGGGGGGACTCGGTTTGCCCTCTGGGTTCTCCATCTATCTATTCGGTCTCTCCAGGGTACAAGTTGGGCTTTTTTTTTCTTCAGCATGAACTTTTCTTAGTTCTGTATAGCTTGAATTTAAAATTCTCTTTCAGTATTTTTTGCTTGCTCTTTCCATGGCAAAGCAGAAAGAGGAAATACAAAACAAATCGGTTGACTTTTAGGTGTGTGAGGAAAACTGTGATGTTTTCCTTCCAAACAGAAAAAGACTTATTTGGCAGCTGTTTCTATCACTCATACCAACTTTCCTATCAATTCTGAACTTACAAAGAGATCTCTTTCTTAAAGCAGATTTAAAATATAATTATTGATGCTTTTTGTTACTATATTGTATTCTTTTCCAAATTTGTTCTATTCCCTCTTCATCAAACTGCTCCTTACAATAATATTAAAAAAGAGGGGAGGGGAAGCTAGGTGGAGCACCAGCCCTGAAGTCAGGAAGACCCAAGTTCAAATGTGACCTCAGACGTTTACATTTCCTGGCTGTGTGACCTTGGGCAAGTCATTTAACCCCAATTGCCTCACTAAAAAAAAAAGGGGGGGGGGCAAATAAATGGAATATAACAATAAATGTGATATTTTCCATCTATAGTTCCCCATCTCTGCAATGAGAGGTCTCCCACTCCCAGAAGGCCATTCAAATCACATTCCAAAGGGTAGCGATAACTGATTCCCAAATTCAAGGTACTCCTTTAATCATTTACTTTGCTAATCAGCTAATACAATCCTATCTCCCTCTTCTTGTTTTTGCAACTCTGACCTAATCTCTCCATGTCACTGTCCCTGTGTTACTTGTAATTAATTCACTATTAATCAGAGGAAGTAAAAAAAAAATTTTTCATGAAACTTCCAATCAAGTTTTTGTTGTTGTTATTTTTTATGACTGTACAAATATACAAGTGTATATAACAGCTTTTAACTAGAGAACAAATTTCAGGTGATTTTGTACCAAAAGTCAGTGTCAATTAACAGAAAATGTCCCCTTCTCCAATAATATTCCCTTTAATATTAAAGTGAAGTGAAGGAGAGAGACAAAAATAAAATAAAAAGTACACCACAGAGAACAAAAGAAAACTAGAGGGAAGCACAGAAAAGCTGGGTTGCTTTGAAAACAATGTGTAGGCTTTATTATATAGGGTTTTGTGAAATGAAAATGTATGGTTTTTATATTAAGCCTTTCTTATGTTCTGCTATTCTTCTCCCCTACTTTTTTTTCATGTTGTATTTAAATATAAAATAAAAATAAGAAACCTTAAAAAGTGAAGTGACATGGTATAATAATAGAGGTAGAGTCCAAAGGTCAAGAAGTGGATTCAGTTATTGTTTCTGAAACATATTGGTTGCAAGACCTTGAGTAAGCCCTTTAACCTCACTTTATATACCCTTACTTGACCAACCAATAAGCATTTGTTCATTTCCATCTTGGATGCCATGTTGGAGATGTTTCCAGGACTTTCGATCTGGAATGCCTAAAAGGGAACTGTGCAAGTTGGACTAAATCTAGATGAGAGAGTGGTGTCAATTGTAGAGATAATGTAGTCATCTGTAAAGAGATGACCATTAAGGCCACAGGAACTGATGGGGTCATTGAGAGGGAGAGAGTAAAGAGAGAACAGAAGAGGCCCCAGAATGGAGATGCTGAGAATGGCCATATTTGGTGAGCATGATGGGGATGATGGGTCAAGGACAGGGAGAGCAGAACCAGGAGTGAGAAGTGTCACTAAAATCCTAGAGAGGAGAGAGTCCCTAGGAGGAGAGGTAGAGTAGTTTGAAGATGGAGAAAAGACTATTAACCAATGAAGACTTGAACACTGGTAACTCTGGAAGAAGCCAGGAAATCAGAAACCATCTAGGTGAAAGTCAAGGAGTAAGAGGAGAAGTGGGGACTATTGAAGTGTTAAAACTCTTATGTACCTTGGTTTCTCCATCTGTAATGAAGGGAACCAGTCTAGATGGACTCTTAAATTCCCCATACTTCTAAATCTATCATCCTCATGGATAAAATGGGGAAAATATTAAAAGTTCTATCTACCTCCCAGGGCTAACTTTGGAGAGTGTTTGGTAATTTTTTAAGGTCTCAAAAAAGTTATTGTTATTGTAACAATAAGCCTCTAAATCAAATTATAATACAATGAAACCACTGTGGTTTTAATGTAACAAAGATTTATTAAGCAACTCCTACAGCAAGTTGTGGCTGAGAGAGAAATACAAAGTATGATCAGAAGTTTTCAAAGAGCATATTATGTAAGGGGGGAGTAGGGGTGGGGAGGGGAAGGGCAGATACCCAAGTAACTGTTACACAAGGGGGAATTATGAGAGAGAGGAAGAAAGAGAAGAGGAAGGGAAAAAAAGAGGAGGAACAAAGATCATACTTTAATCAATCAATAAATACATTTTTTAAAAGTACCTCCTATGTGCCAGACACTGTTCTAAATGCTGGGGATACAAAAAGAGGCAAAAACAGCCATCTTTAAGGCTCTGGCAAAGAGTCTGATCCTATGGTTGATAGTGGGGACCCAGGACAATGCCTTTCTCCCTTTCTAATCTGGGTTATCTCACATCAAAGCTGGGTCTAATAAAAATGGGACAAAGGTTTTGTGAATAGTCAAACTCCATTAGTGTTTCTTTGTGACTCACACATGAATCTGGGACCTTTTGCTTCCCATGAACTAGTTCTTAGTTTCAAAGATTAGGTTGTTTTCTGGAAGGAAAGAAGGATTGAAAGAGAAAAGGGGAAGGAGTCTCCCAAATAGTCATCTTACTCCCCGTAGGTGTCTTCTAGACTTTATTTGTTTAATTGGAATGAAATCATTTGGAGAGGGTGTTCTTTGTTGGATTGCTCTTTTGCTGTTTCTTTTCACATGTCTTAAAGATTATGGTTCATATTTGTTTCTATCAAAAGCAAGGAAGGCTCTATTCCTTTGGTCTCTAGTACAGCTGACAAAACCCCTTTCCCTTTTATGGATTACAAGGAGTAGCCCATTAGTCAGCAACCAATTTCTGCACATTCAGTCATTTAGGAGGATTTTATTGCCTACATCCTGAGAGATGAGATGGATTCCTTTAGAATATATCTCCAATGTGGGAAGTACACAGAGTCATTCATGGTGGTTTCTTACTAAAACACATAAAGAAAATCTAGAGCAGTAAAAGAGAAGCTCCAGCTAAAATCTAAAAAAACAAACAAACGAAAAAAACCAAAAAAACCCCCCAAACTTTTCCTTTTTTCCATATCTACCAAATAATCATGGATCTAGAAATCTAAATGAGAGAAATAATTATTAAAGAATTAATTGTTATTATGGGGAAAATACAGGATTTATCACCTTCTGAAACCTTAGTAGAGCAAACTGGCATCTGAAAGATATGGCTCCTTAATCTGGTTCAGCCCCCACCCAGGTGGGGAGACTCACATTAATCTACTCAGGTTTAGGTGGAATTAGTTCTTTGATTAGATTGCCCAAGACTGGAGGTGATTTGGAAGTAAAAAACAAAATCAAAGTCTGTGACTCAGGTGCTTTTCTAATCATACTCTTTATTTTCTCTCATTACTTTCCCACTAATCGGAATAGATTGCCACTCAGGAAACTGCCACTCTCAGGAAACATCCACTCTTCCAAGGGTATATAAGAGTTGAGTGATTTCCTTGAGGGGGTCTTGACATTCAAGAGTGTCACTGACCCCTTTAGTTAATAATATCCTACCATTATTAATAAAATAATTCATTACACAGAAATATGTCTCTTCAACTTTCTTATGTCATATAGGAGAAAACAAAGGCCATCTAGTTCATTTTACCAAAGAGAAAACAGCTCTAGAGAGATAATGTGTGATTTAGCTGAAGTCACACTAGTACTAAGTTACTAAAAGAGGCAGGATTTCAACTGAGGTCCTTTGTCTCCAGATCTAGTACTTTGGGGATCCTAGATCTAGAACTGCTTAAGACAAGTGAGATTCTCTACTCAAGTACCTTTATCTTACAAATGAAGAAACAGATCTGGGGCAGAAGCGGGGAGTGAAGGGGAAAGAGAGTAAGGATCTTACCCCATAAGGCAACTAGGTGCTGCTGCAGAGGAGAGAGCACCAGGTCTAGAGTCAGGAAGATCAAGTTCAACTTCGACCTTAGATATTTACTAGCTGTGAGATCCTGAGCAAGTCATCATCTGTATTTGTCTCAATTTCCTCATTTGTAAAATGGGGATAATAATAGCACCTACCTCCCGGGCTTTGTCTGAGGATCTGATGAGATCTAGTATTATGCCTATAGATATAGATATTAGTTGCAGCAGCTACTACTTTCTACTACTATTATTAGACACAGATACAATTTCATTAATATTTTTGCTTAGTTTTTGATGACTATGATATAAAGATTAAAAAAACCCCTACTGTTGCTATAAAGACATCTTTTAAAAGAAATATGAGATTTTGAAAAGGAAAAGAAAAAATGTTATTTTTTTAACGGAGTCAAAATTGTAATTCTTTTCAGTTCTGAGAGGATAACTCCATAATTCACAACTCATTAAGTCTTAATTTGTCATTTAAACTGGGTTTGAAAGCTTCTGTTTTATCTGATATTCAGCAGAATGGAAAAATATGAAGAGAAAACTACTTCAGCACTGCCTGCCCATGTGGAAAGAGCCCTGGGCTAAAAGTTTCCAGAACTGGGTTTCAAGGTCCAGCTTTGCTGAGTGACTTTGGTGAAGTACTTTCACTTTTCTGGGATTGAATTTTCTCTCCTGTGAAATGTAAACAGAAGACCTCCAAGGTGATTTTCAACTGTGGTGAATTTGATTTTGACAAGTTTGGTTTGCTTGGATTTCCAGATTCTTAGGAGTTAGTTACAGTAAAAGTATCTTAGATTTTAATTTTAGTAAAGACTGTTTTGCTTAGACAGGTAAGACCAATGGAGAAATCATTCCCATTTCTCTTTCCAAAACCATAAAGGCCCACAGTCAATAAATGGGTGCTGTAAATGATATCACTCCACCAGCCAGCCAACCAACACCAACTAAGTGTTTATGTGCAAGGGAGAAGGCCAAGACTGTACAAGATGGAAGACGTGGATGACTTATATGAGCTGACGAACCCACCACTGTCACCTACTAACAGCTTAAGGACCTGTGAGCTCCATAAATATTGCCTTGAGATTTTAAGATCTTTCCATTTGGCTAGAAACTAGCCTTCTTTTTCTAGGTTGTCTCCATTAATTCAAGGGAAGGCTTATGAAAATAGGGCTGATAGAAATTCCATTTGAATCCTCAGAAAGCACTTAGGACACGTTTTTTCATCCTATTCACTCTTCCAACTCTGAATATTCTCCTTTTCTAACTACTTTGAATTTATATTTTATAAGACGTAATTGTATTTGTACTTGGTCTCTCCTGTCATTCATCCCCTTTAAAATATTAAGTTAAGAACAAATTATTGCCTGACAGAGAGTAGCCACTTTAAAAAAAAGACTGCTTATTGACTGATATCTGGGTGATGTTTCAGGTTTGGTTCTAGACCATTAAAATAAAGTGAATAGTAGAATAAAGTGCATCGCATCGCATCACACGAATTTTTTTGCTCCCCAGGGCATATAAAAGTTATGTTTATACTATTTTGTAATCTATTAAGTGTTCAATAGTATTGTGTTTTAAAAAAGTGTTGTGATATGGGAGCCACCTGCCAGTGGCTGCCTGCTGGAGGTCCAACTTAGGCCTGTAGAATGGTTCTCTTCATGTGAAAGGATGACGATGATACAAGGAGACTGAGAGGCAGTTGCTGTTCTCTGACCTCTCTCTTCTTCCCTCTTGCCTCCAATTTATTTCATTCCCCATCCACAAGGAACATCTGCGTCAGCAAAGGCTGCTTTGCAGTTCCTTCAGATGTTATGATCCACAGCTGTGGAGGCTCTCAGAGAATTGACCCGCCCCTGCACTTAGGCATGGTCCATAACAAAAAAGCAATGTATATGTCTTAATTAAAAATACTTTATTGCTAAAAAAAAATGCTAAACATCACTCGGAGCCTTTCTTGAATTATAATCTCTTTGCTGATGGAAGGGCTTGCCTTGATATTGATGGCTGCTGACTGATGGGGGGGGGGAGTGGTTGAAAGTTGGGGTGACTTTGGCAATAGTAAGACAATAGTGAAGTTTGCCACATCAATTGATTCTCCCATCCACTTCCACTGTAGGATTACTAACTAGCCTAATTTCAAAATTGTTGTGTCTCAGGGAACAGAGATAGTCCAAAGATACACAGAGACAGGGATGGCTAGACAGTCTTATATGGGCATAGTTTATGGTGCCCCCCCAAACAATTAGAATAACATCAAAGATCCTTGATCACAGATCACCATAACAGATATAATAATGAAAAAGTTTAAATATCGCAAGGGACACCGAGATGACACAAAGACACAATGTCAGAACTTGCTGTTGGGAAAATGGTCCTTGACATAGGATGTCACAGACTTTCTGTTAAAAAAACAAACACCCAACCTCCCACAGGTGGTCTATGTGTACAGCAGACATTGTTATCTTCCTTTGCATCCATGGTAGCCCCATTGATATTCTCTTCACTCCTGTGAAGATCCCAGCAGGTCTGTGCCAGAATAGATGGTCTTTTAGAGTTGTTATGGCTGGAGTAGTCATCGCTCTGTGACTGTGCTGATCCAAATTTAGCTCAGCTGGTCTTGAATAAAAGATCTCACCAGTTGCTATGGGGCTCCTGAAGTCAGGAGAAGCTAAGTTTAAATCCTGTCTCAGACACTTACTAGCTGTGTGACTACTTTGCAAGTCATTCAATCTTAGTTTCCTTAACTCTAAAGTGGATATAATAATGGTACCTACCTCCCTAGATTGGTCTGAGAATCTGATGAAATATTTGTAAAATGTCTTGCAAACCTTAAAACAGCACAAAAATATTAAAGTGGCCTGAGGTACAAGAAATGTGGAGAAGGAGAAAACTACAGGAAAGTACAATGGCGTTCAAAACCAAGTACCTTTTGGGCTTCCCTGGACCAATGGGTTCAAATTCACCTTAATCCAATAGTCAAATGACAAGGGAGTAGAAACACCCATGAAAATAAAACAGGTCAATCCATCCTAACCACCTGCTCTGCTCATTTGACAAATAAGGGTACAGGATTCTGATTTTACAATGACTTCAGAGAGTGTATTTTGTCCTTATGGGAAGAGCACTACATTTGAACTCATGAAATGACTTTGATTTTCATCTCTCTATTTAGGTTTCAATGGTGTGACTTTGGTGTCACACAATATTTTGGAGATAGCCTGTTTCCCAGCACTAAGACCTAGCCAGTAGGCTGTGTCCTGAGCTTAGCATAACAACAATCCTTTGTGCTCAGGATGACCTCACCCTCTGGCAAAGTGTGTTGCTGGGACTGGAACTAAATGTTCACGGAGGGATTTAGCTCCCCCTATTTCCCAGGGCCATCCATCACATATTCACAATTCCTGCTCCTTGTTACTGACAGGGACTCCATTCCTGTTCCCATCACAGAATTCTGATTCTATGCCTCCTAGGGTGGGAACAACCCCCAAGATTTGAGACAATATTCTTCCCTCAGCTCCAGTGGGAATAATAACTCAAGATCTAAAACAGGTGAGAGACTGGTTCTGGTCCAGTTGACATTGGGTAAGGAGAGGAACTAGATGGCCTCCAAATTTCCCTCCAACTCTAAGCTCTCGAGAGCCACTTTCCTCGTATGAAAAATGATAGTGTTGGATTGTATGATTTCAAAGGCTTTCCGGAAACTCTGAAGGATTCTAGATTTGTATGTAGACAATTTAAGGATCTGTAGCTCCCCTCCTCCCAAACTTTCTATACCTGAATGAGGTATGTTTCTTGGTCTAGTGGATTGAGCATTAGACTTGGAATAAAAAGAAACAAACCTGAGTTCAAGTTCTGATACATAACTAGCTGTAGGGTCCTTACGTAGCAAGTAACTTCTTGTAAATAAAATGAAAGGGTCGGATTGGCTTAACCTTAAGACTGGCTCTGAGTCTCTGATTCCATGTCAGGGATCACACAGTTAGTGTCAGTGAAATCTGAACCCAGTTCTTCCCCAGGCCAAGCTCAGCACTCCATTCCCCAAACCTGGCCACCCCCACAGCTTAGCCAAACAAAAATGATCTTTCTTAAATCATGAGATTTTTCACGTCCCTCCCACACAATGATGAGGCAGCTGATTCATCCAGTCACTCAACATCCTGGAAACATCCCTGGAAAGCACCACGCTGGCTTGTGGGGTGACTGGCAAGAAAACTTAAACTAAAAACTCTCAGCGCCAGTGGTGCATTATTCAAGAAGAGTTTAATTCCATTTTTACTTCTCAGCAGCTTTGGTTTCCGTTAGACCCTGCCCAAAACAAATTACAAGTAAGATCAATACAAAGTAATCTCGGGGTGCCAAGAGCATTAACAACTAGGAGAAAGCAGGAAAGGCCTCTCTTATGAGGAGGTGCTTGAACAGATTGGGATTCTGGGAGGCAGAGGTAAGAAAGAAGAATATTTCAAGCCCAGAGGAAATGCACAGGTTATCATTTGAGCCTAGAAGGATGGGTAGGATTTGGTACAGCCCAGGTTATCATTTGAGCCTAGAAGGATGGGTAGGATTTGGTACAGCCCAGGTTATCATTTGAGCCCTGAAGGATGGGTAGGATTTGGTACAGTGGCCTTGGAAAACTCAAGGAAATTGGGTCCAGTTCTCATCCCAATAGTAACTAGATACTTGTTCCTAAGAAAGTCTTGGCTTTTCTGGAAATTAGCACCCATGTTTGCCAAATCAATGGGTTTGATCAGGTGATGTCTAAGGATCCTGCCAGCTCTATGCAGGATTCTATGATTTCAATAGGGAGATATTGAAGGGAAGTCAAACTTATTAGGAATTTGTCAACAGAGGCACATTTCAGGAAGTGTGTTCAGGAGCAGAAAGGCACACTGGGAGAACCAATTTGCCTAGGAAAGTTGGCAGTGTCATTGAATTTGAGGCTGATTTGGTGAGTAACAGGGAACCGTTGTAGATTTTTGAGCAGGAAGGGATACGAATGATCAAAATTGGGCATTAGGAAGATTAACCTTTCCAGACTAATCACACACTACTCCCTCCCTCTCCACACTCAGAGGTCCTGCTATACTAGCCTTCTTGACATTCCTTACACAGGCATTCTATGTCTTGTCTCTGTAACTCTCTACTGTCTATCCTCCACCTCTTACTCACCTTAGAACTCTTTCTTGTCTTTAAGATTCAGCCCAAGAGCTTCCTTCTGTACAAGGTCTCTCTTAGTTCACTAAGGCTGCCTCGTAGATGCTTTGTAATTTTAGAATACTTGATGTATTAGAATAAACATATTGAAGGCAGGGATTGTTTCATTTTTGTCTTTGTATCTTTAGTACCTACCAGAGGGCCTGATTTTTTTTTTTTGATAAAAAACTAAGGGTCTTTTTTTTTTTTTTAATAGTGGATGTTTATTAAATCAAATTGATCAATGAGTGAGACCAAAACCAGAGTAAGTTAGACATCCCAAGCTCCCACTCATACTCAGTGGATCAGTAAAAGCCGGCCAACCAGCCAGCCACATATACACACAGAGTGAAGTTTTAATGTAAGATGGGAAAGAATTCAGAATGCTTGTGTCATAGGGTCCCAATTTTCTCAAGAAAGCTCAGTGAGGTCATCTGAGAGAAAAAATGAGACAGGTTGAGGAGCTTGAGGGGAAAGGAAAGGAAAAAGTCAGGAATATGCACAGTAAGAAATAAGATGGATTGTGAATGAGTCAAACTGATGTGCATGTATTAAGTGCAGCCCATATTCCAGGTATAGAAAATGCTGAAGATACAAATACAAGCAAAAAAAGCAGACAGTCCCAGCCACCAGAGAGTTTACAATCTTATGTGGGAAGATAATACGGAGAAAGGCTTGCAGGGCAGTAGTGAGGGCCCAACTAAGATTATATAGCATGAATTTTCCATAGATTTAATTAGAGAATTTCTCCAAGTGTCCAGTAACCTGAGAGCAAACAGATAGTTCCTTAAGGTTTATGAGAGATAATAAGTTAAGGAAGCAAAGGATTCTAGGGTAATTTGTGAGATCATGACTGAAATGGATGATTTTGGTAGGTCAGGTTGGGTAGGGAGTCAGCTAAAGAAGAGGAGGCTGGAGAACAGAGTTGATACTCACACCAAAGGATTGATGGTCACTAGAAAGATAAAATAAGTCAGGGTCAAGAGCAATGGATGAGTAGGGCAAATGGAAGCGGTGAGGTTACTGTCACTTCAACATCATGGAGACAGGGCAGGGTCAAGAAAGGATGGTCCAAAGGGGTGTCCCGTTGTAGGTGGGTGGCTATACTTGGTGGAAGAGGGGAGTAGCACCAAATTTGAAGAGGACTATGCATCAGATGCTGTGAAGAAGTGAGCTTGATCTTTAGTTTGGTAAACAACAGTAATTAAAATGGGGGAGAGGAAGGCATGAGACCGTGCTAGGCTCTCTCTCCAAAACAGAGAAATTATTGCGGGAGAGTGGAGGTGTGAGCAGGAGACAAGAAAGAGAGACCTCTACGCAGCATCACAACGTTGGCAAAATGCTTTCCAGGGGATTCTCCCAATAACCCTCTGAGAACAAGTGCTCCATACATATATATATATATATGTGTGTGTGTGTGTGTGTGTGTGTGTGTGTGTGTGTGTGTGTATATATGCCATGTACATTCTGTACAAAATGAGTTCACTGGTAGAAGGAACTCACAGTGCTATGTTAGACCAGCTATTACTCTTCAACTCACAATACTAGAACGTTCCCCGAGACATCAAACAATGACTTGACCACAGTACCAAGAGGAGGTATCAAAAGGCAGGATTTTAAATCTCAGTCAAGTACCTCAAGATCAAGATCATGTGAGGTAACTTATGTCCAATGTTTTCAACCATAAATAAGCTATATGTTAAGTGATGTTTTTGTTCATGTCACAGTCACTAGCCAAAAGTATCCCCAGAAGTATGCTAATAAATGACCAAAAAATACATATATGACACACTTTTAACTTTAAACCACATCATTAATATTTTCTCAAATACTTTCTTAAGTTTGGATAATCAACAGTGGATAGAGTACCAGCCTTGAATTCAGGAAGGACCCGAGTTCAAATCTGGTCTCAGACACTTAACACTTCCTAGCTGTGTGACCCTGGGCAAGTCACTTCCCCTTCTTTGTCCCACCAATGAAGTCAGCACAGAACAGATTTGTGTAAATGCTCACTGAAAAATTGAACAATTTGCTAGTAACATGTATTCTTTAAGTATTATGTAAAAGTCACCTCTGATTTATGTGGATTGATCTTGTATGTACTTAATCGTTTGCAAAGTTTGAGCTTCCTGAGGGAACCTTTTTTGTCTCTCTAATGCCTGGTGTAGTGCCCCCACACATAATAGGTGCTTTATAAATGCTTGCTGACTTGGTTTGTTTTTGATTTATAATTCATGCACATGATGTATAATTCACACACATAACTCATGCACCTACTCTACCATACTACCACCTACTCTAATATGAAATGGTTTGAAATATGATGGCTCGGCCTTGGACCTTATCCAAGAGATTTTATGGTCAGATGTAACAAAAGAAGGAAAGTAATAACATCATGGTACTTTAAAAATAAAAACAAGTCCTGCTGAATGAGCCAAAAACAGCATTAGAACAAGGCTGCAGGGTATTTCTTTGCTTTTTAATTTCTAAAGAGTTTTTCTTAATTAGCATTAAATTTTATATTTATAAGTTCAATGTATTTATATTCCATTATAAAATTTGCAGATTCGGGGGGGGGGCAGGCAGCAGCTGCCTCAGGCCATCAGACTCTGCCAGGCTGGTACCCCAAAGCTTTCGGGCAGGGGGTCCAGCCTGTCCAGACTTTGATGTACAGCTGGATGGTTAGTGCTCTGAGTCAGCTTGTTAGCACATATATGTCAGGGGGCCTCCGGAGATGGACAATGGATTTGGCTTAGAATTGAATAGGAGGAAGGGAGGGGGCTGGGTTGCCTTTGGGAATCAGAATGGTGCTTTCAACCACAGAAAGAGGCCAATATTTGGTGCAAAACTCATTTTGAAAAACCACAAACATCCTCTTAGCTTAGGACCTCATCATTCAACTGAAGCTGTTCTGTGGAGAGCGACCATGATCTCTTCATGGCCAAATTCAAAGCATTTTGCTCCAGTCTTGGACATCCTGGACCTCTCAACCATGTTTCATATTATTGCTCACCATCACCTCCTGGAGACTCTTTGCTTCCTAGTTTTTCCTGCCAAAGTTTTCTCTGGATTATCCCTTTTATGTTGCCTCTTCGTCGATGTTATACTCATTAATTATGGCTGTCCCTAGGACTATGCTGGTAAAAGTCAGGTAAGAAGGGATGCATGACATATTTTTAAGTTTAAACTACATTATTCACATTTTGTCTATCACTTTCTTAAGTCTGGACAATAAAGAAAATAATGACTCAAGTCACGATGAGTGTAAATGCGTACACTGAACATCTGATGGTTGGTTTTTGTGAGCTGTTCTGAGCTGGCTTCAGAGGCCATTGCCCATCATCTTGACCTAGGTCTCGCCAATGGGATCCTGATGACTCTGGGGGAAAGAGTAAGGCAGATCTGCCTCATTTAGGTATAATTCACTTGCAAGTCAAGCTATCACCATCCTGATGGATCTATGACATCAGATCCACTATAAGAATGAAGGAAAAACGACAATAACAACAACAAAAAGCTGGCTCCAGCCCACTTGAGGGTGTCAAAATATGAGCAGAGATAGTTTGCCATATTTACTCTCGCAAAACCTTGTGTTCCTTCCCTTTCCTCCACCCCCTCTCCTGGACATCAAGTAATCCAGTATAGATTAAATATGTGCAATTCTTCCAAATAGATGCCCACATTTATCATGCTGCACAAGACAAATCAGATCAAATGGAGGAAAAGCAAGAAAGAAAAAAGCCCAAGCAAACAAATAACAACAAAAAGGTGACAATACTATGCTGTGATCCACATTCAATTCTCATAGTTCTCTCCCTGGATACAGATGGCTCTTTCCAACACAAGTTTATTGGAATTGATCATCACATAATCTTATTGCTGTGTTATATAGATAATTCTTAAGTCTACTAGACATCTAGCTTAGCTTCTCTACTGAGCTTAAATCCAAGCTTCTTGGACTTCTCAAACTGGATGTCTTGAAGGCAACTCACGTTCAAGAGATCAAAAACCAAAGTTACCATCTTCCTCTCCCCCTGGACTCTCCATCCCCCATTCCAAAATTCCCTAGACCTCTCAAAGATACCATCTTCCTCCCAGTTCTCAAGGCTCATAATCTTGGTAGACCCTTAACTTTTTACTCTCCCTTCCCCCAGAAATCCAATCCATTGCCAAGTCTTGTTGTTTCTGTGATTATCACATCTCTCATGTGCACTCTCTACTCAAACAAGCCACAATCCTAGTTCGGGCTATCATCTCCAGACTAATCCCTACTCACAGATTTCCTTGCCTCTAGTCTCTCCCCCCTCCATGTATCCACCATTTGGCATCAAGGTGATTTTTCTAATGCACAGGTTGGGCCATCTTCTACTGTGCTCAATGGGTTCTTCTAGTGATAATGTATTTTTGGCCAAATCAAATATCAAATCCTCCATTTGGCATTTAAGGCACTTATTACTTTCTAGTCTTCCCACACTTTCTGACCCAGCTACCCTGGCCTCTTTCTCCATCTCCATCTCCCCATTCTATTATTTTGCTCTGTCTGTCCCCAATGCTTAGGAAACTCTCTCATCAGCTCCCTCTTTTAGTTTCACAGGCTCCCTTTAAGATTCAAATGGAATCCCACCTTCTGTGTTGTCTGAGTGCCCCTAGCAGTTCATGCCTTTCTCTCTGACATCCCCTTCAATTTAGTCTCCATCTTGTATTTTTTGTTATTTTTGTGTTCTTTCCCCCTTTAGAAATAGGGGCTCTTTGAGGGCATGAAATGGTTTTTGTTTTTCTTTTTCCACTGCATACAGAAAGTGTACAGAACCTTGGGAAGTGGAATGATTGCCATTTCCAGTTATGAGCTTCAGATAAGAACTGTTGTAAAGTGTATTATCTAGGAAGCAGGAACAGAAAAGACTTTTCTTGCCGAGGCAATTGGGGTTAAATGACTTGCCCAGGTGCTAAGTGTCTGAACTCAGGTCCTCCTGGTTTCAGGGCTGGTGCTCTATCCACTGAGCCACCTAGCTGCCCCCTCTCACAATTAACTCTTGCCTGGATAAGAATGGGAGGATAAACAGATACTGGGCAGCATAGCTAGATTCCTTTATTTAAAAGGAAACAAAAATACACTCACTGAAGCTCAACTGAAACCTCCCCTACTCCATGCTTTGGTGGAAAGCATACTTTCTCAAAAAGAGGCTTTTGTAGTAGAGTCATGGAAATGAACAGAGCCACCAACTGGCAGAAAGAGATCATTTAGTACAATCTCATTTTACAGAAGAAACTGGGTCCCAGAGAGATGAGATCGCTCAGGAGGATGTCTCTGCCTCTGAATTGGTGGTCTTTCCATCCCATCATGCATCTGTGCAAGGACCATAACTCTGAGTTCTACATAGATAATGTACACTTATAGGAAGTGGGAAAGAAAGGGAACAAGCCTATATGCTCAGTATTATGTTTAGAAATATTGTCTTATTCAATCCTCACAACAATCCTGTGAGGTAAATTATTCCCATCTTAAAGTTGAAGAAACTGAGGCAGACAGAGGTTAAGTGACTTGCCCAAATTCACAGTAAATGGCTGAGGTCAGGTTTGAACTCAGGACTTTCTGCCTCCAAGCCTGATGCTCTTATCTACTGCACTAAATGATCACATGATTAGGCAGTACAACAATCTGAGGCATTTTGGGATCAGGTTTTCGGTTTGCTATTCCTTCTCCTGGGGAACTGGGAATAACAGCTCAGCTTCTCCTACAGGTAGAAGAAGAAGATGTCTGAGTCTAGGGGAGAGAGCTATAGAGCATGGTGGTGCTGGTAGAGGGGCAGGGGAGGAAATGGGAAATGAACCCATGACGACTGTTTTTAGGAGAGCACAGTAAGGTACCACACTGAAGTTCTAAGTGATCCCTGTTCTGGGAGGTCATGGGAAAGTTCTGGGATCCCAGCAGCATTGCACTTGCTAAATGGTATTCAGTGGTGCATACGTTGAACTTTCAGAAATCTTCACCAAGAGTGAGAACAAATATCAGAAGGGGTTTGTGTGGAGTTGAACTCTTTGCTGCTCTCATAAAGCATCCCACCAGTTGTATTTTAGGCAGGTCAAAAAAGACAAGCTCTGGGACAGCTAGGTGGTGCAGTGGATAGAACACCAGCCCTGAAGTCAGGAGGATCTGGGGTCAAATCTGGCCTCAGACACTTAGCACTTCCTAGCTGTATGACCCTGGGCAAGTCACTTAACCCCAGCCTCAGGGAAAAAAAAAAAAAAAGATAAATAAATAATAAAAAAGACAAGCTATAGCCAATGGCATGCTAAAACATAAGATAAAGTATTATTCAATACCAGAAGCTTTAATTACTTATAATTATGGAGAAAGACAACATGGTTTTGTGTTTTCTGAGCTGGCCCTGGAGCCACTAAGACCTCTGAAATGCTCAGGTTGCATGATCCTAGGCAAGTCACTTAACTGCTCAGTCTTCAAAGCAACGCTTTAAGATTAGAAGTTGCAGGAAAATGCCCAATACATTGGTGAAGGGAATTTCCATACCTTGGGATTTCTCTGGATTTTTGACATCGCAAGTCTAGAACCTAAATATGGCAACTTGAGATAAGTAGAATGTGTGTGTGTGTGTGTGTGTGTGTGTGTGTGTGTGTGTGTCTGTGTGTGTGTGTGTGTGTGTGTGTGTGAAGACAGACAGAGGGACACACACAGACAGAAACAAGGCATAGAGATAGACACACAGGAACACAGAGACAAAGAGAGAAAAAAAAGGAAGGAGAGTAAAAGAATGAAAGAGAAAAAGACATAGAGACAATAGAGAGACACAGTGAGACATAGAGACACAGAGACAGAGAGAAAAGGAGAGAGAGAGACAGAGAGAAAAAGACTGTGTATGGTCTTAGAAAATTTGCCCAAGGTTTTCGAGAAGTTGGGTAATGGATCCACAGTAATACTACTGCCAGTTAAATAGTAATGTGTGGGTTTGGGGCCCCAGCTCCCAGACCCAACACTCTTCGCTAACCCATGCTGCCAAAATTGAGACCATTTCAAAAATGGTCCTTCAGTCTTCCCTGAAGCTTGCTCTCATGATCCATGATCCAGAGGTAAGGCCTAAAAGGCGAAATGCAGAGGAAGGAGCAGAAGAGGCACTATGGTACAGTGGTAAGCACTTTGGTTTCTGAATCAGAAGATCTGGGTTCCAATTCTGCCTCTGTTCTGCCTCCCCGGATAATTCTGGGCCAGTCACTGGGCTTCTGTTTTCCCACCTGTAAAATGAAGGAGAGGAACTAGCTGGCCTCCAAATCCCCCTCCAACTCTAGTTCTTTGAATCCTGGGATTACAGGACATCCTAAATCCCTTCCAGCACTAAACCAATAATCGCTTCCTCTCATTTTCCCCAGCTGCTTTCTCCTAACAACATAACAACCACCACCATATTGAACAACTTCTCTCTGGGACTCCAATCTTAGTCATAAGTTCAGCTTGTGAACAGACTTAGTCCACTTGCAATAAACCCACTGTCAACAAGCATCGAAGCACAGGCCCCGTGCTGATGGATGCCCACATTTCTAAATATCAAAATTGCAAGTGGCCCTGGATCGCACAAATGTCATCACCACGGATACAACAGTCAATAAAAAGCTGTCCCTTCACTGTCACAGAAGGCCTGGAAGATATTTTCTCTGTGAAGGATGAGAGAGAGAGAGACAGAGACACACACAGAGAGAGACAGACACAGAGAGAGACAGAGAGATAGGGAAAGGAGGGGGGAGGTAAGGGAGGGAGATAGAGACAGGGGGAGAGAGAGGGAGAGACAGACACACAGAGAGACAGAGATACAGAGAGAAACAGACAGAGAGAGACAGAGAGATAGGGAAAGGAAGGGGGAGGTAAGGGAGGGAGATAGAGACAGGGGGAGAGAGAGGGAGAGAGACACACAGAGAGAGAGATACAGAGAGAAACAGACAGAGAGAGACAGAGAGATAGGGAAAGGAAGGGGGAGGTAAGGGAGGGAGATAGAGACAGGGGGAGAGAGAGGGAGAGACAGACACACAGAGAGAGAGATACAGAGAGAAACAGACAGAGAGAGACAGAGAGATAGGGAAAGGAAGGGGGAGGTAAGGGAGGGAGATAGAGACAGGGGGAGAGAGAGGGAGAGACAGACACAGAGAGAGAGAGATACAGAGAGAAACAGACAGAGAGAGACAGAGAGATAGGGAAAGGAAGGGGGAGGTAAGGGAGGGAGATAGAGACAGGGGGAGAGAGAGGGAGAGACAGAGACAGACAGAGAGACAGAGAGAGACAGAGAGATAGGAAAAGGAGGGGGAGGTAAAGAGAGATAGAAAAAGAGAGGGGGACCGAAGGGAGAGAGATAGAGCAGAGAGACAGGGGGAGAGAGAGGAAGAGACAGACACACAGAGAGACAAAGATACAGAGAGAGAAACAGACAGAGAGAGAGACAGGGAGATAGGAAAAAGAGGGGGGGGGAGGTAAGGGAGGGAGATAGAGACAGAGAGAGAGGGAGAGACAGAGAAAGAGACACACAGAGAGACAGAGAGACAGAGAGAGACAGAGAGATAGGAAAAGGAGGGGGGGAGGGAAGGGAGAGAGATAGAGCAGAGAGACAGGGGGAGAGAGAGAAGCAGAGGAGAGAGACAGAAGGGGGGAGGAGGGGGGCTGTGCCATTTCAGAACAAGCGGGAGTATTTGGCTTTGATGGAAAGATTCCATGTCTTCAAGTCACAAAGAGGAGCATGGCCGTGGTAAACTCCACAGCCATAATTAAAACATTTTTTATGTTATGTTCATTTAATATGCACGTTCTCCAGGGAGTCCAGGCAATGGCTCGTGCCGGCAGAGCCCCCGCGAAAGGCGCCCCCTCCCCAACGGCTCCGGTTCTTTCTGGGAAGCGCAGCTACCATCCTGGCCCCGGTGTCAGAAGTGCACGCACCCAATTTCCACTCGCCCGGGGCCCTGGAGGCTGAAAATGCTACCTGCAAGGCCAGCGTTTCTGCCGCTTCCTTCCAGCTGTCACGCACAGCAGCTCATTTAATCTCTGCCCCTCGGTTGCAGGGGAGGGCATCGTTAATGATTTTAAATGGCAACCGGTGCCCGGGCTCCAAACGATGAGAGGTGGGAGCCCCGGCGCCCTTAAAGCGGCCGCTACCCGCCCTCCTCTGGGGGAGCAAAAAGGCCGCGGGACATGTGCGAGCCTGCCCAGGATTCCGGTTACGGATGCTCCCTTCAGCGGCTCTCCTCCTCTCCCTCCTCCTCCTTCCTTCCCATACTCCTCCCCCTCGTCTGGGTTTCCTGAATTCGAGGCAGCCGCCTCCGGGAAGGACGGGAGACGGCCCGTTAGCAGCCGGGAGGCAGAGCCTGACTCCCGGAAAGGCACGCGTAGCCCTCTCCCGGCGGCGGGGCAGGGCACTTTCTCCCGAACAATAGCGTCCGTCTCAGGAGAGCCCCCGCGGGCGCCTGGGCGCGCGGGAGAAGGGCGAGGTGCCTTCCTGCCGGCTCGGGGCACCGGTGGGGACGGCCGGCGCACGAGCCGCCACCACCCAGCCGCACAGGGTGTAGGTGCCGAGCAGCGCCCCGGGTGACTCAACACCCCCTCCCCCCAACATCGTCGCTCTCGCCGGCAAAAGTCCAGACCGAGGATGAGTGGCTGCTTCCCGAATCCCAGACTTTGCGCGGCCCTCCCTCCCTCCCCCTCCTCCCCGGTCCCCACCCGAAGGCCCGACAGCTCGGGAGTGAGCGGAGGCTGGGAGGGGGCGGGGGAGGCGGCAGAATGAATGGGCCGAGCTCACCCATCGGCGGCAACTTACCGAGGTGGAGTTTGGCTTGGCGTGGCCCTGGTTGCGCCCCTCCTGCTCCTGGAACTGTAAGCCGGCCAGATGCCTTTCCAAAGCCTCCCAGTCCATGGTGGGGAGCTGCGGCTCCTCCTTGCCACAAGTCCCTCCGTCCAAGGGGTGCCCGGAGCCCGGGCCGCCCGGCCTCCCCCCCGCAGGCCGGCCTTTCTGCAGGGGGGCGGGGCGGCCTCCCCGGTGTCCGGGCTGGTCGGCCAGCACCACGTTGCCGTTGTGCCTGAGGTCCGGAGGGGGCTGGAGGTTGCCGTTGGGGATCGGGGGCGGCATGACGGCGCCCCGGGCGCCGGTGCCGCCGCCGCAGCCGCCGGTGCTCTTGCCGGAGGTGGGGGGCTTCACCCCCCCCAGCTCCTTGGCGTGACCCCTCCCGTTGGCCGGCTTTTCATAGCGCTCGCGCCCGGCGGTGTGCCTGTAGTCCCCGTAGCCCCGGTGGTTGTCCTCCTCTTCTTCCTCCTCCTCTTCCTCCTCGTCCTCTTCTTCTTCCCACTCATCAATCACCTTCTTCCGATAGACCGGGAAACTCTCCTCCTCCTCATAGTCCTCCAGGGCAGCCACCAAGTCCAGGCTGCCGGGGGAGGAGGAGGAGGAGGGCGACGAGGAGGATTTGCACTCGGAGCACGGGGTCACTTTGCTGGAGTTGGAGCGGGAGCTGGAGCGGCTGCTGCTGCAAGCGTCACTGGCTAAATCCATCCCATCCTCTCGGTAATCCTGGGCGAGAGCAGAGAGGAAGACACAGTGAGAGGGAGAAAGAAATCCCGGGCAGAACGAGCCCCGAGCTGGGCATCCACCGGGAGCGAGCCTCCTCCCCGGCGGCCGCTGCTGCCGCCGCCGCCTGCCCGGGGAAACCAAGTCTCCTCCTCTCCCCGCCCCCCGCCCCTACTCCTGACCCCGGCCGGAGCAGACCGGAACAGCCCAGAGTCCGGTCCGGCTGCTCAGGACTCCACTTGGGAAGGGGCACCCGGGCGGAGAGCGGAGGCGTGGGGGTTTCCTTCCTCACCCCACCCAGTCCTCCCCCCACCCCACCCCGCCCCCTGCCAGTCCTTCCTGAGGACCAGAAAGAGACGGAGAGCTGGATGCACAGCAATGGACGCTCGGAGACTTTTAATGAAGGGGGAGGGGGCCGGGGGAGCGGGGAGCTGCTTCTTACAGTTTCCCATTGGAGCTCCTCTGCGACCCCCTCCTCTAAGGCACGCACACACACACACACGCACTCACACACACACACACACACACACACACACACACACACTCACAATCTTTCCCGAGCCAACACTTTTACAGGGTCTGAGAGGGGAAGGGGCACGGGCGGCGGGGCAGCCGCTAGTTTGGGATTTTGCAGCCGCTACAGTTGCCCCTCCTTTTCTCATTTCCCCCCTCCCCTCCATGACAAGCCTGGGGGGGCGGGGGTGGGTCATTCAGTGCTTACAACTAAGACCAAGACTGACTTTGTATGAGAGTGAGCCGCAAGTGGGGTGGGGCTTGGCCCCGTCTTGCTCTCTCCTGCCCCCGCCCTGCCCCCTGTGGTGCCCGGCGCCCGCACCCCCGGCTCCCCAGCAAGTCCGGCGCAGGAGCATCGCCTGCGTGGGCTTCCTCCCGCGCCTGCCCACGGGGCTGGGACCTGGGCTGGGGCCGCCGCTGATTCGGCTCTCCCGGGCTTGGCTCCGCCTCGCGGCCAGCCTAGGCTCCCGGCTCTCCCTTCTCCTCCTCTTCCTCCTCCTCCCTCCGGCTGCCCCAGCCCTGGCTCATGCCCGGCGGAGCGGCAGCAGCCGGAGCCCTCGAGGCATGGGCCGGCAGCGGAGGGAAAGCTCCTTCCTGGCACCCAGAGCCGGTCCGACACGGAGCATGCCCAGACCCGGGCCTGGGCGTTTCAGGCTCGCAGTCCGCTCCTCCCGGTTTTCGCTGCAGCTGGGATAGGGGTGGGAGCAAGGCTGAGGGATTCAGGGGCCGGCCCGAGATGGGGCCTGGAGAGCGGGGGAGACAGACAGCGGGCGGGGGAGGGGGCCCTCCGGAGAGGAGGCGCTCGGCATCCCGGCACTTCCCCCTCCGTGGCCAGCCTTCCCTGCCCGGCTCTCCAAGTGTCAGCCGCTCTGGGGATGCACCACATCTGCACACGGAGGCACACGCACGCACGCACCGTGGGAGAGAGTGGGGCCACAGCTCGAGCTCGGGGCGTGGGGGACCGCGAGGTCCCTGGTCAAAGAAGGCAATCCCCGGGCGCCAGGCTTTAGCCAGACTCGTAGGATCCCTGACCGAGGGCCTGAGCCTAGGACTTCACGTGCCCTTAACGCGTCTGGCCCTCCAAGCGCTCTTTCTCCTAGCCCCGGTTGGGTGCCGGGAATCCCCCCAAACCGAAGCCTCCTGAAGTCTCCGAGTGGCCCCATGTTGGAATCTCCAGTTTGGGAACCCGGATGACGAGCGCTCCGTGTTCTCCATCATTTCCCCTTCCACCCACCATCCTCCTGGCGGCTTCCTCTCCTGCTTGCTTCCCCCCATGCCCCATCCCCTTTCAAAGTTCAAGAGCCGAACCTGTTGCTGCCCAAGCTTTCCTCCCCTGCTTCTCATGGGAAATGCATGACTTCTGCAAGGAAAGAAACTGTTGGCTTGCTCCTGGCGCACTCCATCCCCTGCCTGGCCCCTGATAGCAAATGTACTCTCTCCTCACCTCTGTTCCTGAGAATGCCTCTCAGCCCTGGGGCCCCTTCTTAGGGGAAGGCCTTTCCTCTGCCCTGTTTTGTGTAACTGTGTCTTTCTGTGCCCAGTGGAGAGCTAGGTTGCCCTGCAGCCAGGTCTGGAGTTCGAAAGCACTGAGTTCAGATCCCATCTCAGAAACTGACTAGCTGTATGACCTTGAACAAGTCCCTTAACCCTGTTTGCCTCGGTTTAGTCAGCTGGAGAATGAGTTGGAATATCATTCGAGGATCTGGCAAAATTTTCCCAGATGGGGTTATAAAGAGTGGTCCAGGACTTAACAGTAAGTCTGGGTGCCCTGTGAGTATGGATGGGAGGGTTGAGCTTTGCCCCTGAGCAAAGCCCTGAGGTTGGACTCATAGGATCTGAGGGCAAATCCAACTCATTTCTCTAAGATTCAGCTTCTTCACCTGAAAATGTGGGAACTGGATAAGGTGACCTAGGAGGTTCCTTCCCCTCTTAGCTGGCCTTACATGGAAGCAGTCATCCTCTCTGAGCTGCTTTTCTAATCTGTGAAAAAGGGATAATAATGCCTCCAGTTCCCACTCCACAGGGTTGCTGTGGGACTTCAATGAGCTCTTGTTTGTAGACTACTCTGCAAAGCTTAAAAAACTCTCGTCATATAGATAGCAGTTATTACTATTGATATAGCATCCCCCAGTGGAATGTAAGTTCTTTGAGAAGACAGATTATTTTATGTTTTGTCTTTGCATTCCCTGTCACTAGAACAAACACAGTTTTGGGAAATAGTAGCCTCTTAATAAATACTTCTCGAATGAATGAATAAAAGAGGCCCCTGCCAGATTTGTTTTCAAGATTATTTTGTTCAGGTCAAAGGTTTGAGGCTAAGGATATTTTCAGGGAAGGAATCACCAAAAATCTAAGTTTTGGAAATGGGTGACAATCTTAGCCCAGGAAGTTTCCTCGGTCTGCCACGATGGGCAGCTGAGTGATTTTGAAAACTATCGCTTAACTTGCAAAGCTGATGGGGAAACGATTTTGCTGTAGCTCTAAAGGGGGAGCTGGCAGCTGCTCCCCAAGGTGTTGGATCCAGTGTGGCTCAGCGAATCCAACCACTCTCCTTTAGCCGGCTAGACTAGGAGGAATGAGGAAATATTTGGGATTCTTTAAAGGGGAGGGGTTGCTGCATTTACTTTTCTACTTGAGGATCTTGGTTTTTAAAGATTTCTGGGAAGTGAGAAATCTTCCTTTCTTGGTTAAGTTTTGGCTAGAGAAGATAGGGTTGACTATTAACTCATCCTAATGCCTTGGTCTTGTAAAACAGCTCCCTTAAGTGGTCTGCGTTGACTCTTTAAAAATAGAATAACCAATTATTACTTTAATATGGGTCTTTTTACGGTGGTTTCCATAAAACAGCTTGGCCCATGGTCTTAACAGAGCGCGATTTGGTCGAGTTGTGGAGCCTTGTGTCAACTGGCTGCTGCCCCACACTGCCACAGCAACTGCGGAGTTTAACACCCTCTTAAAGGCTAACAGGATCACATGTTGTCAGTCATCACATAAAATGACTGTCTGTCAGTTGTCCAAGCCCTGCTAGGGCTCAGAAAGTCCTGCGGGCACTTGGATACAGAAACAAAGCCTGATTCAGTTCATAGAAAGTACATTAGTCCCATTTTTCTATCCCAGGGCTCTCCTTCCTTTTTCTCTCCCACCCCCATTGACATTCAATCACCCATACCCAGGTTATTTGCTTCACACAGAAGGCATCTTGGTGTGCTGGACACAAGCAACAGGATTGATCTACCTTTTGATGTTAGCCAAAGCTGATCAGTTTCCTCATCTGCTAAATGGACATAATGTCATCTGTAGTTCTGTCTTTACAGGTTAGTGGGCTTGAATTTCTTTACAAAATATGAAGTCTTTAGATTCCTTCAAGATAGTTTACATGCCACCTCCTGCATTTTTCAGTCATGACTTGAGTCTTCATGATCCCATTTGGGTCGGGGACATGGTGTCTCCTTGGCTAGAAGGGAAATGCTTTGAGGGCAGGGCCTTTTGCTTCTGTCTCTGTCTCTTCAGGGACTACTCTTTTTTTTTTTTTAAATTAATTTTATAATTATAACATTTTTTTTTGACAGTACATATGCATAGGTAATTTTTTTTTTAACAACATTTTCCCTTGTACTCCCTTCTGTTCCGAATTTTTCCCCTCCTTCCCTCCACCCCCTCCCCTAGATGGCAGGCATTCTTCAGGGCCTACTCTAATGCCGGGCATTAATAAATGCTTGTAATTGATAATATCCAGTTGAGGGTTAATGGGTGTGTGGATTACTGGTCTTGTATTTCCTCCACCTGCTCCCCATATGTAAGGCTAACAAAGTAAAAATCTAAAACAGAACAAAAAGTCCATTACTTAGTCTTTGCATCATCGTAAGGGCCACCTCCTACATACAACCTTTCTTTATGTCCCTCAAAGTATACTTAGATATTTGCCATTTACTTTGCTGTGTGCGTGCTTTCACGCCTTGCTAGAATGGAAGCTCCCCGAGGATTGGAATAATCTTGGTTTTGTCATGTTTTGACAGAAGCTGGTATATTCTAGAGCCCACAAATGCTTGTTCAACTGAATGGAATGAAATATTAGTCAGGCCATTTACATAACCGGCTGCTTGACGTCTTTACCCATATGACAAAAAAAAAAAAAAAAAAATCAACTAACAAGACAACTAATCTAAGACTAACTTATTTGGGAAGGTAACCACTGGGGGGTGGGATGGGCAAAGGGAGATATAAAACATTGTGAAGTTCATTTCTTTGGATTATTAGTACTTTTGAATGATTTCAGAGGGCTCAGACATCCTAGTTTGGCTAAACTTGTCCCCAATTTCACCTTCTTCTCCCAGAGGGCCTGCTGGCCCACTTTCCCTTCCAGATCCATTCTCTTGCCAGCAATCATGTTGGCATTTGAAGCCCTGGCTCCTCCCAGACCTGAAGGGAATTGGAGAAAGAAAGATAGAGACAGACAGAAATGGGGGAAGAGAGAGATAGAGAGATAGAGAGACAGAGAGACAGAGACAGAGAAAGTGTGTGTCAGAGAGGAAGGAGAAGAGAGAGGGTGAGGAAGAGAAAGAGAGAGATTGAGAGAGAGAGAGAGAGAGAGAGAGAGAGAGAGAGAGAGAGAGAGAGAGAGAGAGACATTGAAACAAAAGACAGAAAAACAGAGACACACACACAGACAAAGAACCAGAGAGAGACAGAGACAGAGAAATAGAGACAGAGAATGCATCAGAGCCAAGTGGGGAGGTAAAGTTTATGTTTTCACAATTTTTCCCCCTAATTTTTAGCTTGGTGACTTTGGATCTTTATTTGCTGCCCGATCCCTCAGAAGGAACAATTAAATAAGGCTGGTTTAACACATTTAGGTTGGGTTTTGGGGGTTTTGTCTCCCCAGCACCTAGTGCATTGGGCTTGGCACGTAGTAGGTGTTTAAGAATGCTTGCTGAATGACTGGACATCAGGGTAGGGAAACCAAACACAGAAAGTATTTTACAGGAATGCGGCTTTTGGAAATACATAAGAATCTTGGCCCAGGCAAGTTGAGCTGGGCCTGACGAGCAGTGAGTGACACAGCCTGGATTTGAGGGGGAGTTCTTTGGTGCCCTCTCTAGGGGACTGCCCTGTTTCTTTTAACTAGTGCGAATGAATCCTAAACCTGCAGGCCCCCAAGATGACAAGTAACCATTTCAAAAAGAGCCCCCTTACCCCAAATGACATTCAAAGAAATCTTCTTGGGCTATCTATGGGGTTCCTTGAGGCATAGTTTATTTTTGCACAAGGAAAAGGAAGACAAGTTGACAAGAGCAGCAACTCTCTCCTTACCTTTCTCTTTTTATCTCTTCTCTCTTTGTCACACACAAACACACATACACACACACACACACACACACACACACACACACACACACACACTCACCTGCTTTACCAATTTAAGGGAAGTACCATTCCCCAAGTTCATACTTTGACTATGTAAGACCAGTGAGGTCCCTGGGTCCTTCAGCATCCCTCCTAACCAACCACAATGGGTATAAGGAACACAGAGCTAGGATGAACCGGGAACTTAGGTCCTAGACCTGGTTTTGTTGCCAAGTAGCTGCAAGACTTTCTTTTCAAGACTCAGCTTAAATCCTGCCTTCAGCAGGAAGCCAGCCCTTCCCTGGTCTTGTCAGTACCTTTGGGTCCTAACCTCTTCGGTGACGTCCAGCTCTCTATCTGTAGATAAGCAGCTGTTTGCTAGCCATCCCTTCCGTTAGAATCTAAACTCCTTGAAGGCAGGGACTTCTGCCTTTCTTTGCATCCCTGGCACACAGTAAGTGCTTAATAAATGCTGGCTTGCTACAATCATAGATGAGAGCATAGATGAAGGGACCAAGGTAAAGAAGAAAGGTTGAATGGCTAATCTGGGGTGGTGTACATGATAAATGTGATGGACTTCCTTTTCCTCATTTGTAAATTAAGCAGACTGGTGCCCTTGGATTGGGGGATGCCTGACAAATTGTGGAATATAAACATAATGAATATTCTAGCCCTTTGTAGGAAATAGAGAATAAGAGATTCTGGGAAAGATGGGAAAATTAATATGAACTGATGCAAAGAGAAGAAAAGCAGAGAAACTAAGGGAAAGTATATACAATGACTATAATAATACATAGAAACAAAAAATAATTTATTGAGAAAAAAAAACCCAAACCAGATAATTATAATAATTGATCTTGGTCCTGAGGAGAGTTAAAGACATGCAGCTTCTCTTTTTCTTGAAGAGATGAAGACTAAGGGACTATGTATGGATACGGAATACTTATATTTTCTCTCAAGTAATCCTTAGTATTTGTTAGAAGGCCACTGGACATATCTGGAAAGTACTGCTCTATGCAAAAAGTATGACTATATATATTTATAATACACATATACATACACACATATACACACGCACTTATATATGTATATAAAATTTGGACCAGTGATTTAATGGTTTTAATTAGTTTGGATTAAAGAAACTTCTTCAGCCAAGACTTATGAGCAACTATTCTGACTCATAATCTAAAAGTTGCCCTTGGGGACACTTAGAGGTTAAATGAGTTTCCAGGGTCATATAGTCAGTATGTACTTAACTTCAAGTAAGCTCTGAATAAATGAAACATTAAACAATTGAGTCTTCATGGAATCCAGAGATGAACTGTTTTGCTTTAATAAGGAACTGACTTCCTTAGGAAGTGCAGCTGATGAAGCAACAGGCCTTGATTTAGGAAGAATTGAGTTCAAGTCCAGCCTCAGACACTTAGTAACTAAGTGATCCTGGGCAAGTCACTTAACTTTGTTTATCTCAGTTTCCTCCTCTGGAGAAGGAAATGGCAAACCACTCTTAGAGTATTTGCCAAGATCACCCTAAATGGGTTCAGGAAGACACACCAGAGAAGCTTTAAACTGACTTAGAGACAGCAAACCAAAGCAATCTTTCTCTAGATGGATCAATGTTAAAAATCAGAGTTCCATCAGAGTCAGTACAAGATGAGCTTTCCCTCTAGAAGGATATCATGACATATTCAGAAAATCATCAAAAAATAATGAAAAGAAATGTAAGTCAATACTGGTAAAGTTGTAGAGAGACATACTAATTCACTACTGGGAAAACTACAAATATGTAGAATATTTCTGGAAAGCATTCTGTTCTCACATAACAAAAGTTACCCAAACAATCATACCCTTTTTTTTTATTAAAGCATTTTATTTTCAAAACATACACATTTATATTTTAACAACATTGACCCTTGCAAAATGTTGTGCTCCAAATTGTCCCCATATCTCTCTCAGATGGCAAGTAATCCAAAATAAATCATACACTTTAATCTAATATTATCCATAGATGGGAATATATTCAGATAGTGTAATCAAGGACAAAATTGTGCTATTTGTTCAAAGATTTTCATAGCGATATTTTAATTAAAAAATAATTGGAAGCAAAGGAAACATTCAATTAGGATAATGGTTTAATAAATTGTGGTACAATAAGGTAGTGGAATACTACCGGGCAATTAAGACCAACAAGTATGGAAAATATGGAAAATATAGAAAGGTCTTAATCAAATAATGCAGAGTGAAAAAAGTAGAAGCAGAAGAACGAGTGGTTGTACTGTTATTCAACATTGAGTATTTCATAATTTTTTTTTAAAATAGAAAGGTATAAAAAAAATGGAAAACATCCAAATAGGACAATGAAAAGTATGGGAGTTGGGGCAGCTAGGTGGTATAGTGGATAGAGCACCAGCCCTGAAGTCAAGAGGATCTGAGTTCAAATCTGACCCCAGACATTTAACCCTTCCTAGCTGTGTGACCCTGGGCAAGTCACTTAACCCCAATTGCCTCAGGGAGGGAGGGAGGGAGGGAGGGAGTGAGGCAGAGAGAGAGAGAGAGAGAGAGAGAGAGAGAGAGAGAGAGAGAGAGAGAGAGAGAGAGAGAGAGAGAGAGAGAGAGAGAGAGAGAGAGAGAGAGAAAGAGAAAGAGAAAGAGAAAGAAAGAGAAAGAGAAAGAGAAAAAGAAAGAAGAGAAGAGAAGAGAAAAGTGTGGGAATAGAGTTGGAGACTGCCATTTATAAACATGTTAGAAATAATTGGAATCCTTACTTTGGAAGACTAAATGTTATTTAAAAGAACTCTGAATTTCTAGTTTCCAGGTGCTAGTGGACACTGGGGCTATAAACTTTAACTAAGGTGTTCTAAAGAGGTAGACACATAATAATGTTTTGCACATGCGAGAGGTGTGCATTCATGAGATAACTCTATGTGATCACTGCATGTCTAAATTACGAAATTAAGTTATAAATAGGCAGCTAGATGATATAACAGAAAAATTGACATAGGAAGAGTCAACTCAAATCCTACTTCAGACATTTACTAGTTGTGTTATCCTGGGCAAGTAATTTAATCTGTTTCAGACTCAGTTTCCCCTCATGTAAAATGAGGAGAATCTAGTTCCTATTTCATAGAACTGCTGAGGATAAAATAAGAATGTATATAAAGCATTTTGCACAAAGGAGAGAGAGAAGCAGTTCTCAAAGGAAGAAACCAAAACTATAATAATAATATAAATGTTTACTAATTAGAGGAATGTAAATTAAAGCAATCCTGAGATTCTTATACCTATCAAAAGGAAGGGAAATGGACATGTTGGAAGAGTTAAAGGAGGTGAGGGAAGACATCTTAATACATTCTGGTCAAGCTGGGAATTGATTGAGCCATTTGGAAAAGCAATTTGGAATTTTGTACCAAAAGTCACTAAAACGAGCATATCTTTTTGATTTACTGATACCATTATCAGGCCCATCAAAGGAAGGAGAAAAGGCTCATATATACAAAAATATTTACATCAGCTAATTTTGCGGTGACAAAGAACTAGAAACTAGGGCAGTGTCTATCCACTGGGGAATGGCTGAACAAATTATGGAATACACATATAATGGAATACTATTATGGAAAAAGAAATGCCAAAGGGATAGGATAGTTTCAGAGAAACCTGCAGTAATTTATCTGAACTGATGTGAGATGAAATAAGAAGAATGAGTAGAGTAACTTATAAAATAACACCATTGTAAAAACAAACAGTTTTGAAAGTCTTAAGGGCCCTGATCGATGCAATGACCAACCAGAGAAGGGATGATGCAGCAGGCTACCCACAGAAGAGGATTTGGATTCACGATACAGAATGAGCTTTATAGTTTTGGACATGGCTAATACAAGAATTTGTTTTGCTTGGCTATGCTTATTGGTTAGGAGTTTCTTCCTCCCTCCCTCCCTCCCCTCTTTCTGTGTTTCTGTCTCTCTGTATCTGTCTTTCTTTAAGAGGGAGGAGGGGAAATGGGATAGAAAAATAAATTTTTGTTCATAATAATGCTCTATCAATTGCAAAAACACATATAAAGTGCTTTACAATGCTTAAAGTGCTACATAAAAGTAGCCATTATTATTCCTAAAACAATAGCAACAACACCAAAAGCATTTTCTAAATCTCAATGTACTATACAATTCTAAACCTTGACAGGTTTTATAACCCACTGGAAGGGCAGTGTCCAGTGCGAGCAGCTCCACTGTCTTTAGATAATTGCCAGGTCATGTGGAGAGTCCCAGAAAGTGGTGAATGGAAGGGACCAGATAGCGTAACTGCTTGGGGGAAGAGGGTTTGTTTGTATTTCTACAGATGGAAAAGGAATCATATGGGTGTTAATGAGCCATACCCATTTTGTCCTTCGGAGAGAGACAAAGCAGACCCTTGAAATGAAGGAGAAGACCCAAGAAGCATTGGGTGGTTCTGTCACTAATTGTGCCCACCACTGAAAGAGCATGGCAGTTATGGCATTTGACTCATGGACATCAAAAACTGTTGGACTTCAAAACCCTCAGGAATCATTGGATTCTCTGAGACGTGATACAACTGTTGTTGGACTTGAAAACCCTTAGGAATCATTGGAATCCCCGAGACATGATAACACTATTGTAGGATTTCAAAACCCTCAGGAATCATTGGATTCTCTGAGATGTGATACAACTGTTGTTGGACTTGAAAACCCTCAGGAATCATTGGAATCCCTGAGATATGAAAGACTATTGTAGGACTTCAAAAACCCTCATGAATCATTGGATTTTCTGAGACATGATACAACTATTGTTGGACTTGAAAACCCTCAGGAATCTCTGAAACATGATAAGACTGTTGTAGCACTTGAAAACCCTCATGGTTCACTGGATTCTCTGAGAAATAATAAGACTGTTGCAGGACTTCAAAAACTGCAGGAATCATTGGATTCCCTGACACGTGAAGCAAAGGATAATAGCTTAGTTTTGGCTGCTAAAGGAGACATATGTGTGACTGATGTTTACATACCCTCCTTCAAGGATTTCTGGAAATCCTTTACAATACCATGTTGATTTATATTGTTTGTTATATCACTACTTGCTTGTACAATTCATGTTTGTTACACCACATTGAGCCTGCACTGTGGGGAGAGTCATCACTAATAGTCTCTGCTTTATTGCTATGTGTTTGTGTAATACCTCTTAAGCTGATGGGTTTGTGCATACCTGTTTCTAGTAAGACCCTTCAGCCCAGAAACCCACCAGCAATCTCCATTTCCCTTTGGTGCTTTTCATCTCCCTTCCTGAGAAGCCATACCTGTGCAACCCTGGGCAAGAAGTCACTTAACCCTAATTGCCTCAGCAAAAAAAAAAAAGAAGAAGAGTACAAGTAAGTGCCTACTAAGCATCAGCCATCATGCTAAACCCAGGCCGCAATATTCCAGATCAATAGAACAAATTGAGATTAGCCCGAATGAAGTAGTTGGGTGATAGTGACTAGAGATATATCCATGAAACTAAGAAGAGCAAGCTTAGTTGTGGCAAGTCCAAGTGTACAATTAGTTACCTTTTCTCCCAGCCTCAGTTTCCTTATTTGTAAAATGGGGTGGTGATAGCTGTAGTCCTTACTTCACAGGCTTGTTGAAGGCTCAAATGGAAGGTAGTAAGGCCCTTTGCAAACCATAATATGCTGGATAAATGTGAGTTTATTATAAATAGTGCTGGGTGCTGACTATGGCTTTAGGAAGATTTTCCTCCTGCCATTTACAGACCCACATTTTAATTGAATACTTCTCTAAAATCATTAAAAATATCTCAACCTTCAGTCGTTTTTAGTTTTTATTTTACTGTCTCAAAAATAAAATTCTGGAATAGAAATAAAAGGAAAATTCCTTGGCAGCTTTCAACATGTGAAACAGAAGTCCCAGATGAAAGTTGATTCCACAAGGGTCTGGGAAGGACAAGTGACACTGGTGGGTGCCACCATTGACGGCAGAATGGAAGCATGTGATATGGTTGGAGGCAGGAAACCTGGCTTCTTCTCCAGACTCTGCCACTTTCTGTCAATGAAACTCTGTGGAAGTCAGGAGCTTTCTACATGTGACCTCCTTTTTCACATCTGTAAAATCAAGCGGCTGGGCTGAAGGGTTGCTTTAAGCAACAGAAAATTTGTCCTCAGTGGGATTAGTGGGGTTAAGACATGGGTGGTAGTTAGGTTGCTCAGTATGGACAGAGGACCTGCTCTGGAGTCAGGAAGATACGACTTCAAATCTGCCCTTAGACACTTACTAGTTGTGTGACCCTGGACAAGTCACTCAACCTTGTTTACCTTGGTTTCCTCATCTGTAAAATGAGCAGAAGGAAAAGGCAAACTACTCTGGTGTCTTTTCCAAGAAAACTGACCCCTCCCAGGAAGATCTGGGTCCAAGGTTCACTTTTGAAGCATCCTACTTGTGGGACCTTGGAGAAATCAATCAAACTCTCTGTGCTCTGCTCTATCCTCTAAGTCAAGTGAGTAAACCATGGGTTTCCTCATTAGGACATTTATACTAATGAAGTCACAGGTGAGCCCTAATCATTAAGGACACACTTGCCTAGGCAAACCTGATTCTCTGAAAATAAGTGACAGAATGGGAAGAACACTGGGCTAGCAACCCCTTAGAACAGTTCATTCGTTTCTTTGGGTACCACAATCACTTCTGGGATGTTACAAAATTTGGGTTCTTTTCCCCATCTTTGCCAAAAGATACCTTTATTTAAGAGAAGAAGCTACAGACAAAATGAAGGGGTAAAAGAGGCACCAGGCATTTATGAAGTAGACTTGGGAGAGCAATAGAAATCAGCAAGAAAAGGGACTTGGAAGAAGCCATGAAAGTCAAGAGATCTGAATATGGCAGGTACTGATGGGCCTAAATCCACAGAAGAGTTTAGCAGAGTAACCAGAGTTAGCTACAGTAAGGAGAAAGATGTCAATGAAGGTAGAGAGCACCTCATTAGCCTTCTGTAGGAAATAAGGAAGCTGGATTAGTGCTTTTTAACCTTTTTGGTGTCATGGACCTTCAAGTTATTTTATTTTATTTTATTTTTTTTTTTTTGCTGAGGCAATTGAAGTAAAGTGACTTGCCCAGAATCACACAGCTAGAATGTGTTAAGTGTCTGAAGCCAGATTTGAACTCAGGGCCTCCTGATTTCAAGGCTGGACCCCCATGTTATTCTTCAGAAGCCCACAGATTATTTTTTCAGAAGAAGACTTTTAAATCCATAAGATAAAATGCATAGGATTCCAATGGAAATCAATTATATTAAAATTCAACCAATCAACTTTTATTAAGTGCCTGCTATGTTTTAGGCACTGTACTAAATGATGGGGATTAAAAAAAAAAGCAAAAAAAAAATCTCTGTTCTCAAGAAGCTTATGATCTAATAGGGAGACAACAGGCAAACACATTTATACAAATTAAGCAATATACAGGATAAATAGGAAATAATTTAAAAGCGAAGGCACTAGAATAAAGAGGGGCTGGAGGAGGCTAGCAGAAAGTGGGATTTTAATTGGGACTTTAATTCACAAACACACACGTATATATACATATATATATATACATTTACATATATATGTACATGTATACATACATGTATATGGAAAAAAGAGAGAGCTGAATATGTATTTATTGAATGAATGATTCAAACTATATCAAGAATATATTTTTAAAAGTTTGATATATACACCGGAGATTTAAACATAAAACAAAAAGCAAACTGTTGTTTCTTACATTAGACCTATGAAAAATATGAAAAAGAATTAGATGACTTAGGAAGAGGTTGTCCTTTTATAGATAAAGAAACTGAGGTTTAGAAAGAGGTCAAGTAACATCTATGATAGAACATACAACTAGTAAGTGCCTGAGGCAAACCAAAATTGTTATTAGCCTATATTGACTGGCTATGACAGTGGGAAAATTACATGCCCTCTCTGGATCTGATCTCTAAAACAATAGAGATGGTATAGATGCTTCTCAAGGCTACTTTTGACTCCCAACTTTTAAGAGCATAAGTTTGGTAGTAAATAGTAATGGCAGCCTGGATTCAATCAAAAAGGCTCTTAGGAATCTGTAGAGGGATATCTCCATGAACTGGCAGTGTCGTCTATAGAAGAAAGGACCTTAGAGTCATGATCAAGTCCAGCCCCAGCATTTTGCAGATGGCTCTGAGAGGAAGTAATGGGCCCAGTGGCATCTATGTATCTTGTGCTAGGATTCAGAAACTGTGAGGGAGACCAGGCTCCATTCTCTGGGAGCATTAGCAAGACAGGGATAACCCAGTCTGGGCTGAACCAGGATCAAAGGGACATGTCCCCGTGCAGACCAAGCTAGAATTCATGAGAGCAGCTGGGCTGCTTCGAGATGCCAGAAAGAACCTAGAAAGACAGGAAAATTAGAGAAGCTAAAATGAAGAGCTCGGGGGCTACTAGATTTGCCGATTCCTTTCCCATCCTTCCTTTTCAGTAACATAATGACAGTGTAGTGATTAAAAGATGATCTCCATCTGAATCATGTTCTGATAGAGAAAGGAAGTATGGTGTGCTAGAACATGGGACAGAGTCAGGAAGACCTGGCTGCAGGCGCTAACTGGGCAAGTCTGTCTGAGCCTCATCTGTAAAAGGAGGAGGTTAGGTTAGATGAGCTCTAAAGTCCAGAGTGGCCCTTTTGGATTATAAAACAAAGCATCCCTCTATCTTTTTTTTTTTTTTGCCCCATAGACCACCCCTCAGAGCCTTAGAATGCTTAATATGCTTTACAACTCAGCTCCAGCTCCACTTTATGAAATCTTTCCTGTTTTTCCCCTAATCCTCAGCTGCTAGTATCTTCTCTGAAATAATTATCTTGTATTTATTGTGTTACATGCACACACATACGAATACACACTTATGTGTGTTTAGATATATTCATATGTGAGTGTTTGGTTTTCTTATTTGAGATCAGTGCGTATCCCATTTTTAATCTTTCCATTCCAAGCGCAGTGTTTAGCACATGGTAGGCAATTAAATGGTATTATTGATTCGCTGATTAATTTTGGACTTTATAGTTGGGGGAGGGGGGAAGCAAACAAATGGATAAACCAAGTCCTTGATGATGTATGAGCTGTCATCGCATTTTCTGAGGTCAGGACTGGAATTGTCATTCAGATGCAAGCTACACTGTGGATGAAACAAGGTATATTGCTACATGGGTCAATTTTCCTTAAGTGCTGCTGATTGATTCAATTTTTAATTTTGTTAATCGCAAATAAATAACTTGCTTTCTCATTTTATGATACAATATTATGGCTCATTGGTGCTTCAGATAACAAGCAAATTTGCTGACTCTAACGAATACCTTTAATAGGAGGACATATGTATGTGTTCAATTAATCTTTTCAATGGCACCCACATTAACATCTTCCCAATTAGCTTTTCAAAACCCAGACATATGTGTAAGCAACAGAGCATGGATGACTGGTGACCTTGCCCCGTGGCATACTGGTTAATGTATTATGATAACCTTCAGGAGTTGGCAAGGAGTGGATGGAGAGGTTCTATGTGCCAGATTAAGAATTTAACACAGCCAAGTACTGGAACTTGGAACGGAGTGCTGGACTTAGAAGTTCTGTTTAGTGATGCAGGATGGGTTCCATGGTGTTAATTACTTTTTACTGAATTAAAAAAAATTCATATTTTTGTTAGAAGGATTATTCTGTAGGAGGCAGAGAAGGGAGGGATATGTTGGGCGATATTGGCAATGCAAAACAAAGGGAGGACAGGAACTCAACTTGTGATTACGTTAGCATAGAGGACTCCCTCCCAACCAATTCTGACTCTATATCTCCTACAGATGCCTAAAGCATTGACTTGCCCAGAGTCATACAGCCTTTCTGAAGTCAGAGACAAGCATGAACTCAGATCTTCTTTCAGCCTGTGCCAGGCTGTTACTCTATATGAGTAAAAGATAATCAATATGAGCAGGCTGAAAGACTTACATGAACTGATGCTGACTGAAATGAGCAGAACCAAGAGGACAATGTACATAAGAACAACAAGATTGTGTATGGTCAACTATGAAGGCCTTGGCTTTTTTCAACAATGAGGTAATTCCAATAGATTTGTGATGGAGAGAGCTATCTGCATATGAGGGAAAACTATGGAGACTGAATGTGGATCACAGCGTAATAGTTTTATCTTTTTGTTTGCTTGTTTTTTTTTTTCTTTCTCAAGTATTTTCCTCTTTTTATCTGATTTTTCTTGAGCAGCATGAGGAATATGAAATACATTTAGAAGAATTGCACATTTAACCTATATCAGTTTGTTGTCTTGAGAGAAAAAAATATTGGAACACAAAGTTTTACTAAGGTGAATGTTGAAAACTACCTCTGCATGAATTTAGAAAAATACCATAAAAAAATTTTAAAGGAAATAAAAAAGTACCACAAGCAACGTTCCATACGTGTTAAGAGTGATGAAGAAAAGTCTTGCTTTCTGTAGTAGAAATAACAAATCATAGAGTGCTTGATTGAATACTGCTTCTTGTTTCTGACCAATATTTCCTACTTCTCCTAACTTACAGAGATAAAAAGGAACTTTACAATTGGATCTATGGGAGTTATCAATGGTAAATTCCTATATTCTAGGCCTCCCCTGACACCATGCTGCTTTGTTTCTCATGATTGGATGAGTATCAGAAGTTTTCTTCAAAAATTCAGCTCAAGCACTTCTTTCTGCACAAGACCTTTCCTGACTCCTTCCTTTGATAGTAGCTTCCCTTCTAAATCTCCTTGCCAAATTATCTATTTTCTATTTATTTTTCATAAACTTATACTGTACTCAGGAAGATTGGCAAGGTCCAAGTCCCACATCTGAAACATGTGACCTTGAGCAAGTTATTTAAAGTATCAGAGTGCTAGGCAAACATTCAGAATCCCAAGTCTTCGAGAAGACGCTGAGTTGTTTTGGTAGAAGGTGTTTCCTTATATGGATGTGATGTACTATACCTACTGCCATGTGAGTCTATTGCTGAGTTACGTTTTCTCTGAATTCTGAGGGAAGCAGTCACTGAAGTTTCTCTTTGACTCGGTTCTGAGACAGTTGTGGCGCTTCTGAATGTGACAATCTGTAGTAAATCAGGCGGATAGGAATACTAGAAATGTTGTCTGCATGATTTGGGGACAAATATAATGTATCTGATTACAGACAGAAGATCAGAATTTGATGCCATTCAGAAGCTAAGGTGGGGTCAGAACCCTGAGTCTGATCCCAAAATGATAAAAGATGAAAGAATTAAAAAGGATAGATTTTTAGAACTGCAGCAACTAAATTTACTCTACAAGAGTGTTTCTTTTTAAAAAAAAAAAAAAAAAAACAACAAAACTTATCTGGAGAAACAAAAAGTCAAGAAACTCAAGGGAAATAATAATAAATAATAAAAAAAGGAGGCAACAAAGGTAGCCTAGTAATACCAGGTCTCAGACTATGCTAAAAATGATTGTACAGCTGCTGAAAAGTAAGTGAGGTGGGACAGATAAATACTTTGGAAACAGAATCATCGGAACAACTCAGTAGATCATTTCCTGTTCATCTCAGTTTAGTATTGGAAGCATCTATTCAACATAGAAGCTACCTACATCAAGGGACTTTATGGTCAAGTCAGAAAGAGAATTACTGAAGTTTTGGGTTTGAAAGATGATATCTTACCCTGAACACACAGGATGTCACCACTCACGTGTCTCCTTTAAAGGTCTCTGTATGTGTCCGATCTCCCTCAAATTGCTGGAACAAGTGACCCAAGTTTATGTGTAGATTATGGTACACGTGCTTTAATATCTGAATATCTGCGATATTATTAATGTTTCTTTTGGCTTATTGTTAATTAAGTGGATAGATGTAAGCTCTAAATGTGTCACTGAAAAAACAACTTTGGAATTTTATAGACACTATTCCCCTGACTCTATTCCTCTTATTCAATTTTTGGCTTCACTTGCTATCTCTTTGCTATGTTTTTCTAAGCTATTCATATCTACATGACATCTAAAGTTATTATCTTTCTGCATTCTATGTATTCTGCATATGGCTGTTTATCATCATTTTTTCTTTACTTTACGAGAGTGTTTCTTTTTAAAAAAAAAACAGCAAAACTTATCTGGAGAAACAAAAAGTCAAGAAACTCAAGGGAAATAATAACAAATAATAAAAAAAAGGAGGCAACAAAGGTAGCCTAATAATACCAGGTCTCAGACTATGCTGAAAATCATTTGGTATTCACCAACAAATTGGAAACAAATTAGGACCTTTTAGATCCACAACATATGGACACATTAGTAGTCTTTGTAGTACTAAAGTAAAAGGTCTTATTATTCAATAAAAACTGCTGAGAAAACTAGAAAGCATGCTGAAATTGAGTATAAATTAACATCTCAGATCCCAGGCCAAGTTAAACTCTAAATGGACATATGACCTAGTCATAAAAGGTGACATTGTGAGCAAATTAGAAGAGCAAAGAAGAAATTACCATCCAGATTTATCAATGGGGATGAGTTCATGGGCAAAGGATAGCATTAATCAAAGAGAAAATGAACAAAATTAGTTTCTGCACAAGTAAAATCAAATGTAGTTAAAATTAGAAAGGAAATGGAAAATTGGGATAAAAATCTTTGTAGAGGGGTTTTCTTTTTAATAAAAATCTCGTATCTCCAAGACATAAAAAGAACCGATTCAAATTTATAGGAATCAGAGCTATTTCCCAATAAATAAATGGTCAAAGGATATGAAAACAAAGTTTTCATAGAAAAAATCCAAATCATAATAAAAATATTCCAAGCCAATAATAGAGAAATTCACATTAAAGCAACTGAGTTTCCTGTTCATACCCATTCTATTGGCAAAGATGACAAATGAGGAATATGGGAAAACAGGTACACTATTGCATTATTGGTAGAGCTGTGAATTACTTCAGCTCTTCTGATAAGCCATCTGAAACTATGCTCAGGAAGTTATCAATCCGGGTATATCCTTTATTTAAAAAATTATTTTTTTGATTGTATTTAAGTTCTAAGCTGTCTTCCTACCTCTTTCATCACTCCACACTAGAGCAGTCCACCGTTTGATATGCACCTCATACAAACATACACACGTACATACTGAATATTTAGACATTCTGAGGAATAGCTTAATCATTTAGTTATTCTTTGAACAATTATTGCTGTCGCTATATCCAACTACATCTTGGTGTTGCTCATTTCACTCTTCATTATCTCATGGAAGTCTTTCCATGTTTTTCTAAAATTAATCTGTGTATTACAATACAGTGGTATTTTATCACTATCATATATACCACAACTTGTTTAGCCATTCCCTAATTGATGGATATCCCCACAATTTCCAGTTCTTTGCCATCACATCTGCTATGAATATTTTAGAAAACATAAGTTCTTTTCCTTTTTCCCTAATCACTTTGGGAAACAGACCTAATAGTAGAATTGCTGGGTAAAAGGATATTTACAATTTTATATTTCTTTGGCGTAATTCTTTGGGTATAATTCCAGATTGCTCTTCAAAATGGTTGGATCACTTAAATCTCACCAACAGTGTATTAGTGTCCTGATTTTTCTACATTCTGTAGAATTAGCCCAGTTATGCCACTATTAGGCACAACCACCTAAAGAAATCAAAGGAAAAGGGAAAAGACCCCACATGTAAAGTTTATAGCAGTTCTTTATTTCTAGTAACAACAAGAAAAATGAAGCTTAAGTGAGTTGTACTTAATTAACAAATGGCCAAATAAATCATGATATGTGAATTTCTTCATTATTTTGAAGTAAGAAATGAAAAAGTGCTCCATTTCAGAGAAAACAGATCTGTATGAACGGATGCAGAATTAACAAAGCAGAACCAAGAGACAATTTATACAAAAACAAATTTGAAAGATGAACTGTGATCAGAGTATTAACAAATCACAATTACAGAGGACTTCGAAGAACCATTCAACCCAATTCTTGACAAGGAAGCGATGGATGTAAAATGCAGAATAAGATATATACTTTTAGATGTGATGATTGAGGGAATCTGCCTTATTTGACTGTGCCGATTTGCCATGAAGTTTGCTTTATCTTTTTCTTTTTTTGTTCAGATGGGGAGATGAGGGAGGAAGAGAAAAGAAATATTAGATGAAAAAAATTAATTCTTAAATAAAGGAGAGCAGAGGCTATTTTTATATTTTCTTTGAATCTTTAGTACTTAGTACTGGTACACAGTAAGCATTTAATAAATGCTTGATGATCGATTGATCTATGCCTATCTATTGATGGATGTCTAAAAATGAAGCTAACAAAGTTAGATTTATGATCAGGAAACAAAGGAAAATTTAACTCAGGAAAACCACAAATGAATGCATCAGGGAAATCTGCTTTGAGTTGACTGTTGAATAGGAAGAGGAAACCTGAAAAATAGGCAGGCTGAAAAAGGACCTAAGGGAAAAGGTAGAAAGCAAATTAAATGTGAGTCAGAAATGTGGTCTGGCCCATTTCAGACATGTCCATTAACATGATGTGGCTTCAGCAAAATAGCTCAGCCGCAGACAGGGTTGCCGCATGACCAATGGCAAAGGCCAAGAGCTAACCCGAGCCTGGCCAATTCTTACGTGGATATATTCGTACTCACGTGGCAGCCCAAATCACAGAGACAGACCGCAAGGAGTTCAAATAAGTGGGGACAAAAATAATCAGAGGAAGGAATTGATTGGAGAAGGAAGATCAAAGGGAGCCAAGCAGAGAGGCTGGCTGGCCAAGAGTCAGAAAAGAAACAAGCTATTTGAAGAATGTAAACGGTGAAGCAAGATAAGAGATGAGAAGTCATGGGGTGGAAGTGAGCCAAGAGGGAAGCTAGGCTGACTAACAGGCAAGGAAAACTCTCCGACAGCAAGCTCCGTGTGGAGGATGGCATTTGAAAGCAGTATAATATTATAGTTTAAAACAGGATTTCTCCAAAATGGACCATATTATGTCAGAATCTGGATAATCCTCCAAAGAAACAGACAATATTTGAAGCTTTTAAAGAGAACTGGGGAGAGTAAAATTCACTGTAGGTTCAGTCTTCTGCTGGCTGAGCTGTGCACTCACTGAGACTTTCTCTCTAATGTGCCAGAAAGGGAAGGTCAAAAACTCCTAATCCCTCCAGATTTAAGAGCAACCCAAGCAGTTAGCAAAGCGTTGACCGGCGATGGAAAGCATCACAAAATGTAGGGAACACGGTGAATGTGGGGAGCCACCCGGTAATGTGCTGGTGCTAAGGATCACATTTTCAATTTTCATTTAATTCCTTATTTGGCTTTTTTTGAAAGCCCCGAACTAATTGTCTCCTCCAGACCCTAGACCCGACAGTCTAAAAGCTAATTTGTATGATGTTCCAAAAATCACATTTCTATACCAGACTTAGAAAAAAGTAATTAAAATGATCAAAGGAATGAAATAGCAGCATCTGTCTATGCATAGACTAACAAGATTAGGACTTTTTCATCCGGAAAAGGGCGAGGCCGAGAGTGGACACGGTTGACAAATCATTACAGGTAGGTAACCGCCGACTTAACTTATTTATATTAGGGACAGCTGGGAGTGCTTTGGATAAAGTAAGTCTGGAGTCAGAAAGATCCAAATTCAAATCTGGCCTTAGATTCTTACTATGTGACTCTGAGCATGTCACTTGGTTGGAATTTGCCTCAATTTCCTCATCCATCAAATGGGGATATTAATAGCCTCTACCTTCCAGGGTTATTGTGAAGATCAAATAGCATAATTGTAAGAGCATTTAACATGATACCTGCTATGCACTAAGTTATATATACATATATAAAATTATATATATATATATATATATATATATATATATATATATATATATATATATATATATATATATATATACTCACGCACACAAATTTAACATACATATCTATCTATCTATCTATGTATAAAGACACATAAACACATATATGTACATATATACATTCACATATATATATACATACAGATACATATATGTATATATTAATTTTCATAATTATCATTTGTTACAGGACAAGGCTCTACTGAATTAAACACAAGTCATTGGAAAGTTACAACAATATAGAAGCAGAGTATTAAGAAGAAAAGAACAACAATATAAAATTATTAATGAAATGCAAGTTATGAAAGTGCTATTAGAGATACTCAATGACTCTTTACCTTTGAGGACAAAGAGTTCCAGGAGTTACCTGGAAGTCAAAGGAATTATATTCAACTCATGCTTTTACCACTTCTATGCTTAATAATGCTTGGGCAACATTCCTCCCTTACCTCTCTGGGCCATACTTTGTTCATCTGTAAAATGGACTCCTTCCCAGAATTATATTTTTAAACAATTCAATGAAACACTAAATTTCAGTGACAAGTTAGCATGAGTAAAGATGGACTCTCCCCCCTTCTCCCATGTAAGTTCACGAATAATTTGAAATCTCTCCATAGACTCCTGGGAGTTTAGGCAACCCAAGTGAAAAAGGCCAGGACTAGATGATCTCAAAGCTTCTTTTCTCTGTCAAAGTTGGAGACCAGTGGCCAGTATGGCGGTGTTATTGGGCTGGTCCAATAAGGAATTTCTTTTCTTTTTTCTTTTCTTTTCTTTTTTTCCAATATGGCATTTCTAAGACTTTCAGGAATCATCAGGTGGCTGGGGAAAACTCTTAATGTACTTGATAAATTAAATCTCAAGAAGGATCAAAGACTGTGGAAGGAAGTGCAGACATTCTTGAAGCTTTTAATTTGATCTGCCAGCGATGCCAGCCTGCAGGGACAAGTGCCCAGGACCAGCTGATTCCATTCAGGGAATTGGGAGCTCCCAGAATCAATCTTTTTTACTTTTAGCAGCATTTCACAATGATAAAAGATTACACAAAGGCTGAGGCTAAATGAAGTGCTTCCAAAATCCGGTGGTGTTAGAAGAGCTCATTGGGCACATCGGAGACTCTAATGATGAGAAGAGAAGCTGGATTGTGGACTGAATATATGAAAATCATAAGTCTAAAAGTCCTAGACAGTCTGTGCCAATTTAATGAGAAATAATATCAATAGCACAATGATGCCAGGGATTAAGAGCTGGCTTTGGGAGCCAAACAATCATCCCCAAAGCATTTGTTACACCCTTACTGTTATAATAACAGTGATAAAAACAATAATAATAGTGTGTGTATGGCACTTTAAAATTTGCAAAGTGCTTTACAAGTATTATCTCATTTTATCTTCATAATAACTCTGGGACCTAAGAGCTATAATGGTAACTATGATATTAAGATTAATATTAATTAATAGCTAACATTTATATAGTGGTATTTTCTGTGACCATCCTCTGTGCCTGGGATGCTCTCCCTCCTCTGCTGATTACTCACTTTCTTGGTTTCCTTTAAGTCTGAATTAAAATTCACCTTCTATTAGAATCCTTCCCCACTTCCAGAAGGGCCTTGTTTCTGTTAGTTATTACTGAATGTTACTTGCTGTGTGTGTGTGTGTGTGTGTGTGTGTGTGTGTGTGTGTGTGTGTATTTACATGTCTCTCCCACCCCAACTAGATTGTAAGCTCCTTGGGGGCAGGGACTATTTTTTTTTTGCCTTCTTTTGTATCCTCAGCATTTGGCACAGATGCTTAATAAATATTTAATGAATGAATGAATACATGAATGCTTATTGTGTACCAAGTATTATGCTAGACTCTTTAAAATGATCTCATTTGATCTTCACAATTCTGGTAGATAGATGCTATTCTTACTCCCATTTTATAGATGAGAAGACTAAGGCAGATAGAGGTTTAGAGACTGCTCAGCTAGTCAGTGTCTGAGGTGAGACTTGAACTAAGGTCTTTCTGACTTCAGACCCAGTTCTCCCTCCACTGGGCCACCAGCTGCCAAGTAACTTGGCCTCCTGATGCCCCCAAATAGCTATGATATCTATGGGTAGAAGCTAGAGCTACATTGTAAGTTTGAGCAGTGAAAGAGTCATCTATAATGGAAACAGAAACCAATTGATTTTGAAATGTGCTCCAAGTAACAAACACAAAGTAACAAGTAACAAAAATAAAGCCCAGACTTAATGGAGTCCATTGAGTTAGTCCATTGGTTTCTCTGTTCGGAAGAGGAAATGCAGATAAACCCTATGCCGGACCTACAACCAAATGGGGCAGAGTGAGAGCTGGACAGATTGGATTTGGAAAATTGCAGCGGGTTTTCAGTGATCTCTGACCTTTCCCCTGACATAAAACTCCATATTCTTCCATTGACAGTGTATGATCACAAGACCTGGATCCACATAATTTCTGAAGGATCAAAGGTATAAATCAGTGGTCCTCAAACTTTTAAAATAGGGGGCCAGTTCACTGTCCCTCAGACAGGGCCGGACTATAGTAAAAACAAAAACTCACACTCTGTCTCCGCCCCTCAGCCCATTTGCCATAACCCGGCGGGCCACATAAACGTCCTCAGTGGGCCGCATCTGGCCCACGGGCCGTAGTTTGAGAACCCGTGGTATAAATGTCTCAAAAGGTAATGGAAACTTGAATCCATGGGAAATGGTGTCACTGGGTTATAGCATCTTACTCTATGATGACTTGCACATGACAAAGAATTGATGTTTAAGTTATTGTCCAGAAAATATAGACTTGGAGAGGAGACAAGCCAGTTACATATCAGAAGTGAAAGATAACAGATGGGCAGCCCGAAGGATCCATTGGCACCCATAAACTGTTCCAAACTCAGCATAGTAGTAAAGAAACTTTTTGGTATTGGGACCCTTTTACACTCTTAAAAATGATCAAGGATCTCCCAAGAGCTTTTGTTTATATGGGTTTTATCTATAGATATGTACTGCAATAGAAATCAAAATAGCTGTGTTGTTATGAAAGTAATTTTGACCTGGAAGCCCTTTGGAAGGGTCTTACCTACCCCAGGGGTCCCTGGACTACAATTTGAGAAGCCCTGACCCAGAAAACACCTATAGTGATGAATGAAGAAGAAATAAACAAAAATGCAGATCCAATGTTAATGTGAACCCTTGCTCACTTTAGTAATAATATCTTATGTTTACAGTGAACAGAATGGGGGACTTAGAGTAAGGGAGACCGAAGTTCAAATTCTGACTCAGACACTTATTGGCTAGGAGAGCCATCACTTAACCTTTCTGAACCAGTCTTCTCATCTGCAAAATGGGAATAATAATAACAAACTGCTCTCCCTTGGTCTTCACTTTTCTTATATAGAAATGAGAGTGTGGACTTTCCACCTCTGAAATTCTGTGATTACAATGAACCAATATCCAAGGAGTATAATTCATATAGCTCCCCTTTCACCTACAATAACCCCTAGAACTACTACCAGTATTATTAGGCTCCTTTTTTTTCAGATAAGGAAATTGAGGCCCAGAAAGGTTCAGAAATTTGCATTTGATAACTCCCATAGACAGCATTTGGACTTCCTGATTCTAATTTTATCATGCCATATGGGCAATGGTTGAGTAAACTTTGGGGAAGCCAGGTGTTGCAGTGGATAGAGTGCTGAGCTTGGAATTAGGAAGCCTTCTCTTCCTGAATTCAAATCTGGCCTCAGACACTTATTAGCTGTGTGATCTTGGGCAAGTCACTTAGCCTTGTTTGCCTTAGTTTCCTCATCTATCAAATGATTAGGAGAAGGAAATGGCAAAACACATCAGTATCTTTGTCAAGAAAATCCGAAATGGGGTAAAAAAAAATCAGACATAACTGGACAACAACTGAGTAAGCCTCAATATATATGTCAATGTCAATGTTATGGTGTTACATGATCTCACAACTTCAGTCTTAGGAGAAATCTTTAATCCCCACCATAAAAACATCCTTCTTACAACATGACCTGACAAGTGTCCATCTCCCTGGAATAGAAAATTTCTAATTGTGGTCACACCTCCACCCTGAGGCAGCTCATTCTGCTTCTGCACAATGCACTTCTTTAGGAAGTTTTTTCCTGCCATCCAATCTAGATTCATCTCTAAGACCTTCCATTTCTACTTCTTCTGTGGGGGCCAAAGTGAACAAGTGCAGATTCTTCCATGGAATGGTCTCTCACATACGTGAAGCTGGCTACCATGTTGCACTTGAATATTCTCCATCCTTTATATAGATATTATATAGCATTAGATAGCATTTTAGAATGGCAACTTTATGGAGATATATGTATAATGTGTGATCCAAGTCAAAGAAGCTACAAGGACTTGAGGACTCATACATTTAATTTCACTTTATTTATAAAAATTATGGTAAGTAGGAGAGGCAGAGAACAGAATAGCTTGTCCTGATACAACTATGCCCAAATATTTATATATTTATTAACAGAAGGCAAAAGGGAATTATGGTATTGAAAATTGCAGCCTTCTTTTTGGTAAAGTTTTTTAAAGTTTACACTCAAGGAAAGACTTGAACCTACTAAAGCTTTAGATGAGGAGCGCAGAAATTCTTTTTCCCCTAGAAAAGAGGCAAGATGAAAGATTTTTGGTTTCCATGAACTGTGATATTTCTGATCAAGGCCACGTTCAGGAACCCACAGACAATGAACTTGCTTAACAAGATCAGATGCAGGAAAGCATCTGTGAGAACTTCCCAACTTGAATTTTGTGATTTTCTTCAAAGATAAGTAACTCATCTAAAGAAGGCATAAATCGAGCTGCATTTCTTTTATTGACAAGGGAATCTGGTTGGCAGATAAGGGGGACATTATTGGAATTCATCAAAGCATTGGTAAAATCTTTCATGGTATGCTTGAGAAGCATGAGCTAGGTGAGAGCAGAATTAGCCATTTGGAAGGGGTTGAATGATCAAACTCATTATTAATGGTAATTTGGAAGGGTGTGTGTGTGCACGTCTCCATTTTTCCTAAGGATCTGCCCTGGGTCTTATGTGTTCACATTTTTTATCAAATGACTGACTTGGATAAAGGCATAAAAATATGCTTGTCAAACCTGCAGGTGACACAAAACTTGGAGTAATAGGTAACAATGGATGACAGAGTCTGGACCCCAAATGACTAACTCAATAAATCAGAACTAATAAAATGAGAAAAATCAAATAAAAATGTTAAGTTTAACCCTTCGGTTAAAAACAAAGTCAACTTTGCAAGTAATAAGATGAGGGGTATATGGTAAGATCACAGTTTGTCTGGGGAAAAAACAAAACTCAAAACTCATGGTTTTAATGGACTGGATGCTCATTGTGAGTCAACAATGTGAGATGGTAGCCAAAGAAGGAATTCTATTTTAGGTTTCTAAAAGAGGTCTACGGCCCAAGACCAGAGGTCAGTTTTATTGTGCCCTGTCTTTTTTTCCAGATGTGATCGTTTGTGTTCAAGTTTGGGTACCATATTTTAGGAGAACACATAACTAGGCTGGAATGTGTCCAGAAAAGGAAAATCAAGATGGTAAAAGAACAAGAGAAAATGTTGATGAAAATGAAGATCTACTAGGTGGGAGAATTGCGGAGTATTTGGGCCAAGAGAAGAAAAGACTAAGTAGGGAGATTAGTATGTAAATTCTTCCAGAGGAGGCTTTTGCTTCATTTGTTGTTAAGAGATGTAAATCTCTAGTGTCTAGCACTAGAGGTGCTTAATGAATGATTGTTGATTGATTAAAATATTTGAAGGAAAGTCACATAAAAGTGGAATAAAACTTAGTTTGTGTGACTCCAGGAGCAGGTGAAAATAAACTTCAAATTGAAACTCACATCCTAACTCACATCCTGATAGAGAGGTGATGGACTCAAGATATAGATTAAGATATAGACATTTGGGGCAGGCAGCTAGGGGGCGCAGTGGATAGAGCACCAGCCTTGAAGTCAGGAGGACCTGAGTTCAAATGTGACCTCAGACACTTAACACTTCCTAGCTTGTGTGACCCTAGGCAAGTCACTGAACTCCAATTGCCTCAGCAAAAAAACAAAAAACAAAAAACAAAAACATATATTTGATATATTGCCAATGTAAGAATTTGTTTTGTTTGACTGTGAATACTTGTTATGAGGGGTTTACTTTTATACTTTTTCAATGGGGGAAGAAGGAAGAAAAGAAAAAGAGTTTTTTAATTGAAACATTTTTAAAGACTTAGGTTTGGGGAAAAAAAAAACTTTCCAAGATCAGCAATATCCAAGAGAATAATTGATTGCCATAGGAAACAGTGAGTTTCCATTCCTAGAAGTCTTCAAGTAGAAGTTGGATGATCACCTGTTCAATGGATTCTTGGCCAAATATGGGCTGGATCAGGTCCCTTCTGTCTCTTAGATATCATGATTCCGTGAATGCAGGTAAGCACAGAAATGGATTTTAGAAGAAGGTCTCAGAAGTTCATTCCCGGAAGATCTTTAAAAATAAGGTAGACAACCATTGCCTTGAATTGCTATAAGTACAATTCTGCCTAAAGGCAGAAGATATTACCCAATGCTCTCTTAAAATCCCTTTCTCATTTTATGATTCTATGAATGAAATTTATCTGACAAGCCCAAGGTGATGGAAATTCCAGAGGGGAAAAGAAGCCAAAGAGATGTCAGCAAACTCAACTTCATCTTGCAAATAGAAATCTTTTCTGCCTGTGGATTCTATGTTGCATTGTTAGAGAATTACATAGATTTAAAAAATATCTTATTCTCCTTTCCCATCTTAATCTCTAAATAATCTAACTCTCCTGACTTTCTCTTAATGCTAGTCCTCAAGTTCATTTGCCTTGTTTCCAGAAATTTAAAAAGAAAAACAAAATAAAGGATCTGAGATTTTGCTTGTTCCAAAGCTTCTCTGTATTTGAAGGAGTCACCTAGCACCATTTTTGGAAAGGGATCCTTCAGAGATACTATCAGTCAGCTTAGATTTCTTCCTTGATGGCCAATTAGCTAGGAAGCAAAATTACCACTAGATAGGCCTTCATTAATTTATTTAATATAGTGCATAAGTGCACAATATTTCTGAAACGCAAACTAAATTTAAGTATAATTTAATTGGGAAATATTTATCAAAACAAAAAATCAACAAAACATAGATAATATTACATTGTTAAACAAAGTTGATGTCATGGTAGACAAGGACCCTTAGATAAGGGTCAATGGTCGCCTTTTCTATTTGAGGCTCCTGCTATAGTGCATGGGGGGGCAGTTGCTGCCTTGAAGTCCTTAGAATCTAGACCTAGAACAGGAATGCTCATAGAGACTAGTCTATGTATCATCATTGTACAGATGGAAAAAGCTCAATGATACTAAGACCATTCAAGTAAACAGGTATCAGATGTAAGATCGGAACCCAGTTCCTATGACGCCAATATCATCATTGTACAGATGGAAAAATCTCAATGATACTAAGACTATTCAGGTAAGCAAGTATTAGATGTAAAATTGGAACCCAGTTCCTGTGACTGTAGAGTCAATGACTCTCTCCATGAGAGGTGAAATCAGGAAGACCTGGTTAAGTCCTCCTTGTGAACATGGACATATTGTTTAACTTTTCAATGTTCCGGGATGAATTGGCTAATTTTCAGGTTGGCCTGAATAATTAAGCTTTAGTTGTTGAAGGGATTTCCTTGTCCTAATTAGGAATAGAAGGTCCAGTGTAGGGAGAACTGGTTCACCGAGATTTTGGGGGAATTCCTATTACCCTGTGGGGATGTCTTTCTCACTGAATATTGCTATAGGAGAGTAGGATTCTAGTTAAATTTAATCAATGATTGTAGTTGCTTTTACTGAATTTTATGGCCTATATGTTCCTCATTGAATTTTAATTCTGAGCTGAATCACTAGACTGGCCTGACCTGGACCTATCTAGAATATTTGGCATTTGTCTGCCAAGGTTGTCTGCAATGACTTCAAGGTTAAACTCATTGTTGAAACAGGGGGAAAGGTGACATAGAAAGAAAGGGAGCTTCAGGTGAGTGGTACTTGGTACCCTGTAGCACTTTTACTGGGACCCTCTAAGTGGGATAAGGAGGAAACCTCCATTCACTTTATAATGAATTCTTAGGAGGCTTGACAAGGAAATTTTTTTTTGAAAAATAGCAAACTTAAGCACCCTTAGTTCTTGGCGATAGCTTTAGAGAAAGCTGGATCGTCATTGTGAGGAAAATGAAGAGAAATTGCTTATTAGGCAATTAGAGGCAGAGGTGAATATGGTTTTGATTTTCAAGGATCATGCTTTTACAGAGATGGTTTATAGATCTAATAGAGATCACGGGAATAAAGAGTAATGCTAATGGGAGCAAAGACTGATAGGCTGTCACATTTAACCCTGGAGACAATTGGAGAATGTGTTAAATCCTGTTAAGGATGTAAAGGAAGAGAACCAGAACAGCTATGAAGATGAGGATTGAGATTTGGATCCAGTAGGAAAAAGGCCTCCAGTTTATTCCATTACAACTCTCAGGATTTTGCCTTTTAGGGAATGGCTTCCTCCAAAGGGGAGCCAGAAGGTCAATGGATTCCTACCAAGGAACTTAGAGGGTCTCTTCAGAAGTTTAAGCAGCAAGTGAATAAATTATTAGAAAAATGGTTAATGAGGTCATTACAGAATCTTTGTCAGCTGCAGGGTTCCATTGATCTGGATTGTTTCAGAGGGAATGAATCAATCAGAGTTTGGGATTGAGATTATCCTCCTTATCTCCAGTGGCTCAGATGGGTAGTTCTGCATACTTCCTGAAAGAGTTGCATTTAATTTGTAGCTGATTCCCTGATGGGGTTTGCAAATGAAGAGATAGAGATAGATTAAAAAAGAGATAGATTGGTAGACTAGATTGGGCGCCCTTCCCACAAGCCCTCCTTTCCTATAACTAGCTCATTTGGGGGGTATAGTTAGATCCAGCTTTTTGATGGAGTCCCACCTGAATATCAGCCTTTAGCTACATGCCTTCTCTCCCAGAATACCCTAAAGGTCTGGGCAGACCAATTAGTGAAATTTAAGTAGGAAACTGGGGCATCCTCAACTGTCTGGGCAGACAGGGCTATCCACATAAATAGATAACTGGGATATCATTTGAGAAGACCCCACATTAGGTGTTGTAGGGAGAGATGCTCTTTCCTTTAAGGAGCTTTTGAAACATGGAGTGAACAAGATTGATGGTTACCTTGGGGGATGGTGGTATTAATCCCATTTTATTGGACCATCTGGGACCTGGATGTTAAGGATTCATCTGCTTCTTCCAAATTTAAGGATTGTTCTCAACTTAGTTATCCCTCATCCCATGTGATCATTGAGTCACCCAAAGTTCTGTGTCCATATTTGAGGAGCTGACTACAGAGGGGAATCAGTCAGTCAGTCAGCAAGTACTTATTAAGCTCTTACTATACAGCAGGGACTGTGTTCTGTGCTAGGGATTCAAAGGAAGGAGGAGATCAATCCCTCTTCTCAAGAAGCTCACAGTCTAACAGGAGAGGCCATGTCAAAATAAGTACGTAGAGACATTATCTCTATGAAAGTAATTGGAAAAGGGATGTATTAGCATCTTCCCTAGAGTGAGGGTCAAAGTTCATCCAGAACAGAAGCCAAATGCCCAATCAAATCACTGAGACTTAGGAAGGCAGGGGACAGATACAGTGTTCACATCATATGGCTTCAAGTCTTGCTAAGCTGCAGTCTCTAAATAATGAAAATGGAGGCTCCCTCAAAGGGCAACGCAAGGACAGCCTTGGCATCCTGCCCAGCTCCTCCTCCTCCTTCACCCTGCATGATAAACCAATTGGCGGTTTTTAAGATTTCTGCCTTCACCGCTCTGATGTCCAACCCCTTTTCTCAACTCACAAAGCTGCTATCTTAGTTCAGGAAATCATCGCCTCTTCCCTTGATTATTGCAAAAGCCTCCCAAGCATCAAGTCCATCCTACACAATAATGTCAAAACGATTTCCTTAAGAAGAGATATGACTATGTGATTCTCCTTAATTAGATCTAGTGGCTTCCTATTGCTTCTAGAATAAAATACAAATCACTCTTATAATTATTAAAGCCCTTCCTAGCCTGTTCTCAAATGGTCTTGCCAACCTCTTTAGCTCTGATTCCTTCTCTCACGCTCGGGTCCAGCCAGACCAGCCTCTTCTCTGTTCCTCTGTTGGAGGATCCCCATTCCTAAAGTGTTGTTTTTCACTCCTGCCTCATAGAGCTCTTCTGAGATGGGCCTGACTCAGGGCGGTGCCTAGGTAGTTTAAGCTTGATAATGAAAAGAGGGAAAGAGAGAGATAGAGATAAAAAGAAAAAGAGACACAGAATGAGAGACAGATAGATTGATAGACAGACAGAGGTGAAGGTCATTCCACTACTGACAAAAGGATATTTACTTAGCTATTGAAGAAGGATATTAAATATGGAGACATTGCTTGCCCATATGATTCAGCCAAGTCCCCAAGAGAACGGGGAGAATCTTATGTTTGTGATGAGGAAGCCTTAGTTCCCTAAGTTGATCAGGTCTTAAAGACGATCCTCATACTTCTTAAGGGAAAAACTAGCCAGACTTTTGTAGAGGCAGGAATTAGGGTATTGCTAGAACCATGAGAATCCTTCTCTTCCTTTATGATACAGCTCAGGCACCTCCTTCTACATGCTAGTGCTCTTCTTTCCAAACTGCTGCATTTAAATACTTTTTATTTATTTGTATTTGTTCTCTTTATATTTACTCTGTATTTACTTGTACATGTATTGGCCGTTTCCCCCAATTAGAATATAATCTGCTTGAGATTCAAGATTATTTCATTCTTTGTACTAGTTTGGTACAGTGGCTGGCACATAGTAAGCACTTGATAAATGCTTGTTGATCAATTGAATCAATGGGAGATGAAGCTAAGGCTAGGACACAGAGAAGGCATTATCATCCCCATTTTACAGATGAGAATACTGAGCCTCAGACAGAATAAATATCTTTTTTTTTTTTTTTTTTTTTTTTTTTTTTTTTAAATTTATTTTTATTTTATTTTATAATTATAACATTTTTTGACAGTACATATGCATGGGTAATTTTTTACAACATTATCCCTTGCACTTACTTCTATTCAGATTTTTTCCCTTCCTCCCCCAAACCCCTCCCCCAGATGGCAAGCAGTCTTATATATGTTAAATATATTACAGTATAATTTAGATACAATATATGTGTGTAGAACCGAATTTTTTGTTGCACAGGAAGAATTGGATTCAGAAGGTAAAAATAACAGTTTACATTCATTTCCCATTGTTCCTTTTCTGGATGTAGCTGGTTCTTTCCATCATTAATCAATTGGAATTGGATTAGCTCTTCTCTATGTTGAAGAAATCCACTTCCATCAGCATACATCCTCGTACAGTATCATTGTTGAAGTGTATAATGATCTTCTGGTTCTGCTCGTTTCACTCAGCATCAGTTGATGTAAGTCTCTCCAAGCCTCTCTATATTTCTCCTGTTGGTCATTTCTTATAGAACAATAATATTCCATAACATTCATATACCATAGTTTACCCAACCATTCTCCAATTGATGGACATCCATTCATCTTCCAGCTTCTAGCCACTATGAAAAGGGCTGCCACAAACATTTTGGCACATACAGGACCCTTTCCCTTCTCTAGTAGTTCCTTGGGGTATAAGCCCAGTAGTAGTATGGCTGGGTCAAAGGGTATGCACATTTTGATAACTTTTTGGGCATAATTCCAGATTGCTCTCCAGAATGGTTGGATTCTTTCACAACTCCACCAACAATGCATCAGTGTCCCAGTTTTCCCACAGCCCCTCCAACATTCATCGTTATTTGTTCCTGTCATCTTAGCCAATCTGACAGGTGTGTAATGATACCTCAGAGTTGTCTTAATTTGCATTTCTCTGATCAATAGTGATTTGGAACACTCTTTCATATGAGTGGAAATAGTTTTAATTTCATCATCTGAAAATTGTCTGTTCATATCCTTTGACCATTTATCAATTGGAGAATGGCTTGATTTCTTATAGATTAAAGTCAATTCTCTGTATATTTTGGAGATGAGGCCTTTATCAGAACCTTTAACTATAAAAATTTTTTCCCAATTTGTTACTTCCCTTCTAATCTTGTTTGCATTAGTTTTGTTTGTGCAGAAACTTTTTAATTTGGTGTAATCAAAATGTTCTATTTTGTGATCAATAATGGTCTCTAGTTCTCCCTTGGACACAAACTCCTTCCTCCTCCACAAGTCTGAGAGGTAAACCATCCCATGTTCCTCCAATTTATTTATGATTTCGTTCTTTATGCCTAAATCTTGGACCCATTTTGATCTTATCTTAGTATGTGGTGTTAAATGTGGGTCCATGCCTAGTTTCTGCCATACTAATTTCCAGTTTTCCCAGCAGTTTTTGTCAAATAATGAATTCTTATCCCAAAATTTGGGATCTTTGGGTTTGTCAAAGATTAGATTGCTATTTTTATTCACTATCTTGTCCTGTGAACCTAACCTATGCCACTGATCAACTAGTCTATTTCTTAGCCAATACCAAATGGTTTTGGTGACTGTTGCTTTATAATATAGCTTTAAATCAGGTACACTTAGACCACCTTCCTCTGACTTTTTTTTCATTAGTTCCCTTGCAATTCTCGACCTTTTATTCTTCCATATGAATTTTGTTGTTATTTTTTCTAGGTCATTAAAATAGTTTCTTGGGAGTCTGATTGGTATAGCACTAAATAAATAGATTAGTTTGGGGAGTATTGTCATCTTTATTATATTCGCTCGGCCTATCCAAGAACATTGAATGTCTTTCCAATTATTTAAATCTGACTTTATTTTTGTGGCAAGTGTTTTGTAATTTTGCTCATATAATTCCTGACTCTCCTTTGGTAGATATATTCCCAAATATTTGATACTATCGACTGTTATTTTGAATGGAATTTCTCTTTGTATCTCTTGCTGTTGGATTGTGTTGGTAATGTATAAAAATCCTGAGGATTTATGTGGATTTATTTTGTATCCTGCGACTTTGCTAAAATTCTGAATTATTTCTAATAGCTTTTTAGCAGAGTCTTTGGGGTTCTCTAAGTATACCATCATGTCATCTGCGAAAAGTGACAATTTGATTTCTTCATTTCCTACTCTAATTCCTTGGATCTCTTTCTCGGCTCTTATTGCCAAGGCTAGAGTTTCTAGTACTATATTGAATAGTAATGGTGATAGTGGGCAACCTTGTTTCACTCCTGATCTAACAGGGAAAGGTTCTAGTTTATCACCATTACATATGATGTTTACTGAAGGTTTTAAATATATGCTCCTTATTATTTTAAGGAATAGTCCATTTATTCCTATACTCTCAAGCGTTTTTAGTAGGAATGGATGTTGGATTTTATCAAATGCCTTTTCTGCATCTATTGAGATGATCATATGGTTTTTATTAATTTGATTATTAATATGGTCAATTATACTAATAGTTTTCCTAATATTAAACCAGCCCTGCATTCCTGGTATAAATCCCACTTGGTCATAGTGTATTATTCTGGGGATGATTTTCTGAAGTCTATTTGCTAATATCTTATTTAAGATTTTAGCATCAATATTCATTAAGGAAATTGGTCTATAGTTTTCTTTCTCAGTTTTCGATCTACCTGGTTTAAGTATCAGTACCATGTCTGTGTCATAGAAGGAATTTGGTAGGACTCCTTCAATCCCTATTTTTTCAAATAGTTTACATAGCATTGGAGTTAGTTGTTCTTTAAATGTTTGGTAGAATTCACCTGTAAATCCATCTGGTCCTGGGGACTTTTTCTTAGGAAGTTGGTTAATAGCTTGGTCTATTTCTTTTTCTGAGATGGGACTATTTAGACTACTTACTTCTTCCTCTGTTAATCTGGGCAAGCTATATTTTTGAAGGTATTCTTCCATTTCATTTAAGTTATCAAATTTATCGGCATAAAGTTGAGCAAAGTAGCTCCTAACTATTGTTCTAATTTCCTCTTCATTAGTGGTGAGTTCACCCTTTTCATTTTCAAGACTATCAATTTGCTTTTTCTCTTTCCTTTTTTTAATCAGGTTTACTAAGGGTTTGTCTATTTTGTTGGTTTTTTCATAAAACCAACTCTTAGTTTTATTAATTAATTCAATAGTTTTTTTACTTTCAATTTTATTAATCTCACCTTTTATTTTTTGAATTTCAAGTTTTATGTTTGTCTGGGGGTTTTTAATTTGTTCCTTTTCTAGCAATTTTAGTTGTAAACCCAATTCGTTGGCCCTCTCTTTCTCTATTTTATGCAAGTAGGCCTGTAGAGATATAAAACTTCCCCTAATTACTGCTTTGGCTGTATCCCACACATTTTGGTATGATGTCTCATTATTGTCATTTTCTTGGGTGAAGTTATTAATTATGTCTATGATTTGCTGTTTTACCCAATCATTCTTTAGTATAAGATTATTTAGTTTCCAATTATTTTTTGGTCTATTTTCCCCTGGCTTTTTATTAAATGTTATTTTGATTGCATTATGGTCTGAAAAGGATGCATTTACTATTTCTGCCTTACTGCATTTGATTTTGAGGTTTTTATGCCCTAGTATATGATCAATTTTTGTATAGGTTCCATGAACTGCTGAGAAGAAAGTATATTCCTTTCTGTCTCCATTTAGCTTTCGCCAAAGATCTATCATATCAAACTTTTCTAGTATTCTATTTACCTCTTTGACTTCTTTCTTATTTATTTTGTGGTTTGATTTATCTAATTCTGACAGTGCAAGGTTGAGATCTCCCGCTATTATAGTTTTGCTATCTATTTCCTCTTGCAGCTCTCTTAATTTCTCTTTTAAGAATTTAGATGCTGCACCACTTGGTGCATACATGTTTAATATTGATACGGCTTCACTATTGATGCTTCCCTTTAGCAGGATATAATGCCCTTCCTTATCTCTTTTAATTAGATCAATTTTTGTTTTTGCTTGATCTGAGATGAGGATGGCTACTCCTGCTTTTTTGGTTTTGCCTGAAGCATAATAGATTCTGCTCCACCCTTTTACTTTTAGTTTGAATGTCTCATCCTGTTTCAGGTGTGTTTCCTGTAAACAACATATAGTAGGATTCTGACTTTTAATCCAGTCTGCTAACTGCTTCCTCTTTATGAGGCAGTTTGCCCCATTCACATTTATGGTTAGAAGGACTAATTCTATATTGCTTGCCATCCTATTAACCCCTGCTTATGCTTTTCCCCTTTCCTTCCCTTTTACCCTCCTATCCAGTATTAAACTGGTAAACACCACTTGCTTTTCACAGCCCTCCCTTTTTAGGATCCCTCCCCCACCTTAAAGATCCTCCCCTTATTTTATCCCTTTTCCTCGAAATTACTGTATTCCCTTCCCCTTAGCTTACTCCTTCCCTTTCACTTTTCAATGAAGTGGAAGAAGTTTCACCATAAATCGAATATGTCTATTGATACACGCTATGTTCATCTCCCTCCTTTCTTTCTCTCAGATATAATAGGTTACCTTTGCCTCTTCATGAGATATAGTACCACCCCTTTATACTTTTTTATGATATAATCTCCTTTCCACCTCTAGTTTCTAAGACAAATTGTACATATGTTCTTTACATATTTTTTTGACAGAAGTATAGTTCTCAAGATTTCTTTTTACCTTTTTTAGAAGTCTCTTGAGTTCTGTATTTGAAGATCAAACCTTTTATGTAGGTCTGGTTTTTTCATCAAAAATAGATGGAATTCATTTATTTCGTTAAATGTCCATCTTCTTCCCTGGAAAATGATGCTCATTCTTGCTGGGTAAGTCACTCTTGGCTGCATACCAAGTTCCTTAGCCTTTCGGAATATCATGTTCCAGGCCCTGCGTTCTTTTAATGTGGACGCTGCTAGATCCTGTGTTATCCTTATTGTGGATCCTCCATATCTGAATTGTTTTTTTCTAGCAGCTTCCAATATCTTTTCCTTTGTCTGATGGTTCTTGAACTTGGCCACTATATTTCTTGGCGTTTTGATTTTAGGGTCCCTTTCAGTAGGTGATCGATGAATTTTCTCAATGTCTATTTTACCCTCTGTTTCCAAAACGTCTGGGCAGTTCTCTTTGATAATTTCCTCGAAAATGGTGACCAAGCTCTTTTTTTCCTCCCATTTTTCAGGGAGTCCGATTATTCTCAAATTGTCTCTCCTGGATCTGTTTTCCAGGTCTGTTGTCTTTCTGGTAAGGTACTTGACAGTCATTTCAATTGTCTCATTTCTCTGGTTTTGCTTGACTCCCTCTTGGTTTCTCCTTGAGTCATTCATTTCTACTTGTTCCAGTCTAATTTTCAATGATGTATTTTCTTCACTCACTTTTTTTATATCTCTTTGTAATTGTCCAATTGAGTTTTTATCTTCTATGGAATTTTTTTCCATTGTATTTTTTAGAGAGCTGATTTCTTTTTCCAGCTCTCTAATCCTGTTTTCCTTGGAGTTGTTTACCTTTTCCAGCTCACTAATCTTGTTTCTCAATGATTTGATTTCTTTATCCACTCTGTCTTTGAATGCATGGGATGACTTCTCCAGGCTCTCTTGCCAAGCTTCCCTTTCCTTTTCCCATTTCTCTTCCAGCTCTCTTGTGAGAGCCTTTTTGATTTCCTCTATGAGGTTCTTTTGTATTGAGGAGCAGCTTATATCCCTCCCAGGGGATACATCTGGGGACATTCTGTTCCTAGTCTCTTCAGCATTTGAAGTCTGCTCCCTCTCCACACAGAAGCTGTCAATGGTTAGAGCCCTTTTGAATTTTTTGTTCATTTTGTCAGAGTAGGAATCAAAGAAAACAAACTGACAAGAGAAACAATTGGTCTGTTTTGCGGGGGATAGGGCTGGATGGTATTAATGGGCTTCCTCTACAGACTGGGGGTAGGGCAGCAGAGAGCCACTAACAGAACAGCAATGACTGTACTGAATCTGCGCTCTGAGGCTCCGAGAACGCACCGAGTCAGTCCAGGTGGGGGTTGGGGGTGGCCGGGCTCTGAGAGACGCTGGCTTTCTGGGGTTTTAATCTTCACCTCCAGTGTTTACACCCTCTCCACCGCTCCTGGCTTGCTGCCAAGACGGAGCATCCACACTGGGGCAAAAGCCCTTTCACAAAAACGACAGAGATCACACCCCTCCCCCTCCGGTCTGAGCTGTGTGAGCTGCCTGTCTTGCTCTGGCTGTCTGCCCTCAGTCTGCGCCCAGTCTGATTGACCCTCCCCCGAGCAAACACAGACCTTTTCTGGCGACTTTCAAGGATGTCTTCTCTTGGTGATAATTTGTGGATTTCTTTCTGGGTCAAGCATTAAGTCAGAGGCTTGTCATGAAGTAAGTTCTGAGAGAAAGCGAGGAGCTCAAGCAGCTGTCTGCCTCCACGCCGCCATCTTGGCCGGAAGTCCCAAAGATCCAGAATAAATATCTTTCCCAAAGTCAGAACTGAGGACTTGAATTTTCAGCTCTAAATCCAACTGGACACAGAACAGAAGGGCTGCTAGAATGGGGAGCCATGCCCTCCCTCATTAGCCAAGAGGCTAAGGCTAGGACAGAGAGAAGGCATTATTATCCTCATTTTACAGATAAGAATACTGAGCCTCAGACAGAATAAATATCCTTCCCAAAGTCAGAACTGAGGACTTGAATTTTCAGCTCTAAATCCAACTGGACACAGAACAGATGGGCTGCTAGAATGGGGCGCCATGCCCTTGCTCATTAGCCAAGCCACCCTCTTGAAAGTGGGGATAATACCTCTTGGGGCTCGATTTCACCTGGTTGTCTGGGAGATTCAAACAGAATAATGTATGTAAAGTACTTTGCAAATCTTTAAAGTGTTAATTATTACTTTCCTTGCTAATACATGGTTGGTGTCTTCCTCTATGCTGGATCTCAACGGTCTCCCATCAAGTGTCAAGTGTATTATGAAATATTTTTATGTCAAAGGAAACTGTCTGACTGTTCTCCCTTTCTACCAAGCACAGAAGGAGAAGAAAGAAGTATTGTGGGGTCACAAGGGATGTGAGCTAGATTTAAGCACTCCCTAACAAAAAAAGAGACTCAGAGGTCACCGGAAAGCGGTACCTACGGGAGCTGTAGAAATGGTTTTTTAAAAACCAGGTGGGTTTTTCTCAGTCAACAACATGTTTGACCTCAGTGGCTGACTTTTTGTGCATCTTTGATTCTATAAATATGTTCTTGCCATATTCCAGATTTATCAAATTACTGAATTATTACTTTGCCAAGACAATATGATCATAGTATCCTATGATGAACGGAGGAGGGATAGATTATCATCTCCATTTCAAAGACACAGAGACTGAGTCACAATGTAAATTAGGCGTTTAAAATAATAAATCTCCAGCTGAGCATTTCTCCTTCAATCTGTGTAACTTAAGGCAGCACACAATTGGTTCTCTTTTTTAAAAATCCGTTTGATTTTGCTTATGAAAGAAGCTGGGTTATCCTTTTTTGGAGAGTGACTAGGATGTGGCTGGGCTTTGGACTTTGGATTCTAATTCTGAAATTCTGACACTTTTCCTGGGTGAGCTCAGATAAACTGTTTAATGTCTTTGGGCCTAGCATGTTTTACTGTATAAACAGAAGATCGGCTGGCTCTGATCCCAGCTTCCCAGCTCCAAATCCAGAATCCCATCAGCTTATATTCAAGCCAGCTTTCTGGATTGTATCTGATGCTGAATGTAGGAGAGAAGGCAGAGCTGGAGGCGTCCCTCTCTCCTGCATTAGGAAAGCAGAAGGGACTGTTCTGCTAAGGACTTGAGTTATTCTGAATTTATGAGGCCTGTTGGAGGCCTCTGTGACTCATAGGGTCAAGAGCACACCTTTCTGTTGAGTTCATGAATAATGGGCTTTCTTACCACTTACCCAGAAAAGGAAGAGGGGGAAAGAGACCTTCATGTAGAAGGTACCTGAAAATGAAATAAGAAAATCCTGTCTCTCTTTCGAAAGTTCCTAGGGTAGATGGAGAACCTGTTAGTTAATAATCAAAAGAATTCTTCAGTGACTGCTCAGATGAATAAATATTTTAAAAAGCCATGGAGTATGTAAAGAATTTTAATCTAGCCTGGGTGTTCACTCCCCTCAACAACAACTGCTGAGAAACCACTGGCCTCTGAATGATTCATGGGCCTAAATACAAGGAAGACTGACAGGGAGGAGCCCACCTTAGACTTGTAAAATGGGATCCTTCTTCTTTTATCTCCTGGGTTGGCTTTTCCTCCAGGGTGAATGGGGGCCCTGGTGAATGCTGAGGGGCACAGGTCCCCCCTCCACTTCCTCCACTCACCCCAGGGCTCAGTAAGGGTTTTACTAGGAGTACCCGGCAAGCAGTTAACATTTATAGGACATTTTTAAGGTTTTCAAAGTGCTCTACACATATTATCTCACTGTATCTTCCCGATAACCCTACAAGGTGGGTGCCATTATTATCGCTATTTTATAGAGAAGGAAATAGAGGCTGAAAAAGTTTGATGTGATTGATTCAGGGATGGAAGGGAGCTGGAAGGCTGTCAGTTCCAGCGCCTTTATAGATAAGGTTTATAGATGAGGTTTAAAGAGCAACAGGCCTAAAGTCAAGAAGTCCCAAGTTCAAATCTGGCCTCAGATGTCACACTGGCTGTGTGACCCTGGGCACGTTAATCTCGTTTTCCCTTTTGGAAAATGAGCTGGAGAAGGAAGTAACCAACCACTCCAGGAACTCTGCCAAGCAAACCCCAAATGGTGTTCTCGAGACTGAACAATACAGACAGTAGGAGTCAGAGCATGATTTGAATCCAGTTCTTTCTGTTGCCAACTTGGACACTTACATCACTTTCTCCTTGGACTGTTTAGGCTTTATCTGGGCTTACATACACAAGCCCACAGAATCCTGTCTATGCATGATATTAGCTAATAAGCACAGCTGATCAATAGCCACATCTAATAATAGCTATTGAGCAAGCTGACTAATAGCTAATAATAGCTATCTATATCTAATAATAATTAATAAATGCAGCTGATTAATAGCCACAAGTAATCCATAGCTGATGAATACAACTGATCATAGCTAATAATGGTTAATAAGCACAGCTGATCAGTACTCATATCTAATAGCTAATGAATATAGCTGAGCAATAGCTAATAATACTGTCTATGCATGATGATAGCTAATAAGCACAGCTGATCAATAGCCACATCTAATAATAGCTGCTGAGCAAGCTGACTAATAGCTAATAATAGCTATCTGTATCTAATAATAATTAATAAATGCAGCTGATCAATAGCCACAGGCAATCATAGCTAATGAATATAACTGATCAATAGCTAATAATGGTTAATAAGCACAGCTGAGCAATAATCACATCTAATAGCTAATGAATACATCTGAGCAATAGCTGATTATACTGTCTATACATGATGAGAGCTAATAAACACAGCTGATCAATAGCCACATCTAATAATAGCTATTATTAGATATTAGTCATCTTGCTCAATAGCTATCTGTATCTAATAATAATTAATAAATGCAGCTGATCAATAGCCACAGGTAATCATAGCTGATGAATATAACTGATCAATAGCTAATAATAGTTAATAAGCACAGCTGAGCAATAGCTAATAATAACTACTTATAAGTAATAATCCCCAGTAAGTGCAGCTGTTCAACAGCTAATAATCGCTAATAAGCACAGCTGACCAATGAGCACATCTAATAGCTAATGAATACAGCCGATCGATAGCTAATAAAGACTATTTAGACGTCACAGTTGGTAAGCACGGCTGATGGCGAGCTCCCATCAGGCTTTTTCAGGTTTGGAAAGTGCTTTCCGTAGACGACCTCCTGTGACCCTCCCCAGCACCCCGGGAGGGGCGGAGGCTGCGATTCTCGCCGTTTAGCCGGGCGCGTGCACTCACAGCTGGAGGCTGCGGAGGTCACGCTGGGACCCGTGGCTTTCCCACCCCAAGGCCAGCCCTGCTTCATCCCCCCGGTTTCCTTTCCGGATGACGCCTGGTCGGTGCAGCCTTAAAAGTTGGATGGCCCGACCGGGTGGCTGCCACGCGGACGGAGGGCTTCCCAGCCCCGGCTCGGGCCGCCGCTCCCTGCCCGGGGTTCAGAACTCGGGCGCCGGGCGGTGAATCGCAGCGTTCCGGCCCCCGCCCCCACGTTCCCGCGCCCCCAGCGCTCTCTGACCGCGGCTCGCAGCGTTTGGAGCCCGAAGGGGCCTGGGGGCCACCCGCGCCGCACCCAGTCGCCCCTCGCCCCGAACGCGGCCCCGGCCCTGCCCCGTTCCCCATCCACACCCCGGAGCTCGAGCCGGTGCCTGCGCCTCTCAGTCCCAGAATGCCCACGGGGCTGTGAAGACTCGCACCAGCTTCCTCCCCGTGCCCGGGCCTGATCGGCGCTGAGCCCAAAGCTCCGTGGGGGGCGGGGGAGGCTGTAACTTAGCCCGCTCCACTTACCCCCTGCCCCGGCTCAGATTACCAGCCTCCTCTGGGCACATGTCCTTACATGCATCCTCCGGGCCCGGCCGCGGCTGCCAATGCCCGACGCTAGTCCACATGCCCGTCCCGGTGCCAGTCCCGGCGCCTTCGGTAACCTTGGTGGGCCGTCCTACCCTGGAAGTTAGCGCGGCCAGCGGCAGCCGCGTGTCCGCCCCCGCCATCCCCGGCGGCGGGGCTTCTGCCCTGACGCGCAAACTTCGGCCAACTCCAGCCCCGGCCCCCTCCCCCAACACCGTGCCCTGCCCGCCGGCCCCGGCCTCCGGGAGGGCGCGTTCCCAGCCAAGGTCCGGGAGCTCACCTGCAAAGCGGCCAGGATCGCGCCGGGAGGCTGAGGCTGCTGCAAAACTTCCAGGGATGTCTGCAGCCCCATCTCCCGGCCTTAAAGGGACAGGGCCCTTTTCGCCATATAAGGAGAGAAGCTGCTTCTTGACGGAGCTGCCAGGGAACCTGGGAGGCCGGGGGGCTCACTACCTGATGTTGGAACGCACCAGTTGAAGCCTGGAGGTGGAGAATGTGAGTCATCTGTGTAGACTGGGGGCTTGGAAGGGGGTTGACAAGGGGAGGACCCTGGGGCCCGAGGGCTAACCTGGGCATCATCTCCTCCAACTTATTTTATAGATGAGGAAAAGAGGATCAGCGGCAAAGGCCTTTTCTAGGTCAAAAAGTTAAGATCAGGAGCCGTTAGATGGCACCAATCCTGAAGTCAGGAGTACTTGAGTTCAGACACTTGACACTTACTAGCTGGGTGACTCTGGGCAAGTCACCTAAGCCCACTGCCTAGCCAAAAACAAAACAAAACAAAAAGATAATATCGTAGATTATAACTTTGGGAATCTAACTTAGATTTATTAATTTAGAATATAACTCTTTCTCTCTCCCTCCTCCTCCTTTTTCTTCTCTCTCTCTGTGTCTCTGTCTCTGTGTGTGTCTCTCTCTCTGTCTCTGTCTGTCTCTGTCTGTCTGTCTCTCTCCCCCTATTTTCCCCCTCTCTCTTCTTCCCCCTTCTCCCCTCTCCTTTTCTGTCTTCCCTTTTGTCTATATCTTTCTCTCTCTCTCTTCCACCATCTCTTGGTCTCTCTGTCTCCCCATCTTCCCCCACCTTTTTTCTTCTCCCCCTCCCTCTCTCTCTCCCTTTCCCTTCCTCTTTCCTTCCCTCCTTTCCCCCCTTCTTTCTTCTGTCTCCCTTTCTTTCTGTTTCTGTCTGTCTCTCTCCCCCATTCTTTCTCTATGTCTTTCTCTCCCCCATTCTTTCTCTCTGTCTCTCTCTCTCCTCTTCCCCTCCCATTCTACTGACAGTTAAAGTTTGACAGCTTCATTTACTTCAATCAGGCAGGGATTAAAACCTGAATGTGTTTAAACAAAAATTCTGCTGATCTTTCCCTATAAAGCTGACCTATTGAAAGGGGGCAGATGAGAAGCCAATTATATGTTACTTTTTTTAAGAAGTGAAGAGGTTTTGCTGAAGCTCCCCAAAGTGGAGCACTCATGTTCCTGGCCAGGCTCTCCCTCTCGCCCCTCACCCACTCACTTGCTGAACTATTTGAGTAGATCTCAGTGATTTAGAGCTCAGAGTGAGCACAACTCCCTATTTTTCTAGGGGAGGAATCCAGCAATTTGCCCAAATTGTTACTCGGGCAGTAAACAATAGTTTTGGAATTCTCCCTCAAATCCTCTGACTTCAGATTCTCTCCACAGAACAACCCAGTCTCCTTGACCCCTTCCTACTGAGCCTTCCAACTTTGAATGCTCCCTTCTTGATTTTCCCTCAATGCTCATCCTGGCTGGTTATTAAACAGCTTTTGATGTTCAATTCTAGTTAGTTCACACCTCTATTGCATATATCATGGTTCTGTAGAAAAAGCCTTGGTGGTTGAGTCAGGAGACCTGGTGGGAAATAGCAGCGTCATCTTGGGCAAGTCCCTCACCTTCTCTGAGAACCAATGACCTCACATGTGAATCAAAGAGGCTTTAAAGCACATCAGCTCTGGGAATATAAAGAAAGACAAAACCAGTATTATGTAGAACTCGACTTTGTGTGTGTGTGTGTGTGTGTGTCCTAGATTCCTCCGGCAATGTGGAGAACCCTTCTCAGAACAATGTTTTTAGTATTAAAATAAAGCATATTAAGTTACCAAGAAAATCAAAATAGTCACACAAATTACAAAAAACAACAACCACAAGATCACTAGAGCCCAGGGGAAAAGAGCCCCAGACAGGGAAGCTGGAAGGAAGAATGGGTTCCATTTTGGTCCCTCTGGTATCTCTTGTAAGATTCCTTCCAGCTAAAATCTCTAGTCTTATTCCCTAATGTTTTTCTTTAATTATTCCAAGCCCACAGATCTTAATCCTGTAAATGGGAAGGTACAAAGCTCTAGGAAGGAAATGGACACTTCCGAATCCTTCCCCCTGCCCCAACCCAGTTCTGTTCATCCAGGAAGCATGGGACAAACCCCCACTGATGGAAGGAAGGGAGGAATGCTTGGGGGAATTTGTGCTTCATCACCTTTTCTCCATCCTCTGACATTCCTTTCCTCACAAGCAATTTTCCTCCCAGCACAGTGGCCAAAGAATGCCTTTAAAAGTTAATCATTGGCCCTTCAGCTTAGACATTGGCATCTCACATTGCACCCCTCCCCCCCCAGTTGACTCCCTCCCAGCACCCACTATATTTTGCTCTGCTAAGTGGGCTATGAATTTCAATCTTCTAATAGAAAACAACAATTTATCTAAATATTTTGTGAGACTTTACTTAAGTCCCCTAACTTTCCTGAACCTCAATTTCCCCATCTGTAAAATAATAATCCTGGAGGAAATCACTTTTGGAGTCTTTTCTCATTCTAATTCATGTGCCCTTATGCTTTTGTTCATTTGTCTACCTCTGTGATGGTGTCTGTGCAAAGAATTCCCTTCACTTATGGTTTATAATGTTGAAGATTTGCCACGGTTACTCAGATGACTAGTAGAATTTAAACCCAAATCCTTCTGGCATTAAAGTTGATTCTATATTCACTGGACTTGGATGGCTCTGTAGATGTTATCTCAATGCTAGCAGTAACCCTGAGAGGAAGAGGATTTAATCCCAGTTTTCAGTTTTTCCTTTTCACTGACTCCTTATCTATCTGCAAACATTCCCAGCTCCCCTAGAGTCCCAACAAAGCCTTCTCCTGATTATCCCCCCCCCCAATCTGGCTACCAGCAAACTTCTTTCTCCCTTTCATTGCTAGTTTTCTTGAAAATGATGTCTCCTTCTTCAAGCCCATCATCACTTAGCCCCTTTGCAAAATTCTCAGCTCCTTCCAGTACTCTATGATCCAGGGACATTGGTCTCTTTGCTGCATCTCACACAGGATTCTGCACATCTTCATGGGCTTACCCTCTGCCTGGAACTCTAGTCCTCCTTATCTCCACATTCTGTCTACTGAAGCTTCCTTCAAGCCTCAATTCAATCTACCTTCTGCAAGAAGTCCTTGCCAATTCCCTCTCAATGCTAGTGCCTTCTCCCTGAAGTTTTCTCTTATTTATCCTATATATTTGTACATAGTTCTGTGAATATTGTTTATCCCATCAGATCATGAGCTCTTCAAAAAGATAGGGTCCGTTTTTGCCTTTCTTTGTATCCCCCAGAGCTTAGCACAGTGCTTAATGCACAGTAAATGCTTAATAAATGCTTACTGCCTTGCCTTAACTCTACCTACATTTTCCTCTCAATCTTTTACAATTCAACTCTTACCTCTATTGTTCTAATGAAACTCTTCTGTCCAAAGTTATCAGTGACTTAATAGCTCAGAGCTTCATTCCAGGCTTCTGATTTCTTGGTACCATTGGACAGAGACAACCATTCCTTCCCTCTGTATCATATCTGCTATTTTGGTTTAGAAACTCCATACTGTTCCTGTCTCTCCAACTGCTTCTTCTCTGTATACTTTGATGGTTTCAATGTCTTAAAAATTAGAAGTAAGGATCTGTCCTTTATCCTGTTCTCTCTTTATATTCTCTTCTATGGCAGGCTCATTTACTCTCCAAGCTCCATTATCACATTTATATAGATAACTCCCAAACTCTCATCTTCAGGCCTTTTTACCTCCCCAGGCTCTCAGAGTCCAACTATTTTCCAAAGCATTTCTATTTGCCTGAGAATAAAGATAGAGCTGAGGCCCTATTCCAATAAATAGTGAAGCTGTGCCATTATTCAGATTCATATTGCTTACTTCCACTGGGTTGGAATCAATTACCTACTTATATTACTTACCTCATACTCAGCTTAAGAAAGCCCTATATAAACATGAGCTGTTATGATTACATTTCTCAAGTTTGGATGTTTATATGCTGAGGTGTCCTATATGGCAACAGTTTCATATTAAAAATGATACGAAGTCCAGAGTGGGAGAAGGGCTAGGGATCTGGTTCTTTTTGAGTACATGGGAAGTTATAGGGAACAAAGACTAAAGAAAACTCCACTGGCCAAGCCTTCATTACGTTCTGCCTTAGTTTCTCCCTCTTGCACGAACCTGAAACTAAAATGTTTCTCCATGGGAGAGCGGAGGAAAAGGAAGGTAATTCAGTCATAAGGTGAACCCCCTGCAGAGCTGATAATGGAATCTGAGCCCCTTCAAGATTAGGCGAATATAGGATAACACTTCCCAGTTCTCAAGGTTTTAGAAGAGAGCTTTTGTTAAACCCAGCTGGGGCTACTGTCAGAAGTCGCCTATCTCCCACAGTCCTATCCAGAGTTCCCAGGGATTCAATAGAACATGGCAGCAAAGCAAATAGATGGAAGAGGTAGATTATTTGTACCAAGAACAAGGAGAATGAGAGGGAGACATAGGCAGAGAGAGGTGGGGGGAAGGAGAGAAGGAAAGAGAAGGAGAGGGAGAGAGAGACAGAGGCAGAGAGACATACACAGAGAGGAGAGACAGATAGATACACAGAGACAAAGAGAGAGAAGTAGAGAGAGAGAGACTTAGGCAGAGAGAGATTTACAGAGAGAGGGAGAGACAGACAGACACAGACAAAAAGACAGAGAGAGAGAGATAGAGAGAGGGGGAATCAGAGAGAGAGACACAGAGGGTCAGAGAGAGACAGAGACAAAGAGTTGCATTGAGGAAGGATCTCTGTCCTCTTAGGTCATTCCTTCATTATATGTAAACTGGAAAGGACCTCAGAGATCATTATCTTTAACTCAAACATTTAGAAATAAAGAAATGAAAGCCTGAGAAATAAGTGAACTTGTCCAAGGTCACATAACCAGAAAGAGCAAAGCTGAGATTGGAATTCAGCTACTGCTGGTTCCCATCCAGCCCCAAGCTGCATACAAGTTTTTCCTGACATCAAACCTCAGTCTCCACCTTTGCGACCTCTACCCACTGCTCCTATTTCTGTGTGTTGGGGTAGAGATTCGCCACCTGGGCTCCCCGAACTGTTTCTTTTTCTTTTTAAAACATTTTAGTAACTATATTTCAGTATAATTAGATTTCTTTGTATTCCCATGTATATTTTTATGCTCTCTTTTGAGGAGTCCACAGCTCAAAGGAAGGCTAAGAACTCAGGTTCTGGGGCCAAGAAGAATTTGCTTGCATTCCTCTTCCAATGCAATATGGGAAACTTCCACTCTTCTCCATTTCTGTTTTTCCCAGTCTGGAATTAGGGAGACCTGCATGCAAATCCTGCCTCAGACACTAGCTGTGTGAACATGGGCCAAGTCTCTTAATCACTGATCTGTAAGATGGGGATAATATTTATCTCCTAGGGTTGTTGGGAAGGTCAAATGAGATGATATTTATAATGTACTTAGCACAGTGCATGGCACATAGTAGGTGCTTAATGAAATTTTTTCCCCTTCCTTTAGCAGTGTGACTCAATGATAATAACTGCCATTCATATAGCCCTTTCAAGTTTTCAAAATGTTTTATGGACATTATATCATTTGAGTTGAAGGACCCCTTTATGGGAGAGGGGCTGTAGGACTTTTTACACTGATTTTATAGATAAGGAAGAGGGGAGATGGCTTGCTTGTGAAGCTAGTCAACATCAGACATATAATTTGGATCCAGGTCTTCCTGACAGCAAGTCCCCTTTGTCTATTGGTTACATCACACTGTTGACTTCAAGTTAGGATGGATTGGCTGCCCTCATTCTGTGCTGGAAACTTGGTGTGCATTCAACAGATGCTTGTTTATTGCTAGATTGATGAGAAGAGTTGGCGATAAACGGCTGGATTCTGCTGTGCACCCCGCAGCTGACTGACAAATTACAAAGTGCTGGTGGTGGGGGGACTCCAAGCCTCAGCGACTCTAGCTACTATTCTAGTGAGGAGGGCAAAAAACGTTTTTGACATTATTTGCAGGATCTCTGGGGCAGCATGAACATGCTGGCAAGGTTTCCAGTGGACCCCTGCCTTTCTTTGGCAATTTCTCTTTCATAAAAGTTCCTTCACCAGCAAACTTTGACCCTGATTCTTAGTAGGTTAGTTGTTGCTGGATCCAGATGAAGATTTACTGAATAAAATCCCGAATGTAACAAGCTTTCCCCATCCCCTTAGATTGTGAGGTTTATTTTTTGCCTTTTTTTGTATCCCTAGTGCTTAGCACACTGCCTGGAGCATGGCAGGTACTTGATAAATGTTTATCGATGGATAAGAAAAATAATTACAATGCTAGGTATTATTGTTATTGTTGTTAATATCATAATTATCCCCATTGGGGTTCTCAAAGGCTATGTCAGTAGATGACAAACTCTAGAAGAATCTTTTCTAAACTAGAATATTAGCTCTGTGATGAGCTCGGAGGATTAATCTTACTGAGCACAGAGGCTTAGTATAAGAACATTGGCCAATCAGTGATAAATGTGGGCTATGGAGGAAGTGGAATAAAGATAAATCTAGTTGACATTTGTATAGCACTTTGTAGATTCCAAAGTATCATCTGTACATTCTCCCATTGATTACCTGTAAGGTAAGTTTTCAGATATTCTATCCATTTTATAGAGTGAAAAAACTGAATCTCAAGGAAATAAAAACGACTCTAGTTGAAGGGAGCCAAGACAGCAACCAGCACCCTTCATTGAAGGGTGTTCATTTATTCAGATGCAAAATAAAATTAAATTAGAATGCCAACTTCCCACTAAAATGGAGCTCCATGGTGGTAGACACATGGTCTTGGCTTTTGGTGATGTCACAAGGGCCCTGTCATGGACAGTGTGTGTGTGTGTGTGTGTGTGTGTGTGTGTGTGTGTGTGTGTGTGTGTGTGAGCTAAATTTAGAGAAGACTCATCAACTGGATCTTGGCAATACTTTTATCCCCTTCCCTAAATCAATAATTTTTTGTGGGGGGAAAGGAAGAGGTCCATCGCACATGGTAGAGAGAATAGTGTTCAATGGAAGAGCACTGACTCTGTAGCCAGAGGATCTGGATCCAAATCCTGCCTCAGATACTTAGAATCCATCTGACTTTAGAGAAGTGATTTATTATCTCTGGGTCCCAGTTTCCTTATCTGAAAATGAGAAGGTTGACTTAGGTGGCCTTTACTGTCCCTTTCAGCTTTCTATCCACAATCTCAAAGAGGTTTAGTAAGGCTTTGCAGCATCCTTAGCTACTGTGGAGGAGGAAATCCTCATAAAATGAATGAATGAACGAAAAAGTATTTATTGAGCACTTACTCTGGGCAAAACACTAGACTAAGTAATTATCAGGATATGGCGGTTCAAGAAGCACACCTTCTAATAAAGGGGTACAGGAAGCTTCCTTGAATCACTGAAGAGCACTCTCAGGCAGCCAGTCCCTGCCATATTGTGAGCCCTCTGTGTAAACTTGCCTTCATTTAACCTAATTTCAAAGCTCCCTTCTTTGCTTTGCTCTAAGGAGGAGTGCTCGCCAGCTGGGAAGGCCCCTGTTGTGTGGAGAGCTGCTGGAGAACACTCTGGCACATCTAAGATGTGGAACTCGCTGTCAAGAACTCAGTTTTCTTTTTTTTTTTTTTTTTTTTTTTTTTTTAATTTTTTATTTTATTTTATAATTATAACATTTTTTGACAGTACATATGCATGGGTAATTTTTTACAACATTATCCCTTGCACTTACTTCTATTCAGATTTTTTCCCTTCCTCCCCCAACCCCCTCCCCCAGATGGCAAGCAGTCTTATATATGTTAAATATATTACAGTATATTCTAGATACAATATATGTGTGTAGAACCGAATTTTTTGTTGCACAGGAAGAATTGGATTCAGAAGGTAAAAATAACAGTTTACATTCATTTCCCAGTGTTCCTTTTCTGGATGTAGCTGGTTCTGTCCATCATTAATCAATTGGAATTGGATTAGCTCTTCTCTATGTTGAAGAAATCCACTTCCATCAGCATACATCCTCGTACAGTATCATTGTTGAAGTGTACAGTGATCTTCTGGTTCTGCTCGTTTCACTCAGCATCAGCTGATGTAAGTCTCTCCAAGCCTCTCTGTATTTCTCCTGTTGGTCATTTCTTACAGAACAATAATATTCCATAACATTCATATACCATAGTTTACCCAACCATTCTCCAATTGATGGACATCCATTCATCTTCCAGCTTCTAGCCACTATGAAAAGGGCTGCCACAAACATTTTGGCACATACAGGACCCTTTCCCTTCTCTAGTAGTTCCTTGGGGTATAAGCCCAGTAGTAGTATGGCTGGGTCAAAGGGTATGCACATTTTGATAACTTTTTGGGCATAATTCCAGATTGCTCTCCAGAATGGTTGGATTCTTTCACAACTCCACCAACAATGCATCAGTGTCCCAGTTTTCCCACAGCCCCTCCAACATTCATCGTTATTTGTTCCTGTCATCTTAGCCAATCTGACAGGTGTGTAATGATACCTCAGAGTTGTCTTAATTTGCATTTCTCTGATCAATAGTGATTTGGAACACTCTTTCATATGAGTGGAAATAGTTTTAATTTCATCATCTGAAAATTGTCTGTTCATATCCTTTGACCATTTATCAATTGGAGAATGGCTTGATTTCTTATAAATTAAAGTCAATTCTCTGTATATTTTGGAGATGAGGCCTTTATCAGAACCTTTAACTGTAAAAATTTTTTCCCAATTTGTTACTTCCCTTCTAATCTTGTTTGCATTAGTTTTGTTTGTGCAGAAACTTTTTAATTTGGTGTAATCAAAATGTTCTATTTTGTGATCAATAATGGTCTCTAGTTCTCCCTTGGACACAAACTCCTTCCTCCTCCACAAGTCTGAGAGGTAAACCATCCCATGTTCCTCCAATTTATTTATGATTTCGAAGAACTCAGTTTTCTAATGGAGTGCGCTGAGTCACTGACTTGGCCCGTAAGCTATTTCAGAAGGGGTAGAGGGCAGTATCTTTTTTTAGTGGGGAGAGCCAAGACTCTCACAAGCTCATTTCCATCTTTGGGCAATCAAAACGACAGTCTTTCTTAAATCCCCCAGGAAATTTTACGTGGAAGCTGGAATAATATTCAGCCTGGCTGGCTCATAAACAAGTCATACGTGAAGACATGACTCCAGGAAGGTCTTTGATTACAGTCCTTAAGGGGAACCATAATCATGGGAGGCAGAGGTATTCAGTAATTAATTTGAGGGTGAAGATGGCCAAAGAACTTAACCTTTTGTAGTCTGCAAATCTCTATCACAAGACTGTTTGGAGTGTTTGAGGCAGGTGATTGCATCCCTGATCCTACAAATTGCTAGAGAAAGGCAACCAGTGAATGGATGGACTGGATCCCAGCCTTCTCTCTCTATGGTCAGGGATAGCTGAGGAAAGAGTTCATTTTCCTGGAATTGGGGGGGCATTCCAGATTGGCTGATGCCAGAGAAAATTTAGTCATTCATTGATTGGCACCTGAGGTAACTGCAATTTTCGAACACGAGAATAGTCGGCTGTCTGGGTCAGAGCATCTGCTGGTTAGAACAAAGGTCAAAATAAATTGCATAGTGGAAGAAAGGCTATATGAGGCGAAAATATTTGTGTTACAGAAGTTATGATACACATTGATTAAACATTTCAGTAACTCTAAAATATGGAAAAAGGATAAAGTAAAAAAATGACTCTAGAATCGTTTTTTAAAGGGATCATTAATTGATAAGAAAACAGTCGCCATAAAAAGGACTTAGAAAAAAATCTCAAAACCATTCCACGGAGAAATGTGTGACCTTGTGGAGGAACACAGATACTGTTTATTTGTAAAACACTTCAGAGGAGGAGAAGGAAAAGTGTGAATGGTGGCTATACTACTATCTCTGTGATTTCTCAGAGCCTCAGTTTCTTCAAGTATGAATGAGGGGCATTCTGGGGTCTTCTAAATGATGAGTAATAATATTTATAATGCTTTAATATATGTGAAGTATTTTAAAAAATATTATCCCATTTGATCCTCACAAAAACCCTGGGAGGTAAATGCTATTATTGTCTTTATTGTACATCTGAGGAAACTGAGGAAGATAAAAATAAAGTAGCTTGTTATAGTTAGTAAATATCCAAGGGAGAATTTTAACTCAGGTCTTCTTAATATCAAATTTTAAGGCAACAAGATGTACTTTCTCAGGTCCCCAACTGTTCCTTTTTGCAAAAGCTCATCTTTTAAATGCTAGTCTTCTCCTAGTAATGTCTTATGATTTGGGGACAAAGAATTTGGGGACAAAAATCTAAATCACAAATGTTTAAATGGCGATGCAAGGATACACTGGGATTAAGAGGCATATAAACAGGTGTTATCAGGTTATTAGTTATGATTTCTTATGAAAAACTGAATTATCAAGGGTTCCAGGAAAGGGACTAGTCACAGACTGGAAGCAATCTAAGGATGATTCAGGTGTATCACTAGTAAATTTATTGGGTGGATCCTTTATGGGGGGGTTCTTGGAAAAACTTGGATAAAAATCACAGAGAATGAGAAAGCATAGAAGGTTTGTGAGCTGCTATAGAAGAAGGAATGACAACTTTGATGAAATCATGCACTATAGAGCCACCAGAGTACCAAAAGATCATGGTGAGCTCATATTATCCATTTGCTTTTCAAGTGTAACAGTAGCATTAACAGTCCTACTCTAACACTAGAGATATTGTTATTCTGTCTTTAAGGAACAATGGAATCTCAAATAGTAACAGATTTCCCTTTTGAGCCATGAATCATATTCTGTTTTTTATCCTGAAATCTGGAAGAGGAATGCCCTTGCTGGGATAAGCTACTTGAAAATGATCTTCATTACCTTTGATTGGATGGTAGGAGAAGAGATGGATGGCTTGTAAATTTTATCAAATGAGATAATTTTTGAGCAGTGATTTTTTCAACTAAAATCCCTAGAAAGGAAGGGTTTTTATAAGTACCATAGGGATGGTAAACTAATGGCCTAAGCTGACAGAGTCAAAGGATCTGGATTCCTGCTAGTTTTATAATCTTGGACTACAAACCCAACCCACCAACCTTCAGTTTTGTCATCTGGAAAGAAGGGATCGTAACACCTGCTCCCTTCTGCCTGTCCTACAGGGTCGGTACAAGGATCAAAGGAACTATTTATTACCTGTTTCCTTTGAATGAATTTTATTATTACAAACAGACACAACTGAGAGGCATTCACGGGTTGAGTTTGAGCAATGAAGCCTTGGAGTTGAAGTCCGATACCCAACTAGCTTTGTGATCTCAGTCAGGTCATCTAACCTCTCTTGACCTCAGTTTCCTCATCTATTTATCTCTGCCTCATAGATTATTGTGAGACTCACATGAGAGTATACATAGAAAATGTTTTGCAAATGTTGAAATGTATATGTCTGTTACTATTAAGAAATGATTATTGTAATACACAACTCTAAAATACAGAGAGGAGCATTTTAACTGAGGCTGCTTCCTCACTAGCAATTCCCTACCATTTAAAAATGATAGGTCCAGTCACTTTCCCCCTTTCCAAATTTTTCCTCCTGAGGCAATTGAGGTTAAGTGACTGTCCCAAGTATTAAGTGTCTGAGACCAGATTTGAACTCAGGTCCTCCTGACTTCAGGGCTGGTGCTCTAACTCCTGTGCCTCCCAGCTGCCTCCTTCTAATTTTTTACAATTTGTATTTTTTACATATCTTCTTCAATAGGACATTTAAACTCCTCTCTTGATGAGGTTATTTTGCTTTTGTCTTTGTAACCCCAGCACCTAGCACCTGCCTTGTGCATTGTAGGTGCTGATAAGTACTTGTTGATCACTTCCTACTATATTATTCTTACAGCTTAATTGGAAATTGAGTCTTGCAATTCTCTGCCCTTCACTTTCCTCATCTATAAAATGACTCACAAGTCAATGATCTCCAAGGTCTTTTCCAGCTCTGAGTCATGCAATCCTAAGATTTTATGATTCAACTGGGGCAGATGTCCTGGGTGCACAATAGACACTTGTCTACTGTATACAATGGCATTCAGAATCATCTTTTTGTTCTCAGTTCTTCAGAAACTTTTATGTATGGTTTAGCTTTTATCTGAATGTGATAAGTATCATTTTTCTCCTTTTGCATCCACAATGCTAACAGATTCATATTTCATTGCCTCTTCAAAGGAGAAATTCAATATTCTAAGAGTAGTGGTGAGTGTGCGTGTGCGTGTGTGCGTGTGTGTGTGTGTGTGTGTGTGAGAGAGAGAGAGAGAGAGAGAGAAAGAGAGAGAGAGAGAGAGAGAGAGAGAGAGAGAGAGAGAGAGAGAGAGAGAGAGAGTGAGAGAGTGTGTGTTTAAACATGCCATCCAAGCAGGGAACAATTAAAAATCTCGAAATTTTATCAGAATTCTTTCTAAATTTCAATCCTTGTTGAAAATCAACCTTTCCCTATTTAATTAAAAATTATTAATTGATGTTGATAGTGCTTTATCATGAATGCTCTGATTTGAACCCTGTGAGGAAGGTACTATAACTATCACTCCTGCAGTACAGATGGACCAACTGAGATTGGAGGTCAAGGTCACATATTCAATAATTGTCCTGTTGTGGGAGCCAACATGATTGTGGAAAGTGAAACCATATTCTTGAGTGGCAGTGGCCAAAAGGAGAAAGCCCACATTCATGTCCTTGTAAGCCATCGAGGGCCATTCTTTAGAGTCAGATTGATGTTCATTTTTCCATTCTCTTCTTACTGAATGGGCTGTTTTAGAATATATGAGGTAATATGGTGGGATGGAAATAAAACAGGACTCAAGATTGCAAGTTCTGGCTTTGAGTTCCAGCTGTGCCTCTGTGTGCCTTTGATTAAATCATTGAATTTCTGTGAGCCTCAGTTTCCCCATCTGTAAATGGAGGTCTTGTACTAGATCAGTCAAAAGGTGTTTACTGATCTTACGTTCTAGGGATACAAAGAAAGGTAAAAACATAAAATCAGTTTCTGGCTTCAAGGAGATTACATTCTAATGGGAGGATATAGAAATAGATCCATACAAAAGACATGATCTCCAAGCACCAAATGACATGTTCCTATGTGAAAAGTTTTGGATAAGTAAAGGGGAAGTGAAGATGTTCTTAGGCAGTTTTCCTTGTGGAAAGGTATGAGTTCACCACAGCCTATCCCAATGGAATGAAGGAGGTCCAGACCTCTCCACTGGATTTGTCAGTCAGTCAAAGGTGAAAATTAGGGACAAACATCCCTTAATTAATTTGGGAAAAGTGAAGTACTTTAATCATTGAATGCATTGGTTGAAAGAATGAGACCCATCTTTGTGTCTGTATATTAAAGTATTTCAGCCAGATATTTTGAAGAATCATTCTCATGGTGGTCAAGAAAATTCCCCTTTGTTTCTGAGTGGGGGATGGGGTGAAGATTGAGTGCTCTTTGTCTCTCTGTCTCTGTCTCTAACTCTCTCAATCTGTCTCTGTGTCTCTGTGTTTCTTTGTTTCTGTCTCTGTCTCTAACTCTCTCAATCTCTCTCTGTTTCTGTCTCTCTGTCTCAATCTTTCTCTGTCTCTGTTATCTCTGTTTCTGTTTGTTTCTCTTTCTCTTTCACTCCACCTCTACATGATCAGAGACTGCAATTATGAACTTTGAAATGTTTGGACATCTTACTGGTGTCACTGGCAGCGACCCTGGGACAGAAGGAGATGATGGCAGCCTTTTCACTGGTTACTGAGGTATACAATGAAGAAAAGCTAGATATCAAGGGAAGACCTCTTCCAGACTCCATAAGGACTGACTTTCAGAACCCCAAAGAGAGCTACATTGAAGGGGAGCTTCATGGGGGAAAAAGAGCTTTCAGTCATCAGAAATCCCGAGTTACCCTTTGACTGCATTTGCTGTCTAGGTGTGAGCCCACTCTCTCCAGGACCCCTGAATCTGAGGGTGTGTCCCTTTTGGAGGGAATGTTTCCTACCAATTATTCTAACTATATTATATTCTTACAATATTAGTATATGCCTGTTTCCAATGCTAATTAACTCTGGCTGGCTAATCAGTGCGGAGCACATGGGATGGGAGCTTGTGATCAACAATATGAGAAAAATTCTCAGTGCCCCAAAGGCCCCCTCTAGAAGCCTGAATAGAGAAGTAGTCAGCTGTGTTCTAGAGACCCAACCTGCCATTGCTCTGGGGGATTGGGGCAGTAAACCCAGAGGAACTGTATTTTCTCATTTTATTGTGTTTCAGTTCTCTGGGCTTCAGTTTCTTTGTAAAAGACTATTTCCTTTTATGGTATCTTTCAGATTTAAAATTCTTTGATATTCTAGTAGACAACCCGTTACCTCATTGGTACAGCTAGTTACCAATCTCTTATACACCATAGCTTATTATGACACTCACATATTATGTAAAGCTTAGACTCTATGAATGTGAATACGTCATATCTCCTTTCTAGCCCCAATAAGTTAATTTCCTTATTGATATCAGATAGAAATTCATTCTTTACCTCTGCTTGTTCTACACCAATTTGAGACTTTGGTGCTAGATTCCAGACTTCCTTTACCCCTAGACACTCAATGTTTTTCCAGCAGATGAAGAAGGAATGACTCTTAAATTGTCACTTATTCAATGGACTCATTTAGAGAATGAGAATATGTTTCGATAGCCCTAAGAGTTAGCATTGACTGGTTTTATACTGACCGTCCTACAGGATTTCCAAAGGTCATCCTCAATTCCTGAAGTAATGTCTCTTATATAGCATACTTCTGTTGAAATGGAAACGATGGGAAAATAAAGCCGACGTACTATACATACAACAAGAGCAGAAATCAGCAAGGGATGGCTGGGGCTCTGAAAAGGCCACCAGTAGCCAGAAGACAGGCTTCCTTTCTCTTTTCCATTCGCAATCCTCTGGCTGATTTGTCCCTCTCCTGGGTAGACTACTCACCAAGCTAGACTTCCCCTCAAGATGCCAGCTGAGTGCCAAGAGGTGGCAAGGATCAGTGGGAAAGTGAAAGTCTCATGACTTCTCTCCCTAATAATAGCTTCAGCTCATGGCCTCTCTGGTCCCTTAGCCACCTCTGCCTTCTCTTCATCCTCTGTCCAATAAAGCCTTCCTTTATTATTAATCATAGAGTTAGGGTTGGAATGGACACCAGGGGTAATCTAGTTCTACCCCAATTTTTTAAGGGGAGAAAATTGAGAAACAGAAAGGTCAGGTGATTTGAAAGAGACAGGATCAGAACTCAGCTCCCATGGCTCCAAATCCAGCAAACTTTTCACCATTCTTCCTCACTCTAGGTCCCCTTTGGTTCCATTCCTTCCATGTTCTAGCACTGGCTGAAGCCTAGGTTTCTGCTGGAGATAGCTCATCTCTTGACATCTCTTCAAACACAGAGATCGCAACAATGCTGTGTCCCTCTCCTGTTCTACTCTACTCTGTGTCCTCCCATCTTAGATAGTCTACTCAACGAGCATGTATTCAATACCTACTATGTGCTGGGTACTGTGCTAAGCATTTTACAATATGATATCATTCAGTCCTCACAACAACCCTGGTAATAGGTGCTATTATTATCCCCATTTTACAGTTGAGGAAACTGAGGTAACGATGAAGCGACTTGCCCAGATTTACACTGTTAGCATTTGAGGTAGGATTTGAACTTCCTGACTTCATGCCCAGTGCTCTATCTTACTGCACCAACTAGTGGACCTGCTAACACTTGGAACACTTTAGCCATCTTCTTCTCATCCTTCTTCCCACCAAGTGATTATCAAGTGATGAGCTCATCTTTAATTCTTATATACATTTCTTATCCCTGCACATGCTCACTAAGTACCTTTTTAGTGCTCTTTGTGTGTATTTATCTTTAATTCTTCTGAGACTGGCTTTAATATTTATAGTTCCATGTTGCACTGACAGACAACAATTGTCTCTTCACACATTCACTGAAATGGCTTTATTTTTTGTTAAATTAAAGTTGTTTTTTAATGATCATGATCAAGCATTTACTTTTAGCTCCTTTAGTCCTGCGAAAAGAAAAACAAATCCTTAAAACAAAATGTGTATTGTTAAGAAACACACATTTCTCCACTCGTTGGGTCCCCCGAGTCTATCTGTTAGGTTCTTCACTGGCTCTCTGGAATCATGGTTGGTCATGACACTGAACACCTACTTAAGTCTTTCAACGCCCGGTTGCTTTCTTGAAAATCCCATACATCTCCTTGTTTTCACCTTCAGTCAAGATGTCAGTCAAGAAGCATTTGAGCAGTAATTGTGAAGTGTTAGGAGCTGCAGGTTTCCCAGTGACATATGAGCTCGTGTTGTTTACACAAGGAGAAAGAAAAGAGCTGTCTTAGGTCTATTTGCCTTATTAGAAAGGGAGAACTGGGTTTCTTTGTAGCATTCCTCTGCTGGATTGGATTTCATTGTAACAGTTGCCAAGTTTCACTTGTGGTTGAAAGTAAGTCTTCTTTATTAATTCTGATGAGATCATGTTTATAAAAGACTTAGCACAGTGACTGAAATGTAGTTGGCGTTTAATAAATGCATGTTCCTTTCCCTTGCCCCCTGTAGAAAAGGAATCCCTCAGTGGCAATGGGTAATGGGAAGGGGAGGAGTTCTACCGCATTCATTTGGAGGCTCTCCGGATTGTTTTTTTATTATTATAAAGCTCAACAAGCTCATTGATCCATTCTCTTATTGACGAATGAACAGGTGATTCTCACTCAGTCTGGTGAAATTTGACATTAATGCTCATTGGGCAGATACTTTGCATTGCTGCTCCCATAGGACCTTCCACTTCCAAAATGATTATGAATAGACACGATCCAAAGTTAGGAAAATCTGGAAAATTTAGAGAGTTCTCTGACATCCTTTTTTGTACCCATATGAAGGGAAGGCTGATGGATAGGACCAATTTAGAGAGAAGACATCCTGCTGTGAGAGCTGGCGCATGCAAAGGCAAAAGGAAGAGGATGCTGTCCTGCTGTAGATATTAGAAATCCCTTTATGCAAATTAGAATGCCCAGCAAAATTGTTTGGATAAATTACCCATCTGGATGGATGGGGACTAGATAAGCACTCCGCCACATGAATTTGTAGCTGGGCATTTATTTACTGGTTTCTAATGTCTAATCAAGTCTGAAGGAATTAAATCATTTTTTATAGAAGTTGGCGGACCTGTTGGAAGATTAAACATTTCTAATGAGCATAAATTGAATGTCAATTGCAATCACAGACTATTATAGCTGGAAGAGCTTTAGGAATCATGTACTCCAATCCTCTGATTTCTGAACTGAGGAAAACTGAGATCTGTCACTGACATATAACCCAGAACTGAACTTTTGCATCCGTGGATTGGTTTCAAACTTGGGATTTTTCTTTTTTACAAAAAGCTCTTTTTCCCCATCTGCCAACCAGGATAAAGTTATTATGTACCTACTACAATGTCCTAAGTGAGGAGACTATAAAAAATAGAAAAAAGGAAAAGTCCTTGCCCTCAAGGAGTTCACAGTCTCTTGGAGAAGACAACATGCAAATGACTATACTAACATGAGGTAGACAGCATATCTGCAGCATATCTGAAATAACCACCAGAAGGAAAGCAAGAGTATTTTTTTTTCTGAGATAATTGGGGTTAAGTGACTTGCTCAAGGTCACACAGCTAGGAAGTGTTAAGTATCTGAGGCCAGATTTGAACTCAGGTCTTCCTGACTCCAGTGCCATGTTCTATCCACTGTGCCATCTAGCTGCCTGAAAGCAACAGCATTAAGAGGGAACAGGAATGGCTTTTTCTAGAAGGCAGGACTTCAGCTTGTATTTGAAGGAAGCCCAGCTACAATGATGAAGAGGGAGAAAATTCCAGTCATGGGAAATAGCCAATGAAAATGCTCTGAACAGGGAAAGTGTCTTGTCATAGGAAGAACAAGGAGCTCAGAGACTTTTTGGCTTATGGTCCACTCAGGGCTTCTGAGAACATCCCTACAATCTAAACAACTCTCCTTCTATCCCTGGTAAGACACCACCTCCTTCAGAAATTTAAATATGGAAGGGAGGTGCCCATGGATGGAGTAGTGGATCTGGAGTCAAGGCGAAATGAGTTCCATTCCAGTTTATGTGGTTCTGTGACCTGGCCAAATTATTTCAGTTCTGTCTGCCTCAGTTTCCTTATCTGTAATGTGAGGGTAATAATAGTATTTACCTCCTGGGTTGTAAAGATAAAATAACTGCAAATCTTTGAGTTTGGCAATATTATCTATACATATTTACTTATATATAATATATAATAATATATATACTATATATAAAATAATATGTATAATATATATACCATATATATAGTATATATAATATAATATTAGTACATAATATATTATAATATAAATAGTACAACATTATAATAGTATATATAGTATTATATAATAATATTATCATTATAATAATACCATCATTCATATAGGACTTCAAAGTTTACTACTACTAAGGGAAAACTGCTACTTCTCTTCCTTTTCCACACAGGGTGGAAGAGTATTGAGAAAAACAGTGGATTTGGAGTTCTAAACTTGGGGTCTATAAGTTTTTAATAGATATTTTGATAACAATATTTTGATAGAGTGGGTCTTCTCCATAATACTCGGCATAATGTTTTGTGCATTTAAAAACAGGCTTCTGGAACGGGGTCCATCGGCTCACGTAAAAGGCTGGGGACCCCTAGGCAAGGGAACCTTGAATGGCCCCTTAACATTTTAGGGTTCCTTATCACTTGTGCCATCAAGGGCAAATCCCAGCCCCTTTAGCCTTTATTCCTGGTTTCTGCAGTGAGGGCTTTGGGATCTCTTGTTACTCTAAATATAGGATTCTCTGATTTGTTTATGGTCTACAGACTCTGTCTAGCAAACTGTTGGAGATATATGGACCAGTAGGGGAGGGAACGAGGCTAGGATTTAGATTCTCAGGGTTAAAAACTAAGGGAAAAAGCTTTGACTAGGCCGGCCGAAACCATGGCCACAGCAGGCATTAGAATTTCATTTTTATTCTTTACCCACAATGTTCTTTGGATTTTTGCAATATTGTGACTGAATTTATGAAATGTCTGGCAGTGGTTGAGTATATTTACTATCAGAATTGACTCATGAAATCTGGGGTGGAGAAATCTTCTTTTTCTTGCACCAATAAAAATTAGATGGTAACTCAGATGACCCAGATCCAAACTACCTTGGGAGAAAGAGTAATCCAGCTCTAATATATCCACAGCTTCTAACATCTGCTTGGATATTCATGAGTCCTAATGGATCTCTCTTCCTTCCCTGTTAACTTTCTCCTCATCCACTGGCTCCTGAGCAGAGCAGGGAGGGGAAAGGCACAGCTGGGAATATATTTTTGGCCCTGAAAGGTGACTTGGGCATGGGAGGGACCTGGGTAGAGGTGACGTGGGAGGGATGTCAGGGCCTGGCCAGACAGAATGAACTTTGGTGAAGGGGAAGAACAACAGAGACGATATGGCGGCAGGCACTGAGCCAGCTTGTGTCTTGCCCTCCAGCTGTTTTCCTGAAATACTATTTTAAGTGGGAGCCTGGGCATATGCCAGGCCTAGGGGCAAGTGATGGAGGCAGGTGGAGCTGATCTGACAGCAGAGATGGAGAGGAAGGAGCCAGACTTTGGCCCAGGCTGCTACTGGATTAAGCTGCTTCTGCAGACACAGTCCAGTGAAACTTCTCCAAATCTTATCATTTCCCAGAAGTGCATTTCAGAGGCTGCCCAGGGCAGCTTTCCCATTTTACAACTGAGAAAACTGAGGCCGCCCAAAGGGAAGCCACTTGTCCAAGGGCTTCTGGGACTGGGGCTGCCCTGCCCCTACAGTGGGCTATTTGCCTGAGAAGATGCATGAGCTCCCAGGAGATGCGAACAGCCATCACTTTGTGCATTTCTAATGTTATGATTAAAGAGCTCTGATAACAGTGGGCTTTTATGAACAGCCTCAGTTGAAGGATATTATGGGTCAGAGGAGGGACAGTCTTTCATAAGTGGGGAGGAGGGACCAAGACTCAAAGAAAGAATCCGATTATTTATATTATTCAGGTAAGCATTTTTTTTTCTTTTCTCTCCTTTCCTCCCTTCCTGTGACTCTTTATTTTCCTTTCTTCCTTCCTTCCTTCCTTCCTTCCTTCCTTCCTTCCTTCCTTCCTTCCTTCCTTCCTTCCTTCCTTCCTTCCTTCCTTCCTTCCTTCCTTCCTTCCTTCCTTCCTTCCTTCCTTCCTTCCTTCCTTCCTTCCTTCCTTCCTTCCTTCCTTCCTTCCTTCCTTTCCCCCTTCCTTCTTTCCTTCCTTCCTTCCCCCCTTCCTTCCTTCCTTCCTTCCTCCCTCCCTCCCTCCCCCAATAACTAGATAAATAGATAGAAGATAGAGCACTGGGACTAGCATCAGGAAGACCTGAGTTCGAATGGGACCTCAAACACATACTAGCTGTATGACTTTGGACACCTCTGTCTACATTAGTTTCCTTATCTTCCAAGTGGGGATTATAATAGCACTGACCACTGTACCATACTGCTCACCATAACAGACATGAAGAACTCCAGCCTTTCTGTACAGCTGAATCTCCAGATTGCTTTCATCAGGTTGTCCCTTTGCTGTTTGATTAAACTCTTATTTCCTCCCCCACGTAATAGGAAAAAGGGTTTATTTAGGTGACCTGAGTTCAAGTTCATGCTCTGACTCATACTGACTCTGTCATTATACAAGTTACTTGAATGTTTTAGCCCTTGGTTTCCCACCTGGAAAATGTGGGAGCTGGGACAGCCAAGCTCTTAGGACTTTAATCTGACCTGAAGTTAAGAAAATGAGTTTCAAATCCAGTCTCAGACACTTATTAATGTGCAAGTCTAGGCAAGTCTCTTAAATTCTGTCTGCCTTAGTTTTCTCATCTGTCAAATGGGGACAATAATAACATCTATCTCCCAGGGATGTTGTGAGGATCAACTGAGATAGTTCTGGAAACCTTAAAGTAATATATACATACTAGTTATTATTATTGTAATCTACAGGTCTATAAGAAACTGAGCTCTACATGTTTCTTAGCAATCTGCTAGACTTTCCATTGTTGCCAGAAGAATAAAATACTTAATTTAACTGTGAGTGGGGATTATGTCTCCCAAAGTAAAATCAACATTTGTGTGAACTATTACATGATTCTAGATCAAGTTAAAGTCATCAAATCAATTTAGGAAAAAATGTAACTCTTAGAACTTTTTCTTAATTGGTGCTGATAATTCCCATTATTTACTCTTTCAGAGACAATCAGGGTCAAGTGACTTGCCTAGAGTCACACAATTAGAAAGCATCTGAGGTTAGATTTGAACTCAGCTCCTCTGGGTACCACATCTTTGTGCTACCTAGATGCCCTTTCCCATGACTCTTTTGGGCAGATGCTGTAGGTGCCCTTAAGACGAGACAATCTGTTTAATGAAATAAGCAAAAAACTGGCTTTGAAAATAATGTGTGAAGTTCCCATGATAATGCAGAAGACAAATTTTGCTGAATCCTCTTTGATCTAAGCTCAGTGTGGAGAATAAGCCAGGAGCAGAAAGCCCGCCACTGTCATGTGCCATTGGAGGCAATGGCTGGAGGTCTGCAAAAGGGTCATTTTTGCAGTTGTTTCTTTGTTTTGGATCCTCTCTCAGCTCTCCCTTTATTCTCTGTGACTCACGCTAGTTATTATGCAGACAAAATATAATTATCAAAATTTAATTGCACCATCACAGACGTTATATAAAAGATGATGACAAAATAGCGTGTGCGAGCTGTGGTAGTGACTTTTGGGTTGTCACAGAGGCCACGTTTGGATAAATGAGATGCTTTTCACTTGTCTTAGAAACACTTATTATTGTACCTATTTTTAAAAAGGAGATTATCTATTACCATGGAGCTTTCCTGCCAGATTTATTGATATGAATTAATAGAAAAACCTTCTGAACTTTTATATCATTTCCCCAATGTTTTTCTATATTTATTTGAAACTTTTCAATTGAGGAGCTTAACTCTAGAATCAATTTCTGAAAATGGATTTTTTTCCTAAATTTTGATATTCTGGGGTAAGAACCAGTTGCCCTGCCCTAGTTATGGCTCTGTAGGTCACTCTAACTCAAGTATCTGGGGATGCATGTGCACCTGAACCTAATTCTAATAGGATTATTTAGAATTAAGTTGTATCTTTTTTGGAGTTTTGTTATGGAAACAGTGGTCTCACCCAGAAAGAGGGCCCATCTTTAATGTACCAAAGTAACAAGACTTCGGAGTAGTCTTTCAATGGCACAATAAGGCTTCTAAGTTGACTCTGTAATGTTTTTAGTAGAGAAAACTGTTATGCTGACCCCTTTCAAGAAATCCTTATAGCATGATGGAGAGAAGAGAGACCCAAACTTCAGCCCTGTCTCATTAGTGATGCTAAATAAGTTCCTTAACCTCACTGTACCTCAGTTACCCCATCCTGAAAATTGGGCTAACCATAAAATCATAGATCTAGAGCTGGCCAGGCTTTCCCAAATAGGTCTAGACCTGGAAAGGCCCCCCAGAATAAACATTTTAGCCTTCTTCCCTTTGCTTGGAGGAAACTGCAGCTCAGGGAAGTGGTGACTTCTCTAGGATCACTCAAGGAGCAAGTGGTAGAAGTCAGCTTTGAACCCTGATCCTTTGGCTCCAAACTAGTTCTCTTTACATTGCAGAAATCAGCAATACTTCATAACTTTCCCCACCATTTTGTGCATATTCTCTAAATATGAATTATTAGTGTGGTTATCATTCATCGCAATGTCAAAATCTAGGGCGTGATTCATCCATTGAACGGGTGCCCGGCTGAGCAATTTGCCTGGAACCTGGAAGCAATTTTAAAAACAAAGCTGAATGGTATTCCAGTGTTGCCCATTTAATGGGGAAGTGGGCTGAGATAAACCTTTATTCTAGCCGGCCTCTGCTTAAGTTCGAGAACTGGCCAAGGGGCTAAGTTAAGTGAAGGGGGGAAAATTTCCTCCATGAGTCTATAGGCAGCAGTCATGGCACCAGCTTACTCATCCCACAGCAAGCATCTGAGGTTAGATTTGAACTGACCCCTCCAGATGCACCTTCTCTCCCTCCAGATTTACTTATGATTTACTTGTGTGAGGACATAGAGCTTTCTCTGATAGAGTGTAAGCTTTAGAGGTGAGGGCTGTTCTATTTTATCTTTGCTTTCCCATCACCTAGAACACATAGCAGCAGGGACAGGGTTAGGGGTTTGGTCTGTGATTTCAGGGGGTTTGAGAATTCCTAGGTGAAGCAGTGGATGGAATGTCAGACCCAAAATAGGAAATCTTACCTGGAAGAACTGACTTCAGGCACTTAATAGCTATGTGACCCTAGGTGAGTCACTCAAGCTGATTTGCCTCAGTTTCCTAATCTGTAAAATGAGCTGGAGAAGAAAATGGCAAATCATTCTAGTATCTTCACCGAGAAAACCCCAAACAGGGTCAGGAAGAGTTGGACATGACTGGAATGACTGAACAGCAGCAACGCAGGTGAGCCTGACTGGCAATTTACAATGTTTTGGCTCCAGGCACTAAAATAGTTAAGTGACTTGCTCAGGTTCACACAGCCTTAATGTCTCAGAAATAGTACTTGAACACAGGCTTTCCACAACTCAAGCCCTGTTTTCTTCTATGGCAAGCTGATTCTCATCCCACTATTTAGCTCAACTTTCCAGCTTAACAAGCGCTGAATGATGGATGGAGCTGTGCTGTCATTTTTTTTTTTAATTATAGCTTTTTATTTTTCAAAACATATCCACAGATGATTTTTCAACATTGACCCTTGCAAAGATTTGTGTTTCAAAATTTCCTTTCTTCCCCCATTCCCTCCCTTAGATGGCAAGTAATCCAATATATGTTAAATGAACAGAAATTTTCAACAAAATAAGGTACATCACTAAAAAGCAACTGCAAAAGGATCCATTGCCTACAAACCAGGAAGATGGACATAGCTGGACTTTCAAGATAAGCAGCATCATTACTCCTTGCCCATCTCCATCATCCACAAAGAGACACACGTACAGAACATACAGCCCATAACCCAGACCGTACAAGCTCATGGTTAATATTCCAGGGAAGACTCAGCCCTCGCTCTGGTAGGAACGGTGACGCAGCTTCTTTGACATTCACCCCCTCGCTTCCAACATTACCAAATGTCTTTTTCATACTCTATTGAATACATGATATTGAAATGATTTCCTTTTTGGTAAAATGGTCTCTAAAGATCAGTAGCTACCCATCTAAGATACTTTTTCTTTGACAAATTTAAATTCACGGTTAATTTTTATGGATGACTGAAAAGTTCTTGAAAATGGGAGGGATTTTTTTTTTCCTTCTTATTGATGGAGATGTATAGTTCAGTTGCTGATAGTGTAGAGGTAGAATGTAAGCTTATTGAGAGGGGGGAGATTTTCTTTTCTTGACTTTGTATTTGAAGTACTGGTATAGAATCTTATAAACAGGAAGAAGTGCTGTAGAGAAGGCCCTGGATTTGGAGGGAAGAAGACCGTTGCCTCTCATGCTTATTAGTTGTGTGACCTGATATGATGCCTTAGTTTCCTGGCCTGAACAATAGGAGGTGTGTGTGCGTGTGTGGGTGTGCCCGTATGAGTGTGTAGGTTTGGACTTGACGTCTATGATCCTTTCTAGCTTTAAATCTATAATTCCATGTTGTTAAAATTGACTTTCAATCACATCATAAATGGAGAAAAAACAATAGCATTGGTGGCTCATTATAATTTCTAGGGTTATTTCTGCTTTCATTAAGAGACACTGATCTCTCTTTATTCCCTTGTTTGAAGAACCAGGATGGTATTCCTCAAAGGTTTCTGTGCTTCCAATTAATTCCTTTTCTGGTAATTTTGTACCCAAGATTTGAGTTCAAATCTTGCTTCTGACACTTGTTAGTTGGGCACGTCTGGTACTTTCGGTGCCTCAGTTTCCTCATCTGAACAATGGGAGGGGTATGTGTATCTTTAGGTCTGGACATGACTTCTGTGATCCTTTCTAATTCTACATCTATAATCTGATGTTTTTAAAACTGAAATTCAACAACAACAATAGCATCGATAGGTCTTTCATTATGATTTCTAGGGGTATTTCTGTTTTCATTAAGAAACATTGATCTCTACTCCCTCTCCCTTGCTTGGAGAGTCAGGATGGAATTACTCAAAGATTGGTATGCTTCCAATTAACTCCTTTTGGGATAATTTTTTACCCAGGGCTGCCAAACCAAAGAGTCACCTCAAATTGTCTCCCAAGCTGCCAAGGAGGAAGATTTCATCCACCCTCTATTTGTGGATCCTTGAAGATAAAGCATGATCTCAGAATTTGTATTCCTTTGTGTGGAGACTGTTTCTACTTGGATGAGGCCCAAATTATTTTTCAATAACATTAGCTCCTGGAATATATTAAAAACAAGGAGCAAAATGATTTTGAATCTGACAACCACAACTCAGGTCTTCACTGAAAACAGCTTCCCAGGGCTGACTATGTTCAGAGATGACTCAGGGTAGTGAGAGATAGGACTCATGCCGAGGATAACAATAGAGAGCCCAACTTCAGGCCTATTGGCCAAAATAAATATGCATCTTTCCTTCACATCTCTCCAGGGCTTATGGCTTTGGGTTCATGACATTCACCATTGTCATTCAGCCCGACTGATGGGCTGCCTCTCATGTGTGACATGCCTCCTGGATACAGAGGTCAAACTTGATGGGATGTGTTCATTTGTTGTAGTGGGATTTACTTATGATGAGAACATGGCAAGAAAGCACATCCCAGCTCTATATGAGTTGGAGACAAAAGAACTTTCATTCTGCTTCTCTGGGATATTAATTGGCAAGGGAATACTTGAATCCAGTAGGAGAAAGGAAAGGGAACACACAACATGCTCTCACCTTCATCTCTCTCTTTGTTCAAGTTCTCAGTATTTTGGTTTGAATAGGCAAATTAAGGGACTTAGGCCATTTTCCCCCTTCCCCCTTTCCTTGGAGGATAGAAATATCCGAGTTTCGGAGGCACGAAGGCGATACGCTTAATGGCGGACAAAGGGACTCTGAAAGCTGAAATCTCAGATTCTCGGCACATAGTGAAATAGTTTCATTAAAATAAATACTTGTTACATGGACAGGAGCCAGAGAAAACATTTGTTGTACAGACTTATTTGTTGTAAGTAGATTAACAAAACACTGTTACTTTGGGCCACCATGCTGGGACATGGAAATAGCTTTGTTATAATTTCTGAATAATAATATTCTCTGTAATGGGATTTAATCAGTACTCTATGATATTGGAGGATGCAAAACAAACAGAAGATCTAATCCTTCTCCTTAAGGAATTTAAGTTTATTTGGTGGAATCAGAGACTGTCCCCTATCTTCCTCCACTTACACACACATACCTACCTGTCGGAAAATTGTGTGTAACTAAAATAGGTTGAGAGAGAGAGATACACACACGCACAGACAGAGAGAGACAGAGAGAGAGAGAGAAGAGGAGAGGACAGGAGAGGAGAGGAGAGGAGAGGAGAGGAGAAGGGAAGAGAAGAAACAGAGACAGAAGAAAGAGAAGAGAAAAATAATGATTGAGTAAATGCTAATAATTTAGAATGAATTTAAAAGTATATTATGAGTATATATATCTCCTCCCTAGAAAGCTGCTTATTAAATATTTAACATACTCTTGCACCCTATGAATCCACAAGTACAGGAGTTGATAATTCTGGTGATACAATAATAAGAATTAGATCTAAATAAGTACATAGAGACCATCTCGTCCAATTGCCTCACTTTACAGATGAGGAAACTGGGGCCTTGAGTGGTTGATTTGCCTAATTCCACAAGTAACAGAGCCAATATAAAATCCAAGTCTATATTCAGTGCTCCATTTCTGTAGCACTCTTGGAAATGATATTTTAGGCAGGGGAAATCCAAAGGTAGGGGGAGGAATCAGTTATAGATAGAGATTCAGAGTAGGAATGGATTGAGAGATGAAGTCGATAGAGTGATGATGGTGGGACTCAATTGATGAAGGACCAAGTGGAAGAATCTGGACATGGCAAAGTGGGCATTAAACAGAATCAATGTTAAGTTCAATGTGGGTTCTCAAGGAGGGAATGGCATGATGAATATAATATTTGGGAAAGATTATTCTAGGATGAATTGGATTATAGTGATGGGCAACTGGAACCTAATGTATTGGTTCAGAGGCCATTACTGTCATTAAAACAGGTGAGGTGGACCTAGAATTCTGGATTTGGAGGCAAACAATGTGACTTGGAATTCTGGTTTTTTGACCACCTTGGGCCTCAGTTTTCTCATCTGCAAAATAGGATTTTTGAAACTTTCTCAAAAAATTGTTGAAAGAGTCAAATGAACTATTATTTGTAAAGTGCTTTGTAAATCTAAATTGCTTTATAAATGCAAGCTACCAATAGGGAAATTAAGAAAAGAAGCTTTGAGTATGTGTTTTAGCAGCAGCACATATTTTGTGTTTATGTGGAAGTGTGTGTATGTATGTTTGTGGATGTGTGATACATTGAGCTTAGTTTTTTATATGCCATATTTCTCTGCATTTATCTATTTCTTTTTTATTTTTGTCCAAGGATAGCTTTAATTATGTGAAACTAAAATGCTTCTGCATAGGCAAAATTAACACGTCGAGTATAAGAAGAGAACATTTGAATGGGGAAAATGTATCAAAATTTCCTAATTAGAGTTTGGCATCCAAACTATATAGCCAATTAAAAGATACACACTCAGACATACGCATTCATGCATAATACACACATACTCTAAGACCATTTCCCATTAGATAAATGATCAAAGGATATGCATGAATAGCTCTTCAAAGAAAAATGGCAAACTATTTACAATTATATGGAAAATGCCCCAAATCACTAATATTAACATAAATGCAAATCAAAATAACCTTGAGGTTTTACCTTTTGCCCTGCAAATTGGTAAAGATGACAGAAATATGAATAATCAATATTAAAGGGGTTGTGGGAAAATAGCTATGCTAGAGCATTGTTGATAGAGCTGTGAAGTTTCTCTTCCTTACTCACATTTGCCATATCTAATGTCATTTTTGAACACTCAACATTTTGAAAAGCTGTTTGGAATTATGAAAATAAAGTCACTAAAATGTCTAGAGATTCTACTATTAGATTTATACTACAAGGAAGTTATTGATAAGTAGAAATTTCCTATCTAGACCAAAATATTTATAGGAGTACTTTTTTGTGGTAGTAAAGAACTGCAAAAAAGGAGATGTCTATTCAGTGGGAAACGGCTAAACAAATTGTGGCATATGAATATCATGTAATATTATTGTGTTGTAAGAAACAGGAAATATGATGCAGACAAGAAGCATGAAGTGATTTACGGGATCTCATGCAGAATAAACTAAGCAGAGCCAATAAAACAAAATATATAGTGACTTGAACCTTGTATATAGAAAGAACAAGAATCAGAAGTGAATATTGTGAAATTATAAAGAAGAAACATGGCTTGAAATAAAAGATAAAGGAAGATACCCAGATACCCTTTGCAGAGGTTGGGGGGCCACATCATGTGTACATGTCTATATCTTTATATAACAAACTTTTTCATTGTATTATTCATTGATTTCACTTCTCCATCCCCCCATTGTTTCTCTTTTTTTCTACTTTAAAAATATTCTTACAGGAAATACTTGGAGACTATCTGGCAATATAAGAAGCCAGATTTTTGTTATTGCTATTGTAGATGGCTCTTCCACATGCTAAAGCCATATTGTGGCTGAGAGAGGTGGATCAGAATAGCTCTTACCTATTGTTTTTACTCAATGTAAGGAGGATTTTGAGAATGTGATTTTGATAACTCTTCCTTGACATATCTCCTGTGGTTTTTCTTTGGTAAAATTTCCAAACTCAATCTTGGGAACACAGAAACACTATCAGGTATTATACAGCACTCATGAAAAGCCTTCTATCCCCAAGTCAAATAGTTGTCTGGGACCATAGATTTTGCATCACGATCAGTGCAGGCAGGCAAAAGTTTAGATTTAATCTTAGCCTAGAGATGAATCTGATAAAAAATCCTCAAGAGCTGAGGTTCAGAAGCTGGTAACAGAGAGGAGATCAGTAACTATGAAATCTTGCAAGGACATGATGTCTATTAAAGACCAGAGCTAGGATGCTGAGTGGAAGCACAGTTACACTACTATGGATAATGGGTAGGTCTGTAGAATCAGAGGAATGAATTTTCTTGACCACTTCTATACTTAGGCCATGCATCTCTCTTCTAAAAGAGGGATGTCCTCCCTCCATGTGCATTCTTGGTATGAGTCTTTTCATGAATATTTCCTGGCCACATATGCTTTCTGTGTGCATATAGTCAATGGGCATTCCCTCTGTGTGTCCATTTCCCCATGGTGAATATTGATACCTGTGGGCTCCCACAAAAGCATAGAGGAATCTTTTATTTTGCTATAATGTTTAACTAAGTGCCTTTTGTTTTAATTGATGTGACTTCTGATTAGTTGATCAAAGGAAATACAAACGGTGGGGGCTCTTAAATTATGGTGCTGAGTAAATTCTATGTAGAATGCCTTGAAACTAAGGTTGTTTTTCTGTTAGTCCACATATGAAGAGGTATGGCCTCTTTAATACCTTTTAGCTTTTCTTAATACTTATAAGCTCAAGAAGGATTTAAAAACATTCATGAGTGATAGATTGACAGGGACTTCAGGAGAATAATGACTTCTCTAAGCTTACTCTCCCATGTATAATATAGTTTTTGCCTTTTTGTCTAAATATTTCTTCCTTCAGACTTCAAGGGTTGCTACACACCTAAGAGTTACCTGTAGAAGAGAGAAAACTGCTAATATATTTATTAAATCAGATATCATAAAACTGGCAGACATAGCATAGGAAGACTATTAGATAGGAGCAATAACTCCCAGGAAATAGTATTTAAGAAGAGCAACAATGAAGTTATATTTGTGACCAGATATTTATGACAAAATATAAAAAATGAGATTTTAATTCAAATAGGTTATTTAGTTTCTCCACTGAGACTTGATATGGTGGGACATCTTAGAATACCTGACATTTAGATAGCATTTATTCTTGAAGTTATTAAAGAATTATCAGAAAAAAGAGGAATAAGACTTATTAGGCTTGGTCCAGAGAACACAGCTAGGAATGGCAATTGGAGGTTAAAGAGGGATAGATTTCTGCTTGATATAAGGAAATGCTTCTTGACAACTAGAACTTTCTCAAAATAGAATTGGCTGCCTTGGGAGGTGATATGTTCCCCTTCTTTGGAGGTTTTCAAGCAAAAGTGAGGTGATTACCATTTGGGGATGTTGTAGAGATGATAGTTTTGGGGATCTGGGTTAGATTTGATGAGGTACCTTCCAAACTAAAATTCTATTTGATTCTATGAATCAGACCACTCGGATGTAATTATCTTGATCTTGTGGACAAATTTCTTAATTTTTAATAGGGTATGGTATGGTTGCTTTATTGCTTTTTAGCCATTTTTTAGTGACCCCATTTGGGCTTTTCTTGGAAAAGATACTGGAGCAGTTCTGCCATTTCTTTTTCCAACTTGTTTTACAGATGAGGAAATTGAGGCAAATAGGGTTAAGTAGCTTGCCCAAGATCACACAGCTAATAAATGTCTGAAGCCACATGAACACTCAGGAGTGTTCCTGACTCCAGATCTGACACTCTATCCTCTGAGCCACCTAGCTGCCCAGTGTGACATGGTACAAGGGCATAAAACAGTATTCCATTTGTTTTTCAATTTTGAATTTTTCTAATTCTGCAACAGTTCTGCTTCTCAGTGTATCAATATGCTAATTGGAATCCATCATCTGTCCAAGGGGGACAAGATTTGCCGGCCCCCAAACTCTTACTGACATTTTTTGGGCATGTGGATGTTTCCAAATCTCACAGCCTCACCTGAATTTCCTCTGACCACAATTTTAAGATAATTTTGACAGGAAAGTGGAGGATGGACCAGAGAGGAAGAGGTCAGAGGCAGGTTCATCCACCAGTAGCTACTGCAATAGGTCAGGTTTGCTAAGGGACTACATCCAAGTGGGGGCAGTTCCAGAGAAGAGAGGGCATATGTATAGAAGGTAAAATGAATAGAACTTGATCATTGATTGGGTAGGGGGCATGAGGGAGAGTAGGAAATTGGGGAGGACACTATTGTGAGCCTGGACCTGAAAAAATAGTCGTGTACTTGAGAGTAATAAGAAAGCTTGGAAAAAGATGAGTTCAGTTTTATACATACTGAGTTTAAGATTTCTTCAAGATATCTACCTCAGGATGCCAGAATGGAGGTTAGGGAAGAGGGTATGGCTAGATAAAGAGATGTGAGAAGGATCTGTATGGAAATAATCATCGAAACCATGGGAAGTGATGAAATCACTGAGGGACACAGTATATAGAGGGACTAGAGGTCTCAGGTACCCTAAGAGACATCCACAGGTAGTAGATTTGATATGGATGAAAATTCAGCAAAGGAAACCAAGAAAAATCAGGAATAAAATATGTTTCAGAAAACTAGAAAGAAGAGAACATCAAGGAGAATGAGGTGATGAACAGGGTCAAAGATTGCAGAGAGGTCAAGGTCGAGATGGATTAGGTCTGAGGAAATCTATTAGATTTGGCAATTAAGAGCTCAATTATAACTTTAGAGAAAGTAGTTTCATTGGGTAGAGTGTTGGCCAAAAGACCAAAGTTCAAATTCTATCTCAGGCACTTACTAGGTAGATGTTTGATGCTAACCAGCCTTAGCCTCTGTTTCCTCATCTGTAAAATGGGAATAACACTAGCACTGATACAACAGAGTTTTTGTGAGGCTCAAATGAGAAACTGCATAATAAAGGATGCTGTAAAAATTAAAGCATAATATAAAAGCTAGCTATTATGTATGTATGACAGAAAATGTATCACATGTAGTTTAGAATTTTCTAAGCAGTTGCTAATACTAGAAAATATTTGCTATCTTTTTTGGGGAAGTGGATTGAATGGTGTTAAATGGTATCATGACTTAGAAGGCCCACACTCTTATTTTCATAATATTAAAAAGCACCAAGCAGCTGGACACCAGCTGTAGGGCCTGGGATCATTACTATCATGGTGAAGAAAAATCTGATGTGTTTTGAATCTTCCTAGAATTAAGAGCTCACAGCACAAATATGAAATGCCACTGTTTCCAGGTCATGTCATTCTGCAGAAGAGCAAATAAACAGAATTGCTTTTATTCACCAGCTTAGATAAATCCGGCATCTTCCATAGAGATGAAGACCTAAGCTGGATATCATCCAATAACACAGACTGCTGGACATCAGGGCCAGAGCAGGACCTAATTACTGATGGCTATTAGCTGGACCGTTGATCCAGCTTGCTAAGATTCCATTTTGGAACAGATGTTCTCCAACTGGAAATTTCTCAATATAAAAATAGCTATCAGAGACTGCTGGTGTTGTCATGTAAGCGTGTGCGGCAGAGACATGTAGACATGTTTCCATCCACGAGCGAGATTTAATCATCAGATTTCAAAGTTATTCTCTGTATGACAGACAGAGAGTCGGGGGAGGGGGGGCGGGAATGGGATGTTGATATTCTTGGCAACTTTTGATGGCTCTTTATGGTGAGAGCACTGAGTGTGTTCCCCTTCTAGGGGAGGGAAGGAGGTGCAGACCAAGAAAAACCAAACAATAACCGTATCTATAGAACTGTATCTATTCTATTTTGGCTTAGGTTATAAGATAAGACAATCATGTTTAAACTAACTTTATTTTACAAAGTAGAGGGATTTTCATGTTATCTAATTGCTCCCCAAATAAAGGAAATATCAGATTTTATTAATTAGACTCATGCCATTAGCAACTTCTTCGAAACCAAGAACCTGCCTCCAAATGTCCCCCCGCCCCCAACAGTGCCATAAATTTTCTATTTTCGTTTTGTTATATTCTCTGAAATCCCCTGATTTGTGGTTAAGCGAGTGCTGTTCTTTTAAAACAATCTCTAAAGGCTTATGTTAGAGAATTATCATTCATTTACACTTTAGTATGAATTAGTTTTAACAATTAATTTAATTGAATTGATTATAATTTTAATTTAACACATTTGGACTCAATTGAATTTTAACATAATTGAAATCCTTCCAATTTAGGGAATGGAGACTTTTTGTGGAAGAGGGGTGCTATGGAGGGAGAGAACAGATTCAGATAGGGTACTCTAATTCTGGGTGGAATGGAGAGGGGAAAACTTTGGGCAAAAGAGCAGTGAATGCTTGAGGAAAAGGGAGACTAGGAAGAGATATGAAGAGATAAGAAAGACAAACTTAATTTTCTTTGAAATTTTGCCTAGAATCAATTTTTTTTCTACCTCCAATCTTCTGATTTTTCCTCTTTTCTGTAAGCATCAAGTTCCCTCTGTCTTCCTAGACTGAATGGAAGCCAATGACCATATTGGCTTTCCCCAATTTTCACAGAGCTCCATGTCTGAGACTGTACATCAAGTTGCATCAAAATGTTATTTTTAAAAAAAAATTTCTCGTGCCTGATAACATCATTTGTGAAGAAAAAGTACCCGATGATCCTTGAAGCATTTATTTTGACAGTAAAATAGACATTTCTGAAGGACTTAGTGAGCTTAATTTGATAAATAGTAATTAGCGGTGGTTTTAAATAGAAAATTATTTCAAGAATGGCATAGGATCACACTGTTTATCTCCAGCATAATCTAAGTAATTAACTACTCTCCTGAACTTTTTTTCTGTTAAAAGGGGAAGGTCCCATCTGTTTCCTTGGGAAGAATGTTTTGGAGAGGAAGAAGCTCAGAAGTCTACATCTTGGAAGCCCGATCAGGGCCAATTGCTACTGCTGTGGAAATTGTCCTTCATTTTTGAAGAGTACCACGAAATCAGGGAGATCGCAGCCCATACCTCCTTCTCTACATACATGCAAACATTATATTAGCACAAATCCATCCCCTGGCTCCTTACCAGTCCAAGTCTTGTCATGAGAATTAGAGAGAGAAAAAAACATTATTTGTCTCTTATGTATGGCGTCATTTCCAAGCTGGAAAGCCCCTGATAAAGGGATTCTCAATTTGGCAGTTAAGGTCAGTGCTAAGTTAATGCTCATGCCTTCCCGTTGCATCTCCCCCCATTTATCCTGTATATAGCTTGTTTGTAGAGATGCTTGTATGCCATCTCTTCCATTAAAAGGCAACTCCTTTTAGCCCTAGTGCTTAGCACAATACCTGGAACGTAGCAGATGCTTAATAAATTCTTGGTTCTTGATATTGTGAAATCACATGATGAGATGAGGAGAGCCAGTGTGGGATAATGGTCAGGGTGCTACCCTCAAAATTAAAAAGACCTAGATGCTGACTGTGGGACCTTGGCCAAGTATCTACCCCGGGATGGCCCCTGGCAATACTCACCATATATTACATACACACACACACACACACACACACACACACACACACACACACACACACACACACATATATATATATATATATATATATATATATATATATATATATATATATATATATATATAACCTGTATATTACCATATATCGCCATATATTACATATATATGTATATATAAATATAAATATATATATACATATACACACACACACACACATATATATATATATATTTTACCAAAATGCTGACCTGCTTCAGGAGCGCTCCCTATATTTGTGAAATCATAGATCTGGTCAGAGAATGAATGGGGTAAAGAAAAGGGTGTTGGGCTTGAAGGCTTGTCATTTAGTGTCTCTCTGAACCTTTGTTTCCACATCTGTAAAATGGGGCTAATATTACCTGGGGTAACTGCCTCATTGCTGCAGCTAGTGAACAGAGCACTGTGCCTGCTCTGTTATAGACTGAGCTCAAATATTGCTTCAGACACTTACTGGTCGAGTTATCCTGTGTCATCCTGTTCGCCTCAGTTTCCCTCTCTGCAAAATGAGCTGGAGAAGGAAATGGCAAACTACCCCAATATCTTTGCCAAGAAAACCCTCAAATGGGGTCATAAAGATTTGGATACAACTGAAATGACTAAACAACAGCAACAAAATCCTCCTCATAGAGTTGTTGTGAGTATCGAAAGTCAAGATATATGCAGAGGTTGGTTGCAAAGCGAATAGCACGTTCTAAATGGCTTTTATTATTTTTCCCCCTGAGGCAATTGGGGTTAAGTGACTTGCCCAGGGTCATAAGTGTCATTTATTCTTGATTGCTTTCATCAGTCATTACAAACCCAGTACACTGGAAAGAAGGCTGGATGAGGAGTCTGTGGCCCTGGGTTTGATTCCCAGCAACTTCACTTGATTTATCTCTGCAATCTTGGACAGATCCTGGTTCTATCTGGCTTGGGATCCCCTAGCTCTCCAGGCAGCCCTGAAAGTCCTAGAGTAGCTTTAAGATGATAAAGGCATAAAACTGTGGAGAATGGTCAGCTGAGAGCCAGAAGGAACTCAGGGCTCATCTACTGCAAGCCTGTCATTATTCAGGTCATCTCAAAGGCGATAAGCTTAACCTTGCCCTTAGACTTTGGGGACAGCCTATAAATCAGAGGGTTGGACCTTTCAGCTCTTAATCTAGGGATCTGTGATCTGCAGCACGAGGCTCATTCACTGCTCACCAGACTTTCACCTAGAGACGGGCCAAGTCCAGTGACTGATGAAAGCTTGGATTTCCCGACACAGAGCCTCTGACTCAATGCCGATTCTCAGTGGGTCAGCCAGGTCACGGAGGAATGTCAATCATCGCCATCATAATTTCCCGAAACCATTAGGTACCATAGGGACGTTACAGAGAACAGCCAAGCTGTGGCCCGTGACCTTGACAGACATGCAGTCTAAGGGGGAAAGGGAAAGCCAGCCAACCATAGAAACATATCTGTCTGTAGACACATATAAAATGAGAGCCAAGATTAGGAAAAAATGCTTGTTCTGGAGACAGGAAAACCAGAATTCAGAGCCCGTCTCTATTAGGTGCTAGCAGTATGATAGAGCACCGGATCTCAGTTTCTTCATCTGTAAAATGGGGATGACAATACCTGTCACACTTTCTTTCCAGGATTGTTTGCAGAGTTAAAATTCTAAACTCCAGATGTAGTTGTCAGCCTCATACTGTCATCTTGTACAAATTTACTGGTAGCATAGAATTAGGATTTAGGGGCTTCAGATATCATCATGTCCAGCTCCCCTATTTTATAGATCTGTAAACTGAGCCCCTATAATGTTGAGAGGTAATAATAACTTGTATTTATGTGCTGCTTTAAGGGTCATAAAGCACTGTACAAATATCTCATTTTTTCTTTACAACAACTCTGGGAGATAGAGTCTATTATTATCCTCACTTTATTTCATTTGCTCACAGCTGAGGAAATTGAGGCGAAGTCACTTGAATAGCATCACATGACTAGTGGGTAATTGAAGCTGAATTTGAAGTCAGGTTTTCCTGAATCCGGTCTCTAACCATTGTACCACCCACCTGGTCTATCACACATGTAATCAATGACAGAAATGAGAGTTGCACTTTGGAGCTGAAACCGCTATTGCAGCCAGTACTCTTCCTCCTCCTCCTCCTCTTAATAATAATAATAATAGCTAAAATTTCTACCGAACCTTAAGTTTGTAAAGGGCTGTATAGAGGTTACCTCATCTGATCTCTCTGGGGATAAACAACTTGTTAAAAGTTAGAAAGTGGCAGATCTGAGATTTGAACCTTTGTCTTCTGATTAAAATGCAGGATTAATTTACGGTGCCAGACTGACTTCTTTTGTGGGAACCCTTAATATCCTGTCCTAAGTGAGGGGCAGTGAGGCTGTTTTAGAGAGCACCACACCATGTGTACCAGGAGACTGGGCTTGAAGTTAGGAGAGTCTTAAATTCAAATCCCATCCTTGACACCTGCTAGCTGTGCAGTCTTGAATAAGTATTTAACCTCAACCTTCATTTCTGCATTCATAAATAGAGGTGATAATACCAGCATTATTTCCCTTAAGGCTGGGTGGTGCATAGTGAATGGAGGCAGAGAGACCTGAATTCAAATCTTGCCTCACACACTCACTAGCCCTGTCACTTCTGGCAAATCATTTACTCTCTTCCAACCTCAGTTTCCACATCTGTCAAGTGGGTATTATTATGTTGCTGTTATAAACAATATTATAGCCCCTACCTCCCAGAGTAGTTATGAATATCAAATGAGATAAAATATGTAAAGCACAATGCAAACCTTAAAGTTCTCAGTATAATTGTATATCATACTGTGTAATTATTTAATTATCCAAAAATGATGTTATAGGATATGATATCACATATAGATAGAAATATCCATCATAAATATATTTATTATATATTATTATATTTATTATAATAAATATATTAGTATAATATTTATATATTATATTTGTTATTTATTATACCATATTTATAATATATTATATATTTATACTATATTATTATATTAATATTATATACATTATAATATATAATGTGAAATCACAAACACCATAGATAATATAAAAATGACAATAAATATGTAATTGTGTAAGAATTATATAACATATTACATAATGACATAACAAATAATAATTACTATTCTAATTATAACTCTTAAAATGCTACATATTCTATATAGGAGCTAATTTAGGGAGCTAAGAAGAGCCTCACTATCTGGCATAATGCTTTTAAAATGTAAGCTTTATGTGATTAGGTACTATTGAATTTTTTACCATACCCCTGCATCTGACAAAAGCAGTCAGCGCTCAGTACGTGCTTAGTGGATTCTTGTTGATTGATCATTTTGACAATTAGGAAGTTCTCTAAAGGAGCAGTTTTCATAAAGTGATGGAGGTGAGGAGAACCTCTCCAAATTGGGGTGGAGACATTTAAAGCAAGAGTAGACAACGCAAAAGGGGAACAAGAAATTTAGCAGGAAATTTACTCGTTCAAGAAATTTAACAGCGAATGAGAGGAGAAACTTGGAAAGGCGGCTTGAAGAGAAAGTTGGGTGAAAGGAAGATTTTTTTTCCTTTTGGAATAAATGGTGGTGAAGGAGCTAAAGGAACCCCCATTTTCCTTGGAGTGGGGAACCTGGAGTCTGAGGATCTAGATCTGAGTACCCAAGGGAACATTTCCACCAAAGAACGTGCTCGTGTGTAACCAGGATGTACGGACAGCAGGAATTTAATCTGACTCCTGCTTGGGAAAAAAATCCACACTTATTAAGCAAAAAGTAGGAAAAGTTTGACATCCTCGTACAATTAGATAAAGGTTCATCTGTGAGACAGGGCACTGTGAGGGCACGGAGAAATCTATTGATTGAACCAAATTAAGAGATGCAGACCCGCCAGACACTACGTGTCAGAGTGGTGACCCAGGGGACACGCCAGCGTGCAACTTGGCTGTGACAAGATGTCTGGATTCTCTGCCCCTTTCTCTGAGCCCTGTGCTTGTTAAACCAGCCATATACATCTTAAACAGATCTTTTTTTCTTTCTGGGGTTACTGCTTTGACAGAGATGAGGAGAGGGACAGATTGATAATGTTAGCAGGCCGCAGAACAGGAAAGAGAAGCTGTTTCTGGTCTCCATCGTTGGATAATTGAGATTTTTCAGTTCATATAGAGAAGGAGAAGTAGGTAGCCCAAGGAGGAATGATCTTAGCACAAATTTCAGGAGCCCAAACTGGAAATGAAACAGGGGGGGGGGGAAGGAAAGCATCTATTTGTATTTGGAGGATTTTTTCCCTCTTCCACAGAATGTTCTTCCTCTCTTATCTCAGATGTCCAAAGTGAAGAGTATCATGCATTTTGCTGGAATATTAAAATGAAAATCAATCTAATGGCTTTTTTGCCATCAGAAGTCATTTCATCCTTTCCCAAACACAACTATTGAATTTGAACCCTAATATATGAATGTAGCATGTGAGTATCCCATAAACATCTTGGTACAGCCGCCATCCATGAGGGCTGAGAGGATTGATGAGCTGTGTGATCCTAGACAAGCTATTTAGGCTGTCTGAGCCTTTGTATCTGTTCTATAAAACAAAGGATGGGATTCAATAGCTTCAAAAGTCTCTTCCAGATCTGAATCTATGTTCCTGTGACTACTTCTGGTCCATATGTTGGCAATTCCACTTCATTCCTGATCTGTGACTAAATTCAACAAACATTTGGCACCTAATGGATATGACACTGAGGCTATCATCAAGATGAGAGCTACAAATCAGTCCTTGTCCTTAAGGATCAAATATTGAACTGGCTTTCTCTCTCTCTCTCTCTCTTTCTTTCTCTCTCTCTCTCTCTCTCTCTCTCTCTCTCTCTCTCTTTCTCTCTCTCTCTCTTTCTCTCTTTCTCTCTCTCTTTCTCTCTTTCTCTCTCTCTCTCTTTCTCTGTCTCTATATCTCTGTCTCCGTGTGCCTGTGTGTTTGATAGTTTGATAACATGTCTACAGATAGATATAAAGTATATATTCAAGAGAGTCATAAGCTGGGATGTATGGAAATGAAGAAAAATCTCCTGTAAGAGGTAGCGCCTGAGCAGGGATTTGAAAGATTCTTAGAGAATGAAGGGAGGAGACAGTGGATCCCAGGCATGGGGAAGAGCAGTCCACAGGCTACTTTGACAGGAGCAGAGACTGTGGGAAGGAGGCTAAAGCAAATAAAAGTGACATGACCTTTGGCCACAGTTTATAATTAGGAATGTACAGGCAAAAGGAAACCGGAGTCCAAAAGCAACATAAGGACATCTTCAGGGTGTCAATGACGTTGGAAAATTTGGTCCTTAATTCTCTGTGAGATGTACTTTGACTACATATCCCATTCCAGTTTTGCTCACTGAAAAGTGTATCTGGTCAAGCTTGAAATGTCAAAGAAGGAGGGATTTCTTAAACCGTTGTTGGGAAATCTGCCCATTATTGGATAGAGTTGAATATCATTGTTAATGCTGCTCCAGTCAAGCTATCTCTGGTAGCTGGCGTTTTATCCTCCCCTTCCTTCTCCACCCTACTTCCCTCAGCCTTGCTTTGCTCCCCTCTGATTATAAAGGTAAGGATTTAGCTCCTCAAAGTCCTCCCCTTTTTCAACTCTGAAAGCTCTGGTTGGAAATGCTCCCGTTGAAATGTCCTTTTCAGATATACAGAGGCCCAGAAGTGTATCTGATTCTTTAAATCAATCCCAATATATTTTATCATCTGATTTCACCCAAGGCTCAAAGCATTCTGTTCTTCTAACCTAGTTTTCACCTTTTGGTTGATTTATTGATTTAATAGAGATGTCTAGGAAAAAAAAACCACATCTAGTTTACACATAAGATTGATTCTGTAACTCAATCATGACAGTGACTATCATTGCTAAAAGTACCAGGGAATACAGCATCTCGTTGATTACATTATTTGAGTTGATAAATATCTCTTTTGGACAAAGGAGATAGTTTTTGCCCTCAGGGAGAATACATTTTAATGAGGGAAGAAAAGGTTTATATAGACGCCGGGAGGGAGAAGGGAGTCTTGAGACTGCATGGTTTGGAAAGAGATGGGAAAGTGATGTGGAGATCTGGGCAAGATGCCAGGGTTAGGAGTCCCAGGAGCAGAATCCAAGGGGAAGCGGAGAGGGGAATGATGACCTGAGTATAGTCTGCGTGGTTTGGAAATGGGGATGAGTGGGGAAGTGGCTCTACATCTATTAAATTTGCTTCTCATTTAAAAAAAATCAAATTCATTTTTCCAGTAACAATGAATTTGGGAGTATTCCCTTTGGAGACTGAATTCACTTTTTGATGGGATTTTTTGTTTGAAATCACACCTGTGATTTCATTGGTATAGGGAACTCTGAGTTGAATCCCTATACCAATGCAGTTGGGGGCCTATTATTAGTGGGACACCTGGGCCACTGTGTAAGTGACTTACTCAGGGTCATAATGTCAGTATATGTCAGGGGAAGGATTTGAACTGAGGTTTTTCTGACTCCAAGGCTGGCCCACTGTGTAAAGCGTCTCTCATTCTCTCTCTCTCAAAGTGTCTCATCTGGGAATTATTCTGGGAGAAAGATTATAGTTGATTGGAGTGACAGCACGGTCCCCGGCCCTCTGTCATAATTAAGTGATTTAATGACTCTGAACTAGATCTCTGAGATCTAGAAGGAATTTTAGAAGCTACTAGATCCAACCTCTTCATTTACAGATGAAACCCAAAGAGAATGAGTGATCTATCCAAGAGCACCCACATATTCGGGAAAAAGGGGTTTGAACCAGTATTTCCTATCCCCAGTGTTAGATTTTTTTTAGAACCTGGGCCATTTACTCAAACATTCCCATTTTCAGATCAGTAAGTGCACGGAAACTCATCCAGAGTTTTCTCCGGCTAGGGGACCACGTGGGGAATTACAATGTATGAAGAAGAATAACAGCACAAAATTCCTCCTTGCCTCCTTGAATCAATCTCCCAAAGCCACATGAGCCTTACCTACATCCAGACAACCACTTGGGACTATCGAAATGAACTGAAGTTTCAATTAACCATGAAGATGCTCCTCGACCAGCTTGTGATAAATAGGCGAAACAATGCAGTGACTCCAGTAGATGGATGTATTGAGGAGTGATAAGCTGCCTCTGAGGGTTTCAGAAGGCAGAGGGAGACTGCACAATGAGCTCTGCTTGGTCGGGGGTTTGTTTTAGTTGTTCAGCTTGGGAGAGCTGATGGCCCCGTTGGTTTTGTGCATCTCCGTGTGTCCGTGGGTCACCTTCGGATGTACCTAAGCTGCCATTACGGGCACGTTTCCACAATATCCTTGCTAATGCCCACCCCTTGCTGTGTCTGGCTAAACTTTTCCCCTCAAGGAGCCCATTCCCTTCTGCCCCTGACCTGCAGATACACTAGCATTCTGCACAATTGATTTCTTTCTTAGAGTTTTGTTCAACATCTTCCCCTCAAGGTGAATTCCTCCTTTAGCTGTCCAGGATTCATGGGCTGATAAATCTCTGCTCTCGAGCCATCTTCCCTAGCAGATCATCTCCCTCCAAATGGATATTCACCCATACAATTTCATTGATGACGGTCCAAGCTCTCACACACCTCTCCTTCCTCATCCCTGTCTTCCTCTATGAGCTTAGCCAGCCCTCCTACTCTTAGGACTACTACCTACTCCCGAGCCTCCCTGAGAAAAGAATTCTTGGGACTCATTCTTTACTTGTCATATCGTAGCGTTCATGTGCCGGAAGAGTCAGTGTTTGTCTGGCCTTGGAGTCAGGAAGTCCCAGAAGCTCAGAAGCATATTCCCTTGCCTAGCAGACCGTGGACAAGTCACTTGAACTCTCAGTTCCCTGAGCAACTCTCTAAGGCTATAAATTCTAGGGGGTGCCCGGCTAAATTTCTGGAAGAAGGTTTCTCACTGACATTGACATTATAGTTTCAGTAAAAAAAAATGACTAAAACACAGTATTTTAATTTTTAAAATTGGTCTATGTTCACACAGTAGCATTACGTGAAAACCTCAAGGGAGGGGAAACACACTAGCTCCTAGCTAGTAGCTTTTGTATTGTTCCAATGACTAGAGTTTCTCTTTGCCTCATGCCTCAGTTTCCCCCTTTGCAATTTTATCCTATTGCTTCTCACTTTTTTTGGAGACCAAGCAGTGCAAGCCTAATTCTTCTAAATTACCACTCTTTCAATACCTGAGACTGCTATTCTATCACTTCTCATTTTTTCCTTTGAGACCAAGCAGCACAAGCCTAATTCTTCTATATTTCCATCCTTCACATATTAAGATCACTATTGAACCCCCCAAAAGTCTTTTCTAATCAACCAGTACACTTTTGTTAATAATAATGATAAATAATGATATATTTATATATAAATTATAAATATGATATGTTATATTTATATAAAAATCATAAATAAAATATAAATTATGCATTTATATAAAATTATAAATAAAATCTAAATTATATATTATTTAATATATGAAAGTAAATTATACAAATAAATAAATATATATAATAAACAAAATATATGATTATATATTAAATAAATACATATAATACAATAAATAATAAATAAAATAATCACACCTAGTTTATGGAACCACGTGATTTGATTTTGAGTCACTGCACCCTCAATGGCCTTCTTTGGACCCTCTTCAGCCTCCAACGTCCTTCCTAAAATGTCTCATTATGCCAGTCACCATGCTAAGGATAATTAATAAAGAAGAAGACTGTTTTTACCCTCATGAAGCTACAGTCTAAAGGGGAAGATAACACAGGAGAAGAGGTGACCGTGCACGGGGGAGGAGCAATAGGACATTGAGAAGTACTTGGTGTGGGGACATCTTGTTTCATGGAACTGAAACTAGGCAGGGAACATGCACAGTGGAGTGAGGCCTTGATGACTGAGTTTCTGACATCTTTAAAGGAAGGCTTTAGAAGGAATTTGATAGAGGGGATGGAAGCTGAGGGAGACAGCATTAATAAAGCTTAAATTAGTAGCATGATGGTGATTTTAGAAGTGATGAGTTTATCCTGGGAGAGTCATCTTGTTCCATGGAGCTGAACCCAGATAGGGCATCTGAGGCAGAGTAGAGTGAGGAGCCATCTTCTTTATTTATGATGAAGAAATTGAAACCCAAAGAAAGGACACTACTTTGTTGATCGAATGACCAATTGATTGATTGATACAGAGATCAAATAGGGGAACTGAGGCATAAATTTTAGAGTTGATCAAATCCAATCCCCTATTTGACAAATGAGAACCTGAGGTACAGAGAAGTGAAGTAACTTACTCAGAACGTAAGTAGGATCCCAGAGCCATAGATTAAAGAGAGAAATTCTATTCTAACTCCCCCCGACTCATTTTCAGATGATTGGAAGATTCACCACATATCACAAATAGTAGTAGAGCAAGGATCTCCAAGCTTCTCTTTCCCTTAAACAATTCATAGGGTTGTTGGGTAGGATCAATGAGACAAGGCAGGAATATTTTATAACCATGAAGAATTATATAAAAGTATGTGATTAATGGTGTCATAGAATATTTTTGTCTGTGGCCCCCATCATGAGCTGGCTAGGGATGAATGATGGAGTCCATTGGGAACATAAATGTTCTAGTACCTTGTATATCTAGGAGGGGCTTAATAAACATTTGTTGTATTGTTAATTATATAGGTTATTAGATTAATGAAATATCCATAGCTGCTACAGTCTGTGGACTTGTAAACTTTTCTTTCTTTGTTCAGAACTCACATTCCCAGGTAGTATACACTGATGCTTATTTGTAAAGTAAAACTTCCAGCCCAATAGGAGGAAAAAAAAAGAAAAATTCAGCTCATGTGAGGGAGGTGAAGGAAGGAGAGGAATGAGATGAGCATTGTCAAAAATCCATCTAAAGGTATAAAGATTTTTATCCTAGTGATGAGCTCTATCCAATAAAAAATGAAAAGGGACTGCCTCTCATGGGAATTTTAGGGCAGAACAAGAACTTAAAAAGCCTAGCTAGTCCCTTCTGTGGCTCCACAGAGCAAAAAAGAAGTCAAGCCTTTCTAAGCAGGCAGACATCTATTTTCAAGTACCTGAATAGCAATCCCATGATATCTCTCCAAAAAATCCCTGAAAGGAGAATCTTGGGATTGTTTAGGATCAAAGATTTATAGCCAGAAAGGGCCACAAAGACCATGTGGACTAATCCCCTCTTTGGACAGATAAAATAGAAACTGAGGCCTAGAAATATAAGATAATTTTTCTAGGTCACGAAAGTCGATTCAATCCAGTTAAGTAAGCATATATTAAGTGCCTAGTCTGTACAGAGTGCTGGGTTTACAAAAACAAAAAAGACTTCCTACTTTCAGGAACTTACATTCTATTAAAAGAGCCATGATTGGAAATAATGTCCAAAGATTTCAAATTTAAGGCTTCCCCCCTCCATGATACCACATTGTTTCATAGAGACAGAAGGGATTCTATAAGCTTTTTTGGTCCAACCCAACAGATATGGAAACGGATATCTGGGGAGATAAAAATTTGTCCTATGTCACAAGAAACTAAAAGCAAACCAGGATTTATGGTATCACAGGGTTATAGATATAGAGCTATATGAAGGACCGTATGGGACATCTAGACCAACTCCCTTATTTTACAGATGGAGAAACTGAGGCCCGAAGAAGTTAAGTGACTTGACCAAAATCACCCAAGTAGTGACAGAGATGAAATTTGAACCCTAAATCTAGGCTTTCAGGCCTCTAGAATATCTTGGAAATCAATCAATCAATAAATTAATCAACAAACATTTATTAAGTGCCTACTAATAATAGACACCATGGACAGATGAGGGCACAGGTATATGTCTCCCTCTGCCATATATCTTTGGAAAAGATATACATATATATATATATATATATAATATGCATAATATATGAATATGTATATGTATGTGTGTATACATATGTATGTGTATATATGTATATGTATGTGTGTATACATATATATGCATATGTATGTGTTATTAGCTGTGAGTCGGGATTGTGAAACTTCTATATATTAAGCAGGACCAAATTTTTCTTATGGGCTTTTTTGGGGGGGGGAAGAGGAGAGGAGGTAACTCATTGCCCCGATTCTTCTATCTAAAAGACAGATCATCTCTCCAGCCTTCCCTATGCTCTCTTTATTCTCTCTCCCCACGCTCATCTATTCTTCTCTGCTCTGAGTCAAGCCACTGGGGAATATGTCAGTGATGGAAGAATGCTTCCTCCTTTTTTCTCCCCAGACCTGAGTGCTAAGACTAAAGAGCTGAGGTAGGAGGGAGCGGAGGAGATGCTAAACCAAGCAGGAAATTAATCATGCCGGAGCCCTTCCCAAGTGTCTGCTTGGCTTTATTTTGGGAGTGAATTAGAAATTCCTGCTCCTCCACGTGGACTGTTTCATGACTAGAAATAATAATAGTCAGAGAAAGACATTCCAGTTAGGTCTGGGGATAAATAGAGTTATAGTTGGACGGGACCTTAGGGGTCATGGGATTATAAAATCACAGATTTGCAGCTGGAAGTGGCAACAGAGATTGTGGCCTTACAAATTTGGGGCGGAAATCATCTCAGGTGTCTTGGGAACATTGGTTTAGTGACGGATATGATCTTAAAGGTCATGGCGTCATGGATTTGGAGCTGGAAGTGACCCCATGAGAAATTACAGATTGGAAGAAAACAAAGAGAACAAAAGATGATAGAGTTAGAGAAATAAGTCATCTCAGACATCCTGGAAGTAATCTCAAGGGCTTGGGAACATTGATTTGGTGATGGATGGGATCTTATAAGTCATACTGTCATGGATTTGGAACTAGAAGTGTCATCAGCACCCATGAAACGATAGATTTGGAGCTGGAAGAGAGCCAAGAGGTCAAGGGACTTATAGATTTGGAGCTGGAAGTGACTTTGGGTATAAAGAGATTATAAATTTAGATCTGGGAGTGATGTTAGAGGACACGGTTGCAAACTTGGAGATGAACACGACTTCAGAGCTCATGAGCTCATAGATTTGGAGCTGGAAGTGACCAATAGAAGTCATAGGATCAACAAATCATCTAATTGGAGTGGGAAGTGACCATGGGGACTATGGGTTAACAGATTTAGAGCCTGAAATGACCTTAAGTGTCTTGGAAATATTGATTTAGAGATGGATGGGATCTCAAAGGTAAAAGCATCATGAGTTGAAACTGGAAGTGTTCTCAGAACCCATGAGATGCTAGATTCAGAGCTGGAAGAGAGTCAGGAGATGAAGGCATGTAAAGTCACCAAAAAAGTCATGGGATAGAAAAAACCTTATTGGACACTTTTCATGGGGTTCTAGATGGGTCCTGGGAGCATTGCATCTTAGATGTTCATCTGAAAAGTCATCATCTGACCACTTTATTTACTATATGAGGAAATAGGGGTTCAGAGAGTTCAAACTATTTATCCAAAATTCCAGGGATCATACAAAGCAGAACTGGAACTCAGAACCAGGCTCTTTGGTTTCTGAGTTCTGAGTGTGTGTCCACTTTTTTTCCAAGACTATTTAGAGATCATCTGGAAAGAGTTCAGCTCTCTTACTTGTGAGAGGAGATACCTTCACTGAAATACACTCACTGCCATTTCCTTAGCTTTTACTCTAACAATGTCCAGTTTCAGTTTCTCCATTTCCACTGCAAAGATGAGAAAGTCATTGTTTACCTGAGAAGTGGGGAGACGATACCATCTATAGCCAGCACAATTCAAGTGAAGCTTGCTGACTTTTCACCTCAAAGACCCTGATTGAAATTGTTTTATCTATTATCTAAATGATCTTGACTGTCACTTTCCTTTTTTTAGACCTCATTTAGCTCATTTAAAAATGGTGGTGGGTGGGTGGAAAGAAGGATTAGATTGGATGATCTCTAAGTCCTTTGAGGTCTAAATCTATGGACAAGTAATAAGTGGGTAATGTTCCTGTCTCCTCAAAGAAGTAAAATAGATCTGAATAAAAAAAATATTTAGTTATGAAGCTTGTGATGAGCATTGATGGGATCTATACTTTTTTTTTTAAATAAAGTCTCAGTTATCGTGTTGTGAAGCATTTCATTTATGCTTTTAGTGTTTAAAACAGTGGAAAGTCTGTCCCAGAGGGGAGATGTCATGGAACAGATTCCAAATATCAAGCGGATAGGATACTACCTATTGGATCTATACTTTACGAAACTCCCAAAGCAGCTGTAGCTTAAAAAAAACCCCAGGAGCATTTGCTTTTTGGAAATCACAGAGGGAATGGAAAAATTCTGTTGATTCACCAGCATTGTTCATTCATATGTATTTCCTAGATTTGCTGAGAAGCACAATAAAGACCCTTCTTAAATCAGACCCCATTCATCTCCTCCATTCAGAATCATCAGAATTCATTCTGGGCCAATCTGAAGTTTACCTCCACACTATCTACGCACAAAAGGTTTGCTAACAATAACAAGAATGTTAACAATATCAATTTATAGAGAACTTGAAGGTTTACAAATTCAGTCCAATTAACAGTAAGAAAATGATTGCTGGGTCCATGGTTAGTCTACTATAAGAGAATAAATTTTTAAAAAAACCCCAATTTAGTATTGTGCATTGTTTGTTTGCAGATGTAGACATCAGCCTCCTAATTGGTCTTTCTGTTACTTGTTTCTCCATTCTTCAATCTCTCTGCTGCACAGCAGATAATGATTAGAGACTGAGGAAGAATGAGACCAGCTCTGCCTCACTGGGTCCAATTCACACACAAATCAAGGCAGCATCCTTCTGATGTCTTTGATCTTCTTTGGGAATGAAGGACAAACAACAACAATAACAACAACAATAACAACAGCAACAGCAGCAGCAGCAGCAGCAACAACAGTAGATGAGAAAGTTGAGGCTCAGGGATATTAAATCACTTGCCAACCAACATCATATAGTAAACACCAAAGGGAGGAGCTGAACCAAGTTTTCTGGCTCCATAGGCAGTGAGTGCCCCTTCCCCTTTTCTACACCATCTGACCACGTTAACCCTAGTTCAAGTCTTTGGAGAATGTCTTTAGGATAAATTATCAACTTCTCACCTTGCCATTCTATCCTTTTATATCCTGGCTCCAGGTTACTTTCCCAGACTGAATTCATATTACATCCTTTCATGGACTTTTTTGCAGTTAAAAAAGGCTTCCTGGCATTGCTAGCACTTAGCATTCCAACCCCTGCCTTCCCTCCTGCATTACTAGAATGTGCTCCCTCCTTTTCTGACCTGTTACACACTTTGCTTCAAGGTTCAGCTCAAATCTATCTTCCTACAGGAAGCCTTTCCTGCTCCCTTAATTGTTATATTCCACCTCTCTTCGATTCATTTGAATTTTCTAGTCTGTGCATAAATTTTATGAGGGAAGGCTTTTTGTTGTCTTTGTAGCTGTGAGGACCTTGGACAGTGCCTTGAATATAGTAAATACTTAAAAGCTTGCTGAATTAAATTGAAATGATTAAAAAAAAAACTATTTATTAAACTCGTGCAAAGATGTACTTGTCAACATTGACTCCCAGTTACTGTATCTATTTGAAAATTATAAAATTGTCATAAATATAAAGTTGTATTTATGTCCTAAGGTTGATCAGAGGAAGCCCTTACTTATTGACCTGAATTTTCTGCCCACTGGCAGGAAATGCACTCTGACCCCTCACCAAGGGACATGCAACCTTGTTTGATATCCCAGCACCTCCCACTTGTCCTTAATGACCAGGAGGATGACTTTTCTCTATTTAATTCAGATTAGCAGTCCCAGAGACACAACAACTCTGAAATGGAGGGAGGGCAGTGTAAGATTCTTATTTTCCAGATGAGAAAGATGAAGGGCACCAAAGATGAGATATGACCAGGTTCCTAATAGTTATCTGACTCCTTCTTCTGGCTTCAAGTTCTCCTCTGTTATAGTCTAGCTATGTAATCACTGGCAAGTTCTTAACCTCGAGGTGCCCTCGCCAAACCTCCAAGACTTTAAGTTACCCAAGAGTTGCTGGTTTGTATCACTGAAGGAAGTGTTAACAGCAGAAATATCTAATTTAAGAATGAAATCATAGATGCAGACTCCCCTTCCCTCCTTCTCCAAATATAATACTGGAGGCAGAAGACCTGGCTTCAAATTGGTTGAATTAATTTCCGGATCTCAGTTTCCTTTTCTGTAAAAGTTAGATGAAGTTAGATAAAATGCTTTTAAAGTCCTTTTCAGTCTTAGTTAGATCAATGTGTCAATGTTTAACTACTTCAGGTATAAGTGGTGAAGGTTAAGGCTGTCTCAGGGTCTTAAGAAGAGACCTTAGGCTCTATTGCCACTACCAGCACCAAGGAAGGACTGGAATTTTGACCTGGATTTTTTTTTTTTTTGATTGTGATGATTGGGGAAAAAATACTGATGATGGAAAGGGATGGGAAGAGATGAATCAAGATGGTGATGAATAAAATATAACTTTTTTCCTGCCTTTAACACATATTTCTGTATCTACAGAGATTAGTGTTGTTACTCTAGGGTTCTTTTAGTCCAATAACACGTCTCTGCTCCCCTCTTTTCCCCAATACACACATAAAAACACCAAATCCAAAACAAAGAAATAGAAAAATCTTAAATTACCAAATATGAGATCAGACCCAATTTAAACTTTGTAGGAAATTTTATAGATACTTTTTTTATAAGATTATGTGATATTAAAGTCAAAGAAATGCCAGTTTTTTTGTCTTCCATGCTATATTATAATTTGTGAGAATGAAATCTTTCTGTGTGCTTTAGACCATGAGCAAGAAGCTGCTGGGGAAATGTGATTAAAGCTTGAGAAATATATGACTTTAATCTTGATATTCCTGTATTTGTGCACAGAGAGAGGCAGTATAAGCTAGAATATTAATATTTAATAAACCATGTCAAAGCCATTGGTTGGTTTGGTCAGGCCAGTCAAGAGGTCATTTTGGCATTTGTGTGTGTGTGTGTGTGTGTGTGTGTGTGTGTGTGTGTGTGTGTGTGTGTGTGTATAATTATACATATATGTATCTGGGTAAAGTTGTAGGAACCCTGAATGTCTGAAACCGAGGAATCTCAGGGAATATCCAGTCTGATTTCTACCTGGAATGTGGCTTCTGTATGGAACACTCCAACATGAGGTCATCCAGCCTTTGGTTAAAGATTTGCAATGATAGGGAGCCCAATGCATCTTAAGATGGGCCATTCCATTGTAGGGTAGCCTTTTCAATATTGAAAATTGCCATCAAGTTCTTGAGCTTCTTTAAGTATTCTCAATTCCTTCAATATAGTTCCTTCAAATCATACCGCAAGATATAGTTTTAGGTCTTCTTATCCTGCTTATTTCTTTTTATTCCTATTGACCTCCAAAAAGAAAAGGATTGTCTGGTGGGTGAGATCCTCCAGATGTCTCTGGTTGTGGTATTAGGTTGATTGCATCACTCCACCAGATTCTGTAGAGTCTCCTAGATTTGATCCATGAGTCCAATTCATGAGTCTGGACTATCTACAAAGGAGACTCTAGTTGGATGAACATAACATGATGAACAGTTGGATGGACACTGGAAATTGACAATGCAAAGCAAAGTAGCTTTCAGAATGAAGAGAAGGGGGCATGAAGGCTGGATCATCTGATAGAAACTGGAAAAAAAGAGAATCACCCCGATTTCTGTAAACAAAACTCCATTTTTCTATTTATTTTTCATTTTATTTTTGAAGCCCATCTTTTAAATACTCATATCCTCCAAGTGATGTTACAGGACTGAGTCACAGAATGTTACTATTTTGTAAAGAATTGACATGGAGGACCAGCCAAAGTGGCAGGAGTATGGTAGATATGAACATGGTAGGTGATAATATGGTACAGTGGTTATAATAGGAATTACAGGTAATTATGGAAGATTATGTAAAAAATATAGCAGCTATGTGGCACAGTAGATAGGGTACCAGGTCTGGTGTCAGGGAGACTTCTTCCTGAGTTTAAATCTGGCCTCAGACACTTACTAGCTTTTTAACCCTGGGAAAGTCACTTAAACCCATTTGTCTCAGTCTTCATCTGTAAAATGAGCCAGAGAAGGAACTGGCAAGTCACTCTCTATCTCTACCAAGAAAACCTTAAATGGGATCACCAAAAATTGGACATGACTAAAAATGGAACGATATACAAAAGAACTAGTGTCAAGTAGTTTGTTGATGAAATGTGTAAAAAAAAATGGGATGGTCATGTAACAAGAATGAGCAATAATGGACAGCCAATATGATGCACTGATACTCACACAGTATTAAGAGAAATCTAGAAGATCCCTCAGTATCTTTTCTGAGTAAAATTATAAGAAGATGTGGCAAGGAGGGGATCATATCTATATCTCTGGAAGGAGTACCTACACTTCCAAGATCACAGATCTATAAGAAAATAAATGGTATATAAATAGAATCTTACTAGACTTAGCCCATCATTCAACCCTGTTGAACAATTTTAGATTCTGATTCTGTTGTGGAATATATTGGGCAATTCTTTCAACTTTGTGTCATCTGTGAATCTGGTGATATGCCATTGAACTCGGACGTTCATCCAAGTCACTGATTAAAATGTTGAACAGAGTAGGGTCAAGCATATGGCACAGAACTAGAGATATTTCTCCACATTGAAATCCTTCCAATCAATACTATGCATATAGTCATTTAGCTAATCCCCAAACCATCTAATTTCACATTGATTAAATATGTTTTTCTTCCCCTTATCTCTAAGAAGGCCATAAAAATCTTTGCTATATTTTTGTTGGAATTCAGATGTACTCTATCTATGGAATTCCCATTATTTACTTGGCTTATCAGTATTTTAGACTAGTTCTTACAAGTTCAACTTGTTCTTTTAAAATTTTAGCACTTTTTATTTTTAAACTCATTGGTCTATCTTCTTTTTCCTATAGAATGAGCAATATGTTACCAGGGACAAATGGTGTCAGTAGAGCAAATGACCAAATTGGGAACAAGACATTGGCACTTGTCTTCAGATGACTGCTTGCTCTAGAGTGTTTTCCTTTTGATACCATGAGACGTCCCCTGGGAGAACTAGTGACCAAACCTTCCTGACCTTCCCACAGCTCACTGTGTACAAATTGCTATTCTTTTTCAATACACAACAAAGTCAACTTGTAAATCCCTCCCTTTTTTTTTTATTAAAGCTTTTTATTTACAAAACATATGCATGGGTAATTTTGCAACACTGACCCTTGCTAAACCTTGCGTTCCAAATTTTCACCTCCATATTCTGTGAATAGAAACAGTGATTATATTTATATTTTGATTTTCACTTTATACTCACATTGGGCTTACAGTGAAGTAAAATGAGGTACCATTAATTCAGGTCTCCAGTCTCCCAATTTTGTACATATGAAGTTGATTTTTAAATTGACTTGCTGTAAACATTATATTTATTCTATTAATAATGGTGTTTTAATGTATGAATATATATAATATATATACATATATTGTATTTAACATACATTTTAACATATTTAAAACATATTGGTCAACCTGCCATCTGGGGAAAGGGGGGGGAAGGAGGGGAAAAGTTGGAACAGAAGGTTTTGCAAGGGTCAATGCTGAAAAATTACCCATGCATATATCTTGTAAATAAAAAGCTATAATAAAAAAAAATTGTGTTTTAAGTTTCGCAAGGGACTTTACCTACATTATTTCTTTTAAATAAAAATCTTGTCAAGGCGGGTACTAATGGTATTTCACCTCTATCTTACAGACGAGGAAACTGAGGCTCAAAGAGATAGCCTTGCCCATGACCACACAGTGAGTCTGAGGCAGGATTCAAAACCCTCTATCTCTTTGTCTTCTAGACTATTCTGCTTCTGGTATATTTCCTCTCAATAGAGTTGCCTCATAGTTTCAAGCTGTCATGATTTTCTGGCTTCTTGGTTCTGTCACAGAACTTAGTAGGTCACTCTTCTAGCAGATCAGCCCTCATCGAAGTTTCATGCATTTGTAATTAAAATGTTGACAATGTAAAACACAAGATCTGACATCCAAACACCGATTCTAAACCACAGAGATGGATGCCACAAGCTTTACCAAAGAATTATTTTTGAATTGGATTTATGAACTCATTGATGAGGAAACTCTACCTATTCTTGCAAGCTGCAATTTGTAATTCAAAAGAGAAGCTGGGAGCAGCTCATTGGAAAACTGCTTCCAGTGTGACATTGCCTCATTCATTAATCAGCACTGCTTGTATGATTGTCCAACCCACATTCTTCCACCCTGTCCACAGGGTGGATATTAGGAGAGCCTTTGTGAAGCGACTTTCTGAAATAAAGATGAACCATGTTCTCAGCACTCCCCTGACTTGACAATTTAATTAACATATCCAAAGGGAAATGACATGATTTTTTCCTGCATAATCCATATTTCATACACATATATACACATGGATGCCTAGAACATAATGCTCTCCATATCCTCCTTATACAACAATAATAATTGCTAACACTTAAATAGTGCTTTAATGATAACATCAATAATAAAAAAGTAGCATTTATATAGCACTTAAAAAACTACAGAGCCTTTTATAAGGATGATCTCATTTAATCCTCATAACAATCCTAAAAGGTAGGTGCCATTATTAAAAATTAAGAAACTGAGGCCTAGAGATTAGATGGTTTACTCAAGATCACAAGCCAGTAAGTACCTTTTCTCTATTGGTTATCTCCAGTTTATCTTGTCTATATCTTGGTCATCCACAGTTACCTTCATATTGCCTCTTCTATTAGACTTTTACCATTTAAAAAATCCCCAGGGTTTAGCACAATGTCTGGCAGGGAATAAGTGCTTAATAAATGGTTTGTTGACTGACTTTCAATATAATTCATATATATGTTATGTGAAATATGTTATATATAAATATAAAAATATATTTCATATATTTTTTCTCATAGTAATTGGAGGAAGGTACTATTAACCCATTTTGCTTACGAGAAAATTGAGATTGAGAGAGGTTAAGTAACCTGACAAAAGTTCACATAACTAGTGAGTGTGTAGGGCTGGACTTGAATCCAGGCCTTTCTGACTCCAGTCCATCACTGTCTGAATCCAGAAAACCTGAATTCTCACCTTGTCACCATCCAGACAACCTCAGTTCTCACTTAGTAATCCTAACATCTCCCCCTTTCTTTTGATTTAGAACATAGGACAGTCATGACCTTGAAACATAAATCCATCAATATGGGAAGTATTACAGATAATTACATAAATTACATAAGCACATAGTAACATAGTAACATAACACATGCTAGAAGTATATAACATAATCAAATAATCATAAATTGAAAATTTATAAATGTCCATAAGTCCATTGTCCATTATTCTCATCTTGTGTGAGGAAGTCCAATGATTCCTGCTGGTTTTTAAAGTTCTTTAACAGTCTTCTTATTATCCATGCTCTTTCAGTGTCAGATGTTTCTTAGATCTTCTCCTTTATTTTGAGGTCTTTCTCTTTTTCTGTCTCTCTCTGGTGGACAAGGCGAATATGACTCGTTGGCACCCATCTGATTCCTTCTCCTGCTGAAGAAATACAAGCAAACCCTCTCTCCCAGGCAGTTAACCTATCTAATTTCCTTCTATTTACCACTTTCTAAATCTCTTCTCATCATCTGACAATTACATTGGAGTTGTTTGCACTGGGCACGGCCCTGTTGGTTTAAAAGGCCTGTATTCTCCCCAAGTGTAATCCATTTTTGCAATCTGATTGCCTTTTGGCTCACTTATCAGGTAATCCCTTTCTACCATGTGATTGCTTTTCTGCTGATTGATTAAATCAGAGTCCTGGCCTTCTAAAGGTTCTTTGGATGTAACATCAGCTGCCATCATGCCCCAAGTCTTTTTTGCCTGGGGCCCTGGACCTGGGCCCCTCATCCCATTTCCCTGAATTATTCTACACTCTGATGCCCAATGGAGTCCTCTGTTGCATTTTGGACATGGGGTTTTAGGTCTTCTCTCACCCTGTCTTCTCACTGTATCTCCATACCTACACTGAGCTCTTAGATGTCCAATTTTTCCACATTGAAAACATCTCCGAGTTTCTCTAGAAGGCCCTTGCCAGGAGGGACCCTGTCTTTCCACATTCATCATTGTCCGGGTGTAAAAAGCATTTGTTCCCACTGTAGCACAGCGTCTTATGATCTCCTCTAAAGGAGCATCTTTGTCTAATCCCCATATAATTCTTTTGCAAATCTCATTGGCATTTTCCTTAGCCAGATGTCTGGTCATTATTTCTGTAGCTGAATTTTCTCCAATAGTTCTTTTGACAGCAGTTTGCAAACGTCCCACAAAATCTGCAAAAGGTTCATTGGGACCTTGCTGTATTTTAGTGAAAGCCTCTCCATGATCTTTCTGTCCAGGAAGGACACCCCAAGCTTTTATTGCAGCCTTAGCAATTTGTTCATATATTGTCATGGTATAATTAATCTGTTCCGAATTCTCTCCATATTGACCTTCACCAGCTAAGTGCTCAAAAGTGAATTGTGTGTTAACTCCTATTTCCAAATTGCATCTGACTTGAATTTTACATAATTCATGAAATTCCGAAAGCCATAATAAATTTTCTCCAGGTTCCAGGCATATCCTTGCTATGGATTTCCAATCATTCGGGGTTAGGACTTCATAAGACAAACCATCTAGTAACATTTTGACATAAGCTGATGTAGTCCCATAAAGGGTACAACCTTTTTTCAAATCCTTAATTTTATTCAAATCTAAAGGTGCATATCTTCTCATTTTATGACCTACAGAATCAATATTTTCAATCACAGGATATGCATGTATAAAATCACTTATATCCTGTCCTTCTCTCTTAGCTTTAACCAATGCTTTTTCTAATCTTGTCATAGGCTTAGGCTGCTTCACAGGAGATTCTGTTTGTGTTTCTGTCTCTTCCCCTCCTCCTTCTTCCTCCACCTCTGAAGGGTTAATTGAGGGAGGAGATGGGAGGTGCTCCTGTTGCTGTTGCTCAGAATTGTACTTAACTTCATTGTTATCTGATTCATCCTTTTCACCTAGTTTAGTTGACACCTCCCCATTTTGCTCCTTCATCTCTTCCTTTAGAATAACATTTTTTAAAGCCATTTGGATTAAATTGTAGGTATGAATTGTATCTTTGGAAACTGAGTTTGGTCTGGAACCAAAGGGCAAAATGTCACAAAGGCAATTGTAGTGTTCACCTAATTGCTCTCCTACTAATTTCCACTCATCTGGATCCAATTCTTTTTCCAGAGAAAAAGAAGGACATATAACCTTCACAGTTCTTAAAAGTTCAGTAATCTCCTCTAAAATTATAATCAATCCTTGGCTTTTCATAACCTTGATGATGCTCTCCAAACATTTTCCTTGAACAGAAGGTGTTTGCCCCATTTCACTATAAGAGATTCCTGGTTTAGTCCTTAACAAGTTCCTTATTTATCTATTAGCACGCTCACTTAATCTTTAACAAAGTTTCCTCGTTACTCACGGTTCTGGGTCAGAGAGACTGAGATCTAGATCGGAAGCTTTTTCACTGGAATCAGGACTGTGTCTGTCCCTGTTCGGGCGCCAAATTGCGAAGGTCTGGTCTAGCTCCTCTTGTCAGGATAAGCAAAAGTCCTTGCCCCACGTGTGGACGCCAAATGTAGCGAGCTGTCGTCTCCAGAAGCTGCCGGATCGCTCTCTGGGAAGAGATCTGCTGTGTCTACTCAAATCTTTAAGACAGATTCTTCTTCCTGTAGTGAACCGTTGTCTCCAGGCAGTTGCTGTTAACTCTTGTCCTTAGACATACCTATGTATCACTTTCCACTTGAAGTCTTTTTTGATCCTTCACTTTTTAGTGTCCTTCCTCCCAAATTACCCTATATCGATATGTATTTGTTCTCTTTATATTTATTCTACATATATTGTATATTTATTATATTTATATTTATTCAGCATATATTGTATATGTTCTTCTTGTCTCTATCATTAAAGCTCCCTGAAATTAATGTATATGTGCACACACATATATTCTCTCATCATATGTAGAATGTATATTATATAATTGCATATATGTGTATATATGTGTATATATATTGTATATATCCATATACATGTATATGTACTATATCTATACATATATTTCCCCAGTACTAGGTACATAGTTGGTGCTTAATAAATGTTCCTTGATAAAGTGCTTTGCAAATTTCCTCAGTGTTAGCTATCACTAGCGAATGTTCTTGATAAATCATACATTGTAGCTATGGGAGCCATTGATTTGGTTTACTCTCTACTTATCCCTTGGCTTTTGTTCCATTTAGGGCATGTTTGTTCTGTTTGATCCAGTCTGAGGAGAATCCCCTTGCAAAGTAAGCTGGAAATGACAGGGGCTGGATCTCAAGCTCCTCCTGCCGTCCGTCAGTGCTGAAGCATCTGCCCCGCACCTGGCTAGTTCTGGATACCGAGGATCGAAGGGCTAGAGATTTCAGGCACTTTCCCCATCTTTGTGCCCTTCCCAGACCTCAGTTGCTCCTTTCAGGCCTTGCATCATTCAGGTCTTTATCTCCGTAGACTCTATCTGCTTTTAGACAGTGGTTAGTTTTTAGCAATGCACTCTCCTTCCATCTTTTGTATCGATTCTTTAAAAATAGGAGTTCTTTGAACAGTTCCCTTGACAAGTCACTGGGATTTTTCTATCTTGCCCCTCTTTTTTTCTTATCCATTTATGGTAGTTGTAGTGTGTGCATTTCATTTTTAATAGACTTCATTAAGAAATAGGAAGATATCTATCATTCACTCCAATTTTTAAAAATTCTAGCTTGAATGCATAGGATGATCTTGGAGTGGTCATTATTGTTTCTGTATATCCACTAAGGGTATAGTGGATAGAAACCTAGCCCTGGAGGGTATTCCTGGAGTCAGGAAAACCTGAATTCAAATCCAGCCTCAGACACTTACTAGCTGTGTGACTCTGGGCAAGTCACTTAACCCTGTTTGCCTCAGTTTCCTCAATTGTAAAAAGGATATAATAGCATCTGCCTCCCAGAATTGTTGCAAGGATCAAATGAGTTATTATTTGTCAAGCAGCACAATGGATCTGTAGACCTTCACCTTGGTAGTTAGTTTAATACCTCTCTTTTCTCATACTTTCCTCCGGAGCTTCCCAAACACTGAACTAGCTCTGGCAATGCATGTGTCAATCTTATTATCAATGTGGGCATCCCTGGAAAGTTTACTCTCAAGGTATCTCTTAAGAACTTCAGAATCGATTGTATGACATGGGACACACTGGGACAGGACCGTGCCCTCCGCAGAGAAGATGCTAAGCTCTATGAGGAAAGCAGAATGGAATTAATGGGAGATGCACAAACTTAGAGAGGTTGCCCCAAATGTTCATATTTGTGTCCCAATTGTGGTAGAGCTTTCTGAGCTTGGATTGGTCTGATCAGCCCCAGTGGGACACATTATAACTTGATTATAACATAATGATGCCATTTTGATCCTTTTTGAGGACGAAGGACAATAACCAACCATTTGTCAAACACTTGGTCCAGTGTCTAGCACCCAATAGGCACTTAATACATGCTCTTCTTGTTCCCTTTATATCAGGAAGCAATGATGGCAGATATTGTGCCTGTCATCTATTTTCTTTGTCCACCTGACTGCACCTTGTACAATGCTGTCAAAATCCTGAGTAAATGCTCTGACAAGAATGTAAACTTCGAGGGCAGAGAGACTGTTTCATTATTATATTAATATCTTCAACTAGCCTTTATGTCAGGAAAACTGGGGTTCAAGCTCCATCTGACATCTAATACTATGTCTTTGGTCAAGACATTTAATCTCTTGTTGCCCCTGGTTAATTCTTTAAGATCCTTCTGTGTGACTTTGGGTAGGTAGGTCACAATTCTACATAAATAAATGATGTTTCACCAGTCCACACTGGTGAAGGTTTTTTTTTATTCTTTTTTGTCTATTTATTTTTAATAACATCATTTTTTCTTTTTTTCTTATTTAATTTTAATATACATTATTTTATGAATTATATTGGGAGAGAAAAATCAGAGCAGAAGGGAAAAACCATGGGAGAGATAAAAAAACCAGAAAAAAAGAAGTGAACACAGCATGTGTTGATTTATATTCAGTCTCCTTATTCTTTTTCTGGAGGCAGATGACATTTTCTGTCCAAAGTCTATTGGGACTAGTTTGGATCAGTGAGCCACTGAGAAGAATCAAGCCTTTCATAGTATATCATCGCACATTCTTGCTATTATTATATTCAATGTATTCCTGGTTCTGCTTGTTTCTTTCAGCATCAGGTCACATAAATCTTTCCAGGCCTTTCTACAATCAGCTTGTTCATCATTTTTTATAGAATAATATCATTCCATTTTCTTCATGTACCACAACTTGTTCAGCACTCCCCAGTTGATGCATATTTACTCATTTTCCAATTCTTTGCTACTACAAAAAGAGCGGCTACATGTGGGTCCTTTTCTCTCCTTTATGATTTCTTTGGGATACAGCCCTAGTAGTGGCTCTGCTGAGTCAGAGTATGCACAGTTTGATAGCCCTTTGGGCATAGCTCCAGATTGTTCTCCAGAATCATTGGATCAGTTCACAACTCCACCAACAATGCCTTAGTGTCCCAGTTTTCCCATATCCTCTCCAACATTTATCATTATCCTTTCCTGTCATCTAAACCAATCTGGGAGGTGTGAGGTGGTACTTCAGAGTTGTTTTAATTTGTATCTCTCTAATCAATAGTCATTTAGGTCATTTTTTCATATAACTACAAATGGCTTTAATTTCCTCATCTGAAAATTGTCTGTTCATATCCTTTGACCATTTATTAATTGGGAAATGATGTGTAATCTTACACATTTAACACAGTTCTTTATATATTTTAGAAATGAGACCTTTAACAGAAACACTGACCGTAAAGATTTTTTCCCCAGCTTTGTATTTTCCTTTTAATCTTGTTTCTGTTGGTTTTATTTATACAAAACCTTTTTCATTTAATGTAATCAAAGTTGTCTCTTTTGCCTTTCATAATTTTCTCTAGTTCTTCTTTGATCATAAATTCCTGCCTTCTCCAAAGATCTAATAATAAATTACCCCTTGTTCTCCTAATTTGTTTATGCTATCATCTTTATGGCCAAATCATGTATCCATTTTAACCTTATTTTGCATACCAAGAGTTTTCTGATAAAACCACAGCATGGACATTCTAAATATATAGAAGGTTCTAGGCTTCTTTGTTCCATTTCCTTTGGTCCATCTCCTAAGAAATATTCATGGAATGATTTAATCAAAATAATTATTTATTAGGCACCTGTTATGTACCAGGCACTCAGGATGCAAAGTACAAAGTATCCCGTCTCTCTAGGAGCTTACATTCTAATTCTAAATTATTGACTTATTGTCTGGTCTTTAAGACTCCAAAAGAAGAGTAATAGCATGCTCCCTTCTCTTTTTATCCATTCAGTCTTTAGAATATTCATTGTTCATCCCTTTTCAGCCAAGAATGGCTTGGAACTTTTCTCTAATTTTTTTCCTGCACCACGAGAAAGGAAAGAAGCACTGCAGTTAACTGGTGGGTATTTTCATAATTATCTACATGCAGCTCAGACTCAAAACTGGTTTGAGAAAAAAAAGACAATGGCTAAAGATATGAAAGGAAAAAAATGTTCTTGTTCTTTTTTTGCTTTTTTACGTGGGTAGGATTCCCATCTTCGTGCATACACTGTGCTTTCTCTTCAAGCTATTGGATAGTCAATTCCAATAATAATTTGGATAGGAGAGATAAGGGAAACCAGCTGCAGTGGTCCCTGCTCTTCCCCACTCCTTTGACGTTTGGGGCTTTCTTTCCTCTTTGTGACCATTCCTCTAGGACTCGGAGGGTGAGCTTGAAAATAGACTTTGATTCACAGGGCATCAAAAAGCAGCTTCCAGAGTCAGAGGGAATGAAATGTGGTGGCCACAGATTTCTGTATTCCGCTCCCCAAATGACTCAATGACACCCCCAATTTGCTTTTAATCCTTTAAGGATCTGGAGATCTCTGGACAACACTGGTCTTCCCCAAAGCCTGTCTCCTCCACATTTTCATGATTTGACTGTTAGCAAGGAAAAAAAAAAAACCCAGAAGCAAAGCTTGTGTCTCATTTGAATTATTCATGTGACTCTGTTCTACCAATTCCAGCTTACTTTGGAAATCATTAATATGTCATGACTTTTTTTCATCCTGTCACCCTCCGATTTAAAAATGGCATTCTGATTCATTGACATAAACACATCTTTCTGTGTTTGGTTTACGATTTTTGAAAGAACATGATTGTAGGGGAAAGAACATAGGACAAAGAACCAGGAAGCTGGGTTTGCCTCTGGACTCTGCCGGTTAAGTACTGGCTGTGTGATTTTTGGGGAAATTGCTTAACCTCTCTGAGATCCAGCTTTTTCAGGTGTAAAAGGGTGATGATAGGAGAGTGGATTTCAAGATGGAAGGGGCTTGGTTGGTCACTGGGTGCGATCCAAAGATGGGGAAACCAAAGCCTTCAGAGCTGACATGATGGCCAAAATCAGTCAGTCCATTAGTCAGTCAACAAACATTTGCTAAATGCATGCACATTGCCAGTCCCCGTGCAGTGTTCTAGGGATACGAAGAAAAGGAAAGACTCTGTCCTTGCCCTCAGTGGCAAGATCAGAATCCTGGTTCTCCATGTTTTCCACTAGACCATAAAAACCGCAGGACTTAGTTGTGTAACTACTGAGAGATCACTAAGCCCACTGAGCCACAGTCACTGAATCAGGAAAACGGGCTTCATAATCGTATCTGTAGGGTACAGGCCTTGGTGGAGAAAGTGCTTTGTAAGTGCCACAAAATGTGAACTGTTATTATTGATTCTCTCGCATAACCTCATGAGAGTTGATTGTCCACTGCTGAAAATCACACCCCTTCAGGATCAGAGCCTTAATGTCCCAAAGGATGATTGCTTTGAGACATTTATCCAGCAATAATACCTCCGTGAAACTCTAACTTGTAGTTTCAAAATCCCTGGAAACTCTCTGTAGACATGAACATTAACTACAGAACAAGCAAGTCAATAAGAAGTCCGGTTTTACAAGTAGCACCTCATTTATTCTCGCGAGGATTCACCTGGGTTCAGATATTGCCTTGGACACTTACTGGTTCTGTGTAATGGACATGCTACTTTAACCTCAGCCTCAGGTTTTGCATCTGTCAAACAAGTTTGAGGAAGCTCGTAATAGCTAACCCACAGGCTGGAGAGGATAAGAGAGTATTGCTCTCTCAGTGTTCCTGACACATAGGAGGCCGAATAAAGAGTTTGGCCAACCTTTAAGCTCTCTATGAATGGTAGCGATGGTACAAATGATCATTCTGTGTTAACAGCAGCATTATAGGCGATTGGAAACTTCAATCATGGAAGGACAACTGTTAAACTCGCTAGACTTTCTATTTGTCTCAGAACATCTTTTAATTTCAGATCAGTAAATATTTATTCACAGCTCACTATTATAACAAATGTCAGTGTGAGCTAGAAGGGAATGGAATAAACATTTATTAAAGCACCTACTATGTGTTAGACACTGCGCTAAGTGCTTTAGAGAGATATTATCCAGAAAAGAATTCCCTCAGTGGTAACACGAGGGAGCTGGAAAAACCAGGTTCTGAAATCTCTTAGAGGCTGCAATCTCCAGCTCTCTCAAGAACCTCCCTGGCTCAGAATTCCAACTGCAATCCATCCAGGCCCTTGAATGCATAGGTACTTCTCAAGCTTTCTGTGGAAGTGCCTCCTGGGACTCAACAGAAATGGGTCAGAACTTGGGGAAACCTCTCCAGAGTTCAGCTCCATGGGAGTCTGTGGAACATATTGGGGAATAGTGACAGCGAATAGCTTTCCCTGGGATTTGGGAAGCTTGAAGGGGAGGAAGGAAGACATGAGGCTGAATGTTATTGTAATTGCCTTGCTGGTATCATCCTGGTTCTTGGCTTTCTGCATCCCAATGTCTGTCTCCTGGAGAACAGACCCATTGCCATAGCAACTGCATCCACGTAATGTACCTCCGAATGCCCCTTGAGTCCTTTTACTCTATTCTCCTCTATGGATGGCACTTATTAATTTAAAATCAAATCTAACAATTAGCTTGTCAACAGGAGGCTAATATCTCTCCTAATCCCCACTGTTATACTTGTGGCTGGAAGATCCAGTAATCTCCACACTGTTTCCTGGAGAGTTAAGTGACATTTGGCCCGCAGTAAATTTCTACCAATAAAATTGCCATCTAAGCGGGTAGACTTTTTATCATCATTTAAATTATTCTCCACACTTGATGTGTATTTATTGGTCAGCTTAGACTTGGTGACAGATTTGCTTTGGGTCACATGGAGTGTGACTAACGGCCTTCCCTAACAACCTTAATGACAAGCTTGGAAACGGAGCGTGGTGTAAATGCACATCGTCATCTTCTAATAATATCTCTAGGCTCGTTATGGAGAAGCTCAAATAAATGAAAGGACAATCATCAGGACACTGGAGTCCATGGAAAGCCACTGATGGGCACCGGGAGGCTGCCTTGGGCTGTACCACACAGGGATGTGCTGATTTCACAGGGCAGTCGGGTATCTCTGGATCTCAGAATCCTCAAAAGTGTGGGGTGTGTGTGTGTGTGTGTGCGCGCGCACTGATTGTTGCTCGTTAGCTTTAGTGTCTTCCTGGAATTTTTATTAAATAGGAAAAATTGCTCTCACATGGTCTTTTCTTTTTTGGGCTATTAAATTTCACATTGTTTTTAGTCAAGTATTTGATGTAGTTGACTAGAAGTGAGACTTAGATTTGCAAGGGAAATCTTAGTGATCATTTAGTCAAATCTCATTTTTATAGATGAGAAAAAAAAGATTCAGAGAGCTTAACTAACTTGTTCAAAGTCATATGTGTAGTAGCTAAGGGGATTCTACGATTGAGACCCAGATCAGCTTTACGTAGATAGATCAGGGTAGTAGGCTTCATGCAGCAGGGGATTTAAGCTCATCTTGTCTTCTCACAAATATTCTATTCTTTCCCCGTCCCCAGACTGGAAAGCTCTATGATTGCTCCTTTGGATGAGACATTGGCCCTCTAAAAAACAGGCAACACAGGCCACATTGCGGGGGCAGGAAAATGGAGGGAGGAAGAAAATGGGTATACTGAAATGCACAAATGAGGAGACTGTTCTTTCCAAAGATGTAATATCCCACCCGCCCATCCTGTGAGACTTTCCCAGAATTAAACAGGAGGGAAACAGCTGCTTGGTTTGCCTTTGGGAAATCTGCAGTTTCTCTGATGACCCCACAATTTTCTCAGAAACAAAAGGCCATCTTTTTAATACATCTAGCAGGGATGTTGGATGGTATGGCAGTGAGTTCTAGATCATTCAAATCTCCAAAATAAAATGGAAAGTGAGTTTCATATAGAGGAGCCTGGTAAATGTGAACAGGCCATATTTTGCCCTCTTTCTCCCCTCTCTTTTTCCTTGCTTTCCTTCCTGTTTTCTTCTCTCCTATTCTCTCACTACATGCTAACTTACCTCCCAGATAAGCCCATGTAAGATGGGTGTAGACCAAAAAAAAAAAAAAAAAAAAAAAAAGAGCATTAATAAAACATTACAAAAAATATACAGGAGAGAACAAGCAAATGAAAAGGAGTGGAAGGGAGCACAGCATGGCAACTTTGTTTCTAATAATAATATATAACAGGTATGGAGTACCTACTATGTGCCAGCCATTGTACCAAGCGCACCACAGATATTATCCCATTTGATCCTCCCAATAGTGCTGGCAAATAGATCAATTACATTTTATTTAATTTAAAGATTAAATGATTAATTTAAATTAACTAAATATTAGATTATTAATAGATAATAATAATTAATAGATATCTCTATTTTACATTTAGGGAAACTGAGGGAAACTAAGGTTAAGTAACTTGTACAAGTATTTGAGGATGGATTTGAATTGAGATCTTCTTCTTTCCAAGTCCATCAACTCTATTTTGCAGTTTAGCAGCCCAAATTTAATTTTTTCAGAAACCTTGTTAAATTATACACATATAAAATTACATATATATACATATACATATGTATATATATATATATGTATACATATATATCTTCATAACAGTTCATGGTTTTATATATAGCCCTCTTTTTTGATTCTCTTTTGAAAATTGCAATGTTTATGTTTGTTTATGATTATAAAATAAAAAAATTAACTATTAATAACATGGTTAGAATGAGAGAGAACTAGATGGACAGTCCACAGATACATCCTTGGAGTTTCAAAAGGAAGCAGCAAAGGCCCCCTCTAGTGTGGGCAGCTGACCCCCTGTGGTGAATTTATTAATCTACCAACCACCAGACATCAGGTGATCAGGTTGTTAGATGTCACCTGGGGAATCTGGGTATTGTCGCGGACAGGCAGCGGGGTGTCCTAGTAGCTAGATGTCCTGGGGATCCAACAAAATGCGGGGGGGGGGGCAGGAAGGCAGGATGGTGGGAAAGGCAATTATTGCTTAGTTTGCCTTTATGCTTGAGGCTAAATGACACTCTACTACATTATCCTGTAGAAGTCTAGTGTGCATATGTACACAATATATTTACTGTCTTTTAAAAAAAACGTGTCAGAACCAATATCCCTCTTGTGTCCTTGACTGTCATCCATCATTTAGATATCCACGAAGCAGCTGCACTGAGCCCTACTGAGCCCATCTCTAAGCCGGGGTCTTATGCCCTAATCACAGAAGCCCGACAGCCGGTGTCACCTTCAGAAGCATCTGTAAGGAATGAGGATGCTTCCCACCCACACATTACCTTGTCAGAAATATCGTTAGGAGAGGTTGAAATAATACAGAAAGCATAGGGATGTCTTCCAGGATGTCAGATAAGGGGAGTTATGGTGCAAAAGCGCTATTAAATTTATATCAAGACGTCAAGGGTCTGCATGATTTCATTTGTGCGAGAACTCCCACCACCAACGCAGAACCAACTTAGCAGACAGTGACGCAGTGATGCTCCGGGCTCAGCTCCTCCTTGGTGACCTGTCTTGGGGCACCCAGCCAGAAAGGGCCGCATGGGCCATCTAAGAACCAAGGCCGATACTCAAGATAAAGGCTTTTTAATCTTGGGCCCACAGATGGACCTTTGCCTCCTTCTGTCCTAAAATCTCCAAATAGGTATCTCACATTTTCTGTACATTTGATATCCTTATGTTTAATCTTTGAATTGGACCCATGACATATTTCAAAAGCTTGATAAATTTGGATGAGAAAAAATTTATCTTTATTATCTTTAGTTTCTCGCTAAAATTTAGCATTTCCTTCCATTATGAATTAAGAAATTTTTTTTTTGGAAAAAGAATTTACTGGTTTTGCCAGACTCTCAGAGGAATCCATGACATACAAAAAATTACAGAACTTCTACTCTAAAGACTATATTATTCTGTTTTAAAATTAAATGTGCTCAAGTATTCAAAGGGATCCAGGAACAATCTTATCAATTAACACCCATTGATACTGATCACAATGGAACTATGTCTGAATGTTCTCTGTGTCTCATCTACTCCTCCAATAAATTTGTCTTGGGAGGGCACTCAAGATGCCCAAGCCCTTCCTTGATTCCTCCTGACACTGTATTATTAAACATAAGGATATCACACGTTCAAAAAACCTAAGATCTTACCTATTTGGGGATTTTAGGACAGAAGAAGACAAAGGTCCTGGAGGGAGAGAGCCTACTGCAATAGGGTGGGGTGTGTACTAGTTCCTGGAAGGAGCTGGTGGGAAGAGAACACGTGTTCTTCAGCTGTGTGAATCTGAATACGTCACATAAGCTCTCTATGCCATCTTTGCAATGAGATTCTCTAATAAAGGTCTCACTTCTAGGATTGATTTAAATGGATAAGCTTAAGCTATTCCCAATAAATAATCAGTCAGAAGATATGAAGAGAAAGAAATCTAAACTATTTATGGCTATTCATAGTTAAAACACGACGATTATGTGGACGACAATCTAAATCACTAATATTAGATGAATATAAATTAAAGTACTTCGAGATCCTAAGTTACACCTTATCGGACTGGCAAAGATACAGAAAATGACAAATACCCTTGATGGAGGGGCAGCTAGGTGGCGCAGTGGATAGAGCACCAGCCTTGAATTCAGGAGGACCCGAGCTCAAATCTGGTCTCAGACACTTAACACTTCCTAGCTGTGTGACCCTGGGCAAGTCACTTAACCCCAGCCTCAACAACAACAACAACAACAACAACAACAACAAAAAAAAAAAAAAAAAAAAAAAGAACCTGGGTCCCCTTGATGGAGCTGAGAATTTGTTTGGCTATCTAGGAAGCTCAAAAAATTACCAAATTTTGTATGTCCTTTGACTCAGCTATACCACTACTTGGGCTATACTACAAAGGATCAAAGAAAATAGAAAAGGACATATTGGTGTAAAAGGGTCAATAACAGTTCTGTTCATGGTAGTCCCAAACTGGTGAGTGAGATAGAGACAGACAGATAGAGAGAGAGAGACACAGAGAGAGACAAAGACAGAGAAAGACACAGAGAGAGACAGAGAGAGAGACACACACAGAGACAGAGAAAGACAAAGACAGAGAGAGAGAGAGAGAGAGAGAGAGAGAGAGAGAGAGAGAGAGAGAGAGAGAGAGAGAGAGAGAGAGAGATACCCAGATACACAGAGAAACACACATACATACACTGATAGAGAGACAGAAATAGACAGATAGAGACACACAGACAGAGAAGAGACAGAGAGGGATACACAGACACACAGATACACAGAGAGAAAGAAACAGAGAGAAAGAAGGGGGAGGTCTGTATATGTTCAAAGAAAGTAAATTGTTTGAATGCACAATCCAGTGCCATAATGAATGATAAAATGGACAATTTCAGAGAAGAATGAAAAGACCCCTATAAACTGATGAGGGATGAGGTAAATTTAATTAGTAAAAAAGTCTATACAGTGACAACACCACTATAGTTTGATCAACGCAATGATAAACCAAAAGTATACAGATGAAATCTACCACCCACCTTTCACCAGTGAGATGAATCCAAAATATATAAAGAGACAGACGTTTATGGATGTAGCTAATGTGGGAATTCATTTTCTTACGTACTGAGTGATTTGTTTTTCAGATGTTTGCTTTTTAAATTTGCTGAATTCATTCCTACATTGCCACACAAACACACCCATCTATTTTTGATCTAGACCTAGAAAACCAACCACGTAGGGTACTATTGTCATGGACACTCCCTCTTCTGATGATTTTATCTATGATCCATGGTTTTGGAGAGTTAGTTGGGCACATTGAATGGCTAACTGGCTTGCCCATGGCCATGTAGCCAGTCTATATCGCAGGGAAGATTTGAATCCATGCCTTCCCAACTCCAAGTCTGTCTGTTCTGTCTTGTTGCCTCTCACATGTGGTCATATAAACACCAAATACTTATGTTAGATAAATAGATAAAAGATTATTGATAAATGGCAGAGAGTCATTAGGTGAGGAAAAAAAGAGGAGGAGGAGATATGAAAGTATGAATGGGAAAGAAAATGACCAGCAAAGAGTAAGTACTTGAGACTCCAGAGAAGGGACCCTTTAGCTGGGGTCTATGATTTAAAAATGTTTTAACTATATTTCAACATAACTGCTATCATTGGCAATCCTAGATATTATAGTTCATGCTTATAAAAACATGATTCTGAGGAGAGATTCATCGGCTTTCACTAGTGATTGCCCAAGGGGTCCAGGACACAAAAATGAGGTCAGAAATGCTGCTTCTAGAGGGTGGATAGCTATCCAAGTGATGACAGAGGTTAATGTAAGCGATTTGGGTCCATTTCTCACTTGAAATGAAACTTTTCTTTACTCCGAAGGTGTGGGAAGACTGCTGGAGTGGTTGAGTTCTCTGACATGCCATTTTTTTTGGTGATTTAATGTGAATAGCTTTCTAATTATTTATGAATGGCAATTAAAAAGAATATTTTATATCTTTATGAAAGAAAAAAGGAAAATGTGATTAGGCTGATGAGAAGGGATTATTTTCCAAGATGAAACCTTGATAGCCATTGCAAACTACGAGATTAAAGTTTCAGACAAGGCCATTCCTCCCAAGCATCCCAGATCTAGAAGTAAAAGGACCCTCGAAGGCCATCTAGTCCACCCTCCTCATTTCTCATCCCACCAGCAGGAAATGTGAAAGATGGGGCTTAAAATGAGCCGCTTGGACTCCGTAGTTAGTGTTCTTTTCACTACCCTATGCTGCTTCCCTCCAGGTACCATCTAAAATCTAGCAGATGCCTCCATGTTCAACCCCATACTCTCGACTCAATTCAGTCCAATCCTATCTCCCTATTATCACTAGGATCAAATTCAAATCCTCTGTTTAGCTTCCAAAGCCTTTCATAATTGGTCTCCAACTTTTTTTTAGTCTTCTTACGCCTTCCCTTCTACCTCCTATTCTTCGATCTTGCGGGTCAATGAACATCTCTTGGCTCTGGGCATTTTCTCTGGCTGTCACCCATGCCTGAAAGACTCTCCCTTCTCTCCTGGTTCCCTTTAAGTCCTAGATGAAATTCTGTTTTCTACAGGAAACTTTTTTCCAATTCCTCTTAATTCTAGCCTTCTAGTCATTATTTCTCATTTACTTGGTTGTACTTATTTGTTTACTTATCTTCCTCCTTAGATTGTGAGCTTTTTGAAAACATGGATTGTCCTTTGTTTCCATTTGTATTCCAAGACTTTACCCTCCTGATGTCAATGGTCCTCTTCCAAAATAATGAACAATAACACTTCTCTGCACTGACCCCTGACACGTGGTATTCATTTTAAAAGGTTGACAAAGAGGTAGAAGCTTGGAGGCAGGGACTTGGGTCAAGTCTTGCTACTGATGTTTACCCCGAAGAATTCAGTCAAATAGTTTCTCATCCCTAGCCTTGATTTTTTTATTTGTAAAATAAAGGGGTTCAACCAGCAGCCTTCTAAGGTTCCTTCTAGAATCTATTATTTCAAGGATGAAATTGGTGGAATTTAACAAAAGTTAATTTTGCAACACTAACTCAGTTCATTTTTGAGGATTCTCCTTTTCCTTCTGTAACTGTTACTTTCTCCTCCTTTTCACGTAAACATATATATTCATGAGTGTTGGATAATGTCCATGGAACCCAAATTAGTAAATAAGTGGATTTTGCCTTTGTTGGAGCTTCACAGTTCACTTCTAAGTCTTCTTATCTGGGGCTTTTTAGCACACCAAAATCCAGTTGTTGCTGTTGTTATTTTTAAGTCTCAGATTTTAGTGGTGAAATGAAACAACTAAATTCAAATGTAATTTCTTCCTTTGTTCAGTTTAAGGAGCAGACTACTAGACTATAGCCTGAACTACCCCAAGAAAAGCCTGTAGCCAGAACTAACCCTAGCAAAGGCTGTAGCCAGAACTACCCCCAGCAAAGACTGTAGCCAGAACTACCCCCAGCAAAGACTGTAGCCAGAACTATCTCTAGCAAAGATTGTAGCCAGAACTACCCCCAGTAAAGCCTGTAGCCAGAATTACCCCTAGCAAAGACTGTAGCAAGAACAACCTATAGCAAAGACTGTAGCAAGAACTACCCCTAGTAAAGACTGTAGCCAGAACTATTGCCAGCAAAGCCTGTAGCCAGAACTACCCTCAGCAAAGACTGTAGCCAGAACTACCCCCAGCAAAGACTGTAGCCAGAATTACCCCTAGCAAAGACTGTAGCAAGAACAACCTATAGCAAAGACTGTAGCAAGAACAACCTATAGAAAAGACTGTAGCCAGAATTACTCCTAGCAAAGAGAGTAGCCAGAACTACCCCTAGCAAAGCCTGTAGCCAGGACTATCTCTAGGAAATATTGTAGCCAGAATTAGTCCCAGCAAAGACTTCTTATCTGGGACTTTAGCACATCAAAAATCCAGTTGTTTAGCACAGCAAAATCCTTCCTTTCTATCATTTTACTGTTTTTTGGGTTGTTCAGTTCTTCAGTCATGTGCAACTCTTTGTGATCCCATAGCATGTCAATACTGTTCAGGGGGTTTTCTTGGCTAAGATATTAGAGTGGCTTGCCATTTCTTTCTTCAGTGTCAAAGAAGTGACATGCCCAGCATCACAGAGCTAGTAAATGTCTGATGCTGGATTTAAATTCAAGTTTTCCTAATTCCAGGTTCAGCATTGTAGCCACTGAATTATTTAGCTGCCTCAACTTTACTGTTAAGTTGTCCTAATTCTCCTAAGAGAACTAGAGGGCTCTAAGTATATGTGTATATACATAAATATATAAAATAAACGCAATATATAATATATAAGAAATTTATAAATTTCTTATTCCAAAGTTTGTAAGGTCAGAGATATTGTAAGTCAAATGATCTCTATTATATTCGTAATTGGTTTACAATTTTCTCTTCATTGGGTAGTTTCTTTTCCATTGGCACTAACAGCAAATTGTGATGTCCCTAATGCAGTAATAAGAGCATAAAAGCATTTTAATGTAGTTGAGGCCATAATCAAACTATCATATTGCTCGCGGTGAAACTTAGCTTAATAGAGCATCTTCATGCAAATGGAATCAAAGCTGGTTTTGTGAGGGCAGTGATAGTATGAAACAATAGTTTAATAAAAACCTAAAATTTTGATCTCTATTTGGTATGTTTTGAATAAGAACAAGGGCAGCAGACAAAATCTCCTTATTCTAAAGTTAACATATTAAGGCCTATTATTTACAAAGCTACTTATCAAACAATGAAATAAACCCCTTAATGGAATTAGGGAAACATTACTTGGGATTTTGAGTTGATTTCATGTTTTTATTTTTAATATAGTATTCCATTCTCTACCTGAAGCTGGTTTCTTATTATTCATTCTCTACTCTGCCCTAGAGATATTCAAGAAGAGGTGCCTGTCCTGCATGGTTTAAATCAAATACTCTCTCAAGGTTCCTCCCAGATTTTTTATTTTTTGAAACTGGAAAAACCCCCAATCTCCAAGCTCCTGGGTGTTTGTGTTTAAAATGTGTCATCTTTCTGGAAAATTAGAGAGAAGGACAGAAACTTCTGAGTTGGCTGAAGCTTCCGAGGCCATGTAGACCAACTCTCATCCATCAAAGAAGACAACAATCCAACAACTGGTCATCTAGACTTAGAAGGAAGACCCACCAGTAAGATGTGACCAAGTATGATCAGGACTAGCCCAGTTTGTCTATCAGGTGAGCATGGAGAAGAATTTAGTGTAGAGCTGGGCTCTGCTGCTTATGAGACATTCCACGACCGAGAGTTTCTTGGTCTGCTTTTGGAACACAGTCCAGAGATGGCATGGAACTGTGCATTATAATCTCTGTATCTTTGCTCTACTTGCTATCTCTGCCTGGAATACTCTCTCTCCCTTTTCTACTCTTCTATCTTCAAGCTGCTCTTGGGGGCAATGTGGTTTAGTGGATAGGACACAGGATTCGGAGTCAGGAAAACCCGAGTTCAAATAGCCTCAAGCAAGTCACTTAAGTTCTGTCAGCCTCAGTTTCCTCATCTGTAAAATGGGGATTTAATAGTCCCTTACCATTGGAAGGATAAAATGTGATATTATTTGTAGAGTGCTTTGAAAACCTTAAAGCTCTACGTAGATGCTAATTATTATTATTACTAAAGACCCCTCTCCTTTGTGAGGTCATAATGTTCCCTCCTTTTGCACAGTGCATTCTAGAACTTATAATCCATACCACTAATTTGATCTGTTATTATTATTATTGCTAGCATTTATATGGCACTTTGAGGTTAGTACAGCATTTCATCATTGTTATCTCATTTGATCTCACAACAACCTTGGGAAGTAAATGCTATTATTATCTCTCTTTTACAGAGAAGGAAATGGAGGTGGAAAGAAATAGCTGGTGAGATTTGAATTCAGATCTTCCTGACTTCCAGCCCAATATGGTATCACTGTATTACCCAGCTGCCTTATATCATATAAGCATGAGTATATCTTTTATTTTTAGATTGTCCTTTCCAGACATACTCCTGTCTCCTCAACCATTGTCTATAATAGCAGGAAACGGTGTAATTCTGTGTCACAGTGTACACACCCTATCTGTAGTCTGCATCTCTTTGCTAAAAAGAAAGAAAACATCAAGATGGAGCTGGAAACTACCACAGAAACCATCTAGTTTGCCTCTCTTTCTAGCTGAGGAAACTGAGACTCAGCATGTGGCATCAAGTGAATGGCTTTTACCCAGCGTTTTTACCCAAAGTCCTCTGGTTACAAACGTAGCTCTCTTTCTGCTGACTGCTCCACATTGTCCAGGCTTCATTATCTGCTCTGTAGGACTACAATTAGTCTTTGCAACTACCCAGAATTCTACTGCTGTCTCCATTAAATCTTCATGCGTCTGCTCCTTGAGAGCAGGAAAGTATGTACTTCACCCCTCACTCTCCCTCAGCCCCTAGAGGAATAATGACAATGTTCCAAATACTCAGGTGTTCAATAAATGTTTGTTGACTGGCTAGTTGATAATCCAACCCTGGGCACCCCGGATTTCTGGGGTTTGTATTCCAAGTGAATCCTCCATCACTATAGACAAGAATTCCTATGCAGGGAAAAGGGCTGTAGGAGGGATCCGCCACTGAGATGCCAGGATTTTCTGATATAAAATAAACAAGTCAGAGCAGGGAACCTTAATAAGTGGGGGAGATGGATGATCTCATGACCCTGTAAAATGACAAAGGAAGCCTTTGGTTTGAATTCAGTGGCTATGACAAAAGTCCCAGATATGTATGTGCCAAGCAGCCTTTTTCTCCTGTTGCCGAAACAACAAACACCAGCAGCCATATGTTCATTGATCTCCATGAAATGAGCTTGTTAGGTAATCTTGATTTGATATCATTTAGGGCAATAGCACATTATGGTGGCAAGAAAGAAAATGTAAACACCTATAACAAAGGAAACAGGAAATCTTGAATAAAGGGGGTCGTTGATTTTTCATCACTTGGAAAGATCAAAAGCTGTACAATGAAAGATAAAATGTTTTCCTGAAATTGTGGGTCTATATCCATCCATCCATCCATCTATCTATCTACCTTTCTCTTGTCTTCTCTTGTCTTCTCTTGTTGTCTCTTTCTTCTTTTCCTTCCTTCCTTCCTTCCTTCCTTCCTTCCTTCCTTCCTTCCTTCCTTCCTTCCTTCCTTCCTTCCTTCCTTCCTTCCTTCCTTCCTTCCTTCCTTCCTTTTTTCTCTCTTTTTTCTCTCTTTCTTTCTTCTCTTCTTTCTTTTTTCTTTCTTCTTTATTTCTTTCTTCCTTTTTGTTGTTGCCTTTTCTTCTTTCTCTCTCTCTCTCTCTTTCTTTCTCTCTCTCTCTCTTTCTTTCTTTCTTTCTCTCTTCTCTTTCTTTCTTTCTTTCTTTCTTCTCTCTCTCTTCTTTCTTTCTTTCTCTCTCTCTTTCTTTCTCTCTCTCTCTTTCTTTCTTTCTTTCTCTCTCTTTCTCTCTCTCTTTCTTTCTCTCTCTCTTCTCTCTCTCTCTTTCTTTCTCTTCTCTCTCTCTTTCTCTCTCTTCTCTCTCTCTTTCTCTCTTTCTCTTTCTTTCTTTCTTTCTTTCTTTCTTTCTTTCTTTCTTTCTTTCTTTCTTTCTTTCTTTCTTTCTTTCTTTCTTTCTTTCTTTCTTTCTTTCTTCCTTCCTTCCTCCTTCTTCCTTCCTTCCTTCCTTCCTTCCTTCCTTCCTTCCTTCCTTCCTTCCTTCCTTCCTTCCTTCTTTCCTTCCTCCCTCCCATGCCTGCCTGCTTTCATCCCTCCCTTCCTCCTTTCTCTCCTTTCCTCTCTTCCTTCTTTCCTTCCTTCCTTCCACCCTTCCTTTCTTTCTTCCTTCCTTCCTTCCCTTCTTTTTCTCCTTCCTTCTTTCTCTCCCTCCATCCCTCTCTTCCCCTCTTCCCTCCTTTTTTCCTTCCTTCTTTCCCTCCTTCCTTTCTTCCTATCTTCCCTTCCCACTTTCCTTCCTTTCCTTTTCCTTCTCACTTTCCCTTCCCTTCCCTTTTCTTCCTTGATTCCTTGTTTCTTTCCTTCCTTTCTTCCAAATTTATGACAATTTCATCAACATATAAACCAATATTACATGTAGAATAAAGCCAACATGTCATACAGAAATATTTCTAATTTATAAAATAACTACAATCAAAATATTAGACTTTCTTTCTGATGCAGCAGTTTCTCAAACATGGTGCTTTTGATGTCCTTGCTCCTCCTAATTGTTTTTCAACTACTTATCTCCTTTTTTTCCCTTTTACTAATCTGCCTTCCTACACATTGTTAATTGAGCCAGTGATCAGTGGCAAACCAGCTTCAGAATATTCTTAAGAAGGATTGTAAGGTAGAATGAAGATAGCAGAACCAAAATAACAATATACATAATGACCAAAATAATTAAAAAAGAACCAGCACTAAAAAATACTGGTACTTGAATGAAGGCAATGACCACTTATAATTCCAGAGAACTGATAATAGCTAGGTCTCCCTTCTTTCAATAGGGAGGAGGTGACCTACTGGTGAGAAACATGGGGAACATTAGATATTGTCTACGTATATGTTTATTTTGCTTAATTTTCCTTTGTTATAGGAAAAGCTTCTTTGAAAGTAGAGGGGGTATTGAAGTGAATAATTCAAAAAGGCCCTCTTTTATTTGGATGTTGTTTCCAATGAAACAGATAACAATGCATTCATGGCAGGCAACTCATTCTGTGTGGTTCTTATCCATACCCTCCTATGAATTCATGATAGACAGTCTACCCAGTATACTGAAGGCCCTCTTTGCTTTCTTATTGTTGTTCAGTCATTTTCAGTCATGTCTGATTCTTTGTGACCACCTTTGGGGCTTTCTTGGCGAAGGTACTTGAGTGGTTGCCATTTCCTTTTCCAGCTCATTTTACAGATGAGGAAACTGAGGCAAACATGGTGAAGTGACTTGCTGAGGGTCACACAGTTACTAAAGTGTCTGAAGCCAGATTTGAACTGGGGAAGATGAGTTTTTTGACCCCAGTTTAGCATTCTATCCACTACCTGACCTTAGCTGCCCTGTACACACACATCCTCACACATGGATGTATGTACACATATGTATGTATATACCGATATATTTATAATCTTGTATTTATCTTGAATATATCCCTTCATACACATCTCCCCCAATAGAATGTTAACTTCTTGAGCATAAGGATATTTCCTTTTATTTTTGTATTACCAATGTCTACCATATTGTTGGACCTGAATAAATCTCCTGATTGCTTCCAGTAGTCCCACCCTTTCATTTTACAGACAAGGAAACTGAGGCTCCAAGAGATGACAGGGTTTTTTTTTTTTACCAACATCACAGTAGTTTCACCTCTCCTAGGGAGAGGGAGGAGACTGGAGCTCCTGGATGAATTATCATCCCTTTTACCAGATAGCCCAGGATCTTCTCTGGCTCAGAGTCAGAAAGAGCAGTCTGATGTTCTGAGAGATCAGGTGACTTGCTTGGCCAAGATCACACAGCCACGATGAGAATGTGTTAGCACAGGGCTTGGCACACAGTAGGCATTTAATAATGCTCATTGGTCGATTGATGCAGTATGATAGGATTTGAACCCAAGCTTTTCTCACTCTTAAGATAAGTTCTCTTTCTACTGTACCATCTGGCGTCATTGACAATGTTCTCATTAAAAAAACAAAACACAGGAGATACATCCCAGGCTGGAATCGAAAATTACAAAAATAGTCCCATTTCCAGGTATACAAAAATATAACCAGATCAACACTTTCCCCGTTTTCCCTCCATATGTTTTACCGTGGACTGCCTCTGTCCTAAAACAATAGTCTAAGCCGAGCACTTGGCAAGAATATTTGATTATCTTTGGGATTGCCGTATGTTTCTTTGCTCAGGGAAGTTGCTCTGCTTTTGTGATTATGCCTCTGAGCCTTGTCTGATGTGCTGTAAATGCAGAATTACAATAACTTAGGAGGCAAGGCAAACACTGGGGACTCCTTCAGTAGTCTAAACTAGCCATTTTTGGGATATTTTTTAGAAACATGGTCCAATTTCTAGTCCATTTGTGATGTAGATTGTGATAGCGTTGCTATTTTCAAAAGAAGATGCTAAAATAAAAAGCCCTATTCAGACTTTATTTCTGTCTCTCTGATCTTTTTTGTCCATGTCTCTTTGCTTCTGTCTCTCTCTGCCTCTTTGTTTCTGTCTCTGTTTCTCACTGTGTCTCTCTGTCTCTATCTCTGTTTCTCTTTTCCTGTCTCTCTCTCTATCTTCCTCTGTCTCTTTGCCTCTTTCTGTCTCTCTCTCTCTCTCTATTTCTCTGTCTCTGTCCCTATCTCTCTTTCTCTGTCTTTCTGCTTCTGTATCTCTCTCTTTGTCTCTATCTCTCTGTCTCTGTCTCTGTCTCTCTCTCTCTGTCTTTTTGCCTCTTTTTGTATCTTTCTATTTCTCTGTCTCTGTTCTTATCTCTCTATCTCTGTATTTCTAATTCTGTGTCTCTTTGTCTCTCTCTGTCTCTGTCTCTCTCTTTCTCTGTCTTTTTGCCTCTTTTTGTATCTTTCTATTTCTCTGTCTCTGTTCTTATCTCTCTATCTCTGTATTTCTAATTCTGTGTCTCTTTGTCTCTCTCTGTCTCTGTCTCTGTCTCTCTCTTTCTCTGTCTTTTTGCCTCTTTCTGTATCTTTCTATTTCTCTGTCTCTGTTCTTATCTCTCTATCTCTGTATTTCTAATTCTGTGTCTCTTTGTCTCTCTCTGTCTCTGTCTCTGTCTCTCTCTTTCTCTGTCTTTTTGCCTCTTTCTGTATCTTTCTATTTCTCTGTCTCTGTTCTTATCTCTCTTTCTCTGTATTTCTAATTCTGTGTCTCTCTCTTTGGCTCTGTTTCACATACATTTACAATTTCAGCTCACTCTATGAAACATGTGAAATTTAAGAGCATGACTATTCTGTGATGGCTTTTGGACAAATGAGATCTGCAGCTATGAAATTCTCAGGGCCCACAGCTGTTTGGTCTTTAGCTGAATATGCATCTATGTGTATCAAGGTCCAATGGGCTGGAGCAGTGTGGACCTTCAGGGGAGCCAATAGTCACCAACCACTTCCTCACCTCAGTTTAATTCCCACTATGAAAACCTTTGAGGGTTTTTCAAAATTACCTCCCTAATTTTTTTTTGGACCCATCTTTGAGTCAGATACCTTGATCCCTCTGGCAGAGTCTCACCTGCTGATCTTGAGCATGGGGTATAGGGGGTATGGGAGTTGGGGGAATGGGCACTGGAAGTGGGCCAAGTTTTCTTGCTCTGGTGGGATACGGGATAACTTAGAGGTAAAAAGTCTCCACAAATCCTAAAGCATCTTGCAAATGTAAGGTAGCGTTATTATTAAAGCTCCACGCTAATACACTCTTTGTTCTAGGATGATAATAATCAGGGCTGGATAATTAATCATTCCAAATGTTTCCAATTCAAATCAATGGTAGATGATTCCAAAAATAGCATGGGTCGTTCATGTTTTCAAAAGCTAAGACTTTATTAAGGGCAGCTCTGAAGAGGTGTCTTGCCTGCTTCAGCCTTAACCCTTGGGACTGCACCAACCACAATCTGCCAGGGAAATGAATGGCTTTCCGATGTTACTGAGACAACCTTTAAGCTTGGGGAGCACGCAGCTTGTCACTTGTTCCCAGAGGGGATTGAAGACTTTAGAAGATCAGTCACTGACCTTTCGGAAGCATTTCCCAGACCACGCTCGAGCAGCAGTTCCACATTTTCAGGCTTATTTTGCCGATGAAGAGACAAAGAAGTGGGTAAGTTCTGGGCCTTCAGGAAATGAATGAACCCTGCTACCTCCTCCACTGGCTTATAAGGTTATAACCTTCTCTTGGCCTGACATTTGGGGGAAATGCAGGGGCTTTCATTTTAGGGTCAAAGGATCAAAAGTCACCTTGAGATTCCTTTTCCTGAATCCAGTTCAGAAGACTGTGGATTATTTTCTCTATTAAACTTCTTGGACTTTTCCTCAAGAAGGCCCAGTCTGCTGGCAGAGAGATAACAAAGCACCTTTTTTCCTGTTTATATCTTCAGACGCAAAGATTAAAATCAAATCCTGAAGTTGGAGGCCACAGGATAACTCAAAACACCCAAGAACAAGATTAGCTGTGACCTCTCAGAAAACCACTCAGTTGAATTCCCACTACGAAAACCTTTATGAGTCTTTCAAGAGCCTTGAGAAACCCGGAGGAAAAGGACAAGAGTGTCGGAATTGACAATTATGTGTAGGAATGGTTTAAAGGCCTTTTTAGATTCAGGAAATGAATGCTTCCATGTGTAGTCTCCTTCAAAGTAGTTCTGTCAAGGGGTCCAACTCTGCTGGAAGAGTCTCCACCTAGCAAGGGATTATGGGTCCAAATTTAGTGAAGCTCCTTATCAGATATCCTTATCATCCCTTGGATGATTGTTTTAATGAACTTACAGAATCTCAGAATTGGAAGGGACCTTAGCCTGGCTGTAGCAACTCATGAAAAGCCCCTGTAAATCTATGGCATGGACATGGTTTGAATTATCAAGAGGGTTTCCCTGCAGGTGAAAACAAAGGTCCCCAAATAGGTACGGATAATGTGATGTGGCCAACTTGGATAATCAGTACATCTTCCTGACTTTCTTTTCCATGACGAAGTCATGGGAGATTAATTGTAGAGAGCCTTGGTCTGATTGGGGTGTTTGCCAACTTGGAACATTTCAATCTGTCTACCTGGTAGTCCTTGGCAGAAATACTTAGCATCATGCCTGGCATATAGGAAACCCTCAATCAATTCTTTGACATGGCTTGTTGACTACAGGTGGCTACTGCACTTGGATGGAAGCCAACACAGAGGGACTCCACATCCTAAGCTAAGAAAATAGTCTTGTGATATGAAGAGGTAAAGAAAACAATCCTTGCTTCTTTGTTGACCAAGCTTTTCGGAAGTGATACTCAAGCAGAGACTTTCTTAAACGCTCTTTTCTTGGAGGTGGGGTGCAACAAGGAGAATGGTTGAGTGGATACGGGTGTGGGAGTTGGCAACTGGAAAATCTTTGACTGTCTGATTGTCTGTTTGACCCTAAGCACCCCTTCTCAGGGATTCAAGACTATAATTTTCAGAGAAGGTGCTCACCTCCATCAATACATAAGAGCTTTCTCACCCAGGAGTTCCCTAAATCAGTGAAGTTCCAGGTCCAGTCTCTGTCTTGAGACTCTGATTATACTTGTACATGATGTCTCCCTCTTAGAGTGCTTTGAGGGCAGGGATGATCTCAAGTTGTATCCTAGAAGCTAGTACTGTGCCTAACACATACTTGGTACACAATAAACTCTTGTTGATTGATAAGCTGTGTGGTCCTGGGAAGTCACTTACACTGTATTAAATTCCTTGACCAGAAAATTGGGATTAAAATATTAATTGTGTGTTATCTGCCTAAAAATATTGTGAGAGGGTTCAGATGAGAACATGTTTAGATAAGACTTTACAATTTAAAATACTGCAGAAATGCGAGATCTGACCTTGCTAAAACAGGATCTCTATCAGATAAGGATCATCGGTGTAGGGTTTCAAAGAGCCTCAGAGGCCAATGAGTCCAATCAAATGGGGAGCCTGAGGCCCAGAATCCCAGATTTCAGGGCATGTCAGCATTGGTAGGGAATTAATCCTGGTGCTGTGTCTTTGAGATTACACATAATTTATCCTGTCTATAGCTTGTTTTCACTTAGTTGTTAATATGTTCTTTCCCCCCATTTAACTGTGAGCACCTTGAGAGAAGTTTTCTTTTGCTTCTGTTTCATCCCCAGAGCTTATTCCAGTGACTGGCGCGTAGTAGGCAGTTAATAAATCTAACTGTCTGACTGAATTCACAGATGATGGATTTCTAAATTGTTTTCATATTATAAAGAAACCAAGGCCCAGGGAAGGGAAGGGGCATATCCAGGGATATTATCTGAGAGAGGCTGGGCCAGAATCCTAATCTCCTGCCTTCCTGGCCAGTGCTCTCCCACCAAACTCTTAGACAGAGGAGATGTTTGGACAAAGTAAACTATAATGCCTTTATTTATGATCATGGCAGAATTCGGAGACGCAGGCCTTTTCATGTTTAACTTTTCTTTCTACATACATGTCGGGAAAAGTATTCCTGGGAGAGGAAAGAAGAGAGTACTAGGAATTATAAAGAACTCTTTAAACACACACACACACACACACACACACACACACACACACACACACACACTCAAACAAACAACCAAACCACTTAAATATATGTGAAGATCAACAAGAACCATCTCTCCTCTGAGTTTAAAATTTCCTTAGAATTTCTGTTCATATTTAGAGACAGAAAGGATCATACCCTGGGGAGCTTGCTTTGATCCCAAGCCACAGAATGGGAAGGTCTCTAAAATGGTACAAATCATTGACAGCTTCCCTTTTTATAAGCAGCCAAATGCAAAATATACATATATGTATACATATATAACATGTACAAATATATATAGATATATTCTCTCTGCGTGATTCTCTTTCTCTGTGTCTGTTTCTTTCTCTGCCTCTATATCTGTGTCTCTTTCTGTCTATTATAACTCATTGACAGTTTCCCTTTTTATAGGCAGTTGAAAACATAATGTACATACGTGTATACTTATGTAATATATATGTACACATGTATTCTATGTGTGTCATACTGTTTCTGTTTCTGTTTATCTCTGTCTCTGCCTTTTTCTGTGCCTCTGTCTGCCTGTGCCTATCTCTTTATTTCTCTTTGTCTATCTCAGTCTTTCTGTCTGTGTCTGTGCCTATCTTTCTGTCTCTAATTCTCTGTCTGTGTCTGTTTCTTTCTGTCTCTTAATCTCTCTCTCTCCCTCCATCCTTCTCTCTCTCTATGTCTCTGTCTCTTTGTCTCTCTCTCTCTCTCTGTGTTTATGTCTGTCTCTTTGTCTGGCTGTCTTTCTGTTTCTCTGTGTCTGTGTCTATACCTATTTCTCTGTCTCTCTATTTCTCTGTCTCAGTCTGTCTCTGTCTCTTTATTTCTATGTTTGTGTCTGTCTGTCTCTCTTATTATTTAGCTAGATGCTGCAGAAGATAGAATGCTGGACCTGGAGTTAGAAAGACTCATCTTTCTGAGTTCAAATCTGGCTTCAAATACTATGTGACCCTGGGCAAGTTACTGTACCCTGTTTGCCTCAGTTTCCTCATCTGTAAAATGAACTGGAGAAGGAAATGGCAAACCAATCCAATATGTTTGCCAAGAAAACCCCAAAGGGTATCAGGAAGAGCTGGACTCAACTAATAGTAACAACAATACTTTAAAAATTGGAGTTCAAAGTTTGAGTTCAGTTATTTATAGCAAAGGGAAATTTTTGGTCAAACTTCTCAGCTAGTTTTATGATGTCAACTTTAAGGTTTGCAATGCACTTTACATACAATAACATAATAATAGCTAGCATTTATTATTTACAAACTGCTTTCCAAATATCATCTTATTTGACCCTTAAAACAATCCTGGGAAGTAATTATGATTTTCTTCTTTTTATAGATGAGGAAACTGAGAAAGCCTGAGATCCAACCCTTGGGCAAGAACTTGGGCAAGTTCCCATAGCTAGTATCTAAGTCACAATTCTGAACTTTGACAATCTTCATTTAAGATCTGGCCCTCTCTACACTGTCCCATTTAGTTCTCCTTTGTAATCTTATTTAATCTTTGCAATAATCTTATGAAGCTGCTACTACTATAGGCTTTATTTCCCAAGTTTTACAGTTGAGGAAACTGAAGTTGAGAGGGGTGAAGTGTTTTGATCAGGTTGACTTGGCTAGATAATATCAGCTGTGAGATATGAACACAGTTCTTTCTATGAACTTTATATAAAGATTGCAACGTTCTAAGGGGTGAGTAATTTGGACCAAGTTTGGCTCACTTCTCAGGGGTAGGGAATATTCCTCAAATTTTGATTTTGGAGTTATTCCTTGCCCTTTCTTTGTATTCCCAGAACTCAGTGCAATGTTTGACATGTAGCAATGCTTATTGATTAAATGGCCTCAGTTCTCTAATCTATAAATTGAAGAGTCTGGACAAGATAAATTTTAAGGTTCCTTCTGGCTCAACCTCTATGATCTTAATTCCTAAGACTAACTTGACTTAAGGGAAGGAACAATTTCCTGTCAATGAGAGTAGTTCCAAAGTGGAATGAGCTGCATTGGGAGGTGACAAATTTCCCATTGCTGTAGGGTTTCAAGCTGTGGCTGGCTGACAATTCGCCCAGTGCTCAACAGAAGGGATCTTGCTCAGCCAGATCCACATTGGACCAACTAGTTCCTGAAGCTTTGCCCAGTGTCCTGCAGAAGGGATCTTGTTCAGTCAAATCCATTTTGAGCCAACTGAAGTTTTGCCCAGTGTCCTGCAGAAGGGATCTTGCTCAGCCAGATCCATGTTGGACCAACTAGTTCCTGAAGCTTTGCCCAGTGTCCTGCAGAAGGGATCTTGCTCAGTCAGATCCACATTGGACCAACTAGTTCCTGAAGCTTTGCCCAGTGTCCTGCAGAAGGGATCTTGTTCAGTCAAATTCATTTTGAGCCAACTGAAGTTTTGCCCAGTGTCCTGCAGAAGGGATCTTGCTCAGCCAGATCCATGTTGGACCAACTAGTTCCTGAAGTTTTGCCCAGTGTCCTGCAGAAGGGATCTTGCTCAGTCAGATCCACGTTGGACCAACTAGTTCCTGAAGCTTTGCCCAGTGTCCTGCAGAAGGGATCTTGCTCAGCCAGATCCATGTTGGACCAACTAGTTCCTGAAGTTTTGCCCAGTGTCCTGCAGAAGGGATCTTGCTCAGTCAGATCCACGTTGGACCAACTAGTTCCTGAAGCTTTGCCCAGTGTCCTGCAGAAGGGATCTTGCTCAGCCAGATCCATGTTGGACCAACTAGTTCCTGAAGTTTTGCCCAGTGTCCTGCAGAAGGGATCTTGCTCAGTCAGATCCACGTTGGACCAACTAGTTCCTGAAGCTTTGCCCAGTGTCCTGCAGAAGGGATCTTGCTCAGCCAGATCCATGTTGGACCAACTAGTTCCTGAAGTTTTGCCCAGTGTCCTGCAGAAGGGATCTTGCTCAGTCAGATCCACGTTGGACCAACTAGTTCCTGAAGCTTTGCCCAGTGTCCTGCAGAAGGGATCTTGCTCAGCCAGATCCATGTTGGACCAACTAGTTCCTGAAGCTTTGCCCAGTGTCCTGCAGAAGGGATCTTGCTCAGTCAGATCCACGTTGGACCAACTAGTTCCTGAAGTTTTGCCCAGTGTCCTGCAGAAGGGATCTTGCTCAGCCAGATCCATGTTGGACCAACTAGTTCCTGAAGCTTTGCCCAGTGTCCTGCAGAAGGGATCTTGCTCAGTCAGATCCACATTGGACCAACTAGTTCCTGAAGCTTTGCCCAGTGTCCTGCAGAAGGGATCTTGTTCAGTCAAATCCATTTTGAGCCAACTGAAGTTTTGCCCAGTGTCCTGCAGAAGGGATCTTGCTCAGCCAGATCCATGTTGGACCAACTAGTTCCTGAAGTTTTGCCCAGTGTCCTGCAGAAGGGATCTTGCTCAGTCAGATCCACGTTGGACCAACTAGTTCCTGAAGTTTTGCCCAGTGTCCTGCAGAAGGGATCTTGCTCAGCCAGATCCATGTTGGACCAACTAGTTCCTGAAGTTTTGCCCAGTGTCCTGCAGAAGGGATCTTGCTCAGCCAGATCCATGTTGGACCAACTAGTTCCTGAAGTTTTGCCCAGGGTCCCGCAGAAGGGATCTTGCTCAGTCAGATCCACGTTGGACCAACTAGTTCCTGAAGTTTTGCCCAGTGTCCTGCAGAAGGGATCTTGCTCAGCCAGATCCATGTTGGACCAACTAGTTCCTGAAGCTTTGCCCAGTGTCCTGCAGAAGGGATCTTGTTCAGTCAAATTCATTTTGAGCCAACTGAAGTTTTGCCCAGTGTCCTGCAGAAGGGATCTTGCTCAGCCAGATCCATGTTGGACCAACTAGTTCCTGAAGCTTTGCCCAGTGTCCTGCAGAAGGGATCTTGTTCAGTCAAATCCATTTTGAGCCAACTGAAGTTTTGCCCAGTGTCCTGCAGAAGGGATCTTGCTCAGCCAGATCCACGTTGGACCAACTAGTTCCTGAAGTTTTGCCCAGTGTCCTGCAGAAGGGATCTTGCTCAGTCAGATCCACATTGGACCAACTAGTTCCTGAAGCTTTGCCCAGGGTCCCGCAGAAGGGATCTTGCTCAGTCAGATCCACATTGGACCAACTAGTTCCTGAAGCTTTGCCCAGGGTCCCGCAGAAGGGATCTTGCTCAGCCAGATCCATGTTGGACCAACTAGTTCCTGAAGCTTTGCCCAGTGTCCTGCAGAAGGGATCTTGCTCAGATCCATGTTGGGCCCACTAGTTCCCAAAGCTTCTTTCAATCTGGGGATTGTGAGGCGCTATGCAAGGGCAGCACTTGGAAGCATCTTGAACTTTGAAAGGAGCACATCGCTCTAGCTTCCTACCAATGGCACCACATCAGTAAACCTTCCCAAACATCATTGTTGGCTTAGGGAATACTCAGCGATGATCTTCCCCAAACCCAAGGAGTCAAAAGGACTGCTGATGAAATATTGGAAAAGACGATATGATACTTGGCTCACAGTCTATCCTCTGAAAGTAGTTGTGTGGGTCCATTTCTATCATATCCCATTAGTCATAGGGACTCAAAAGAAAAAAATTACTTTAATATACCCAAATTCTCAGTGGACTCTGGGAAAGCCAGGCGATATATCTTCTGAAAAATGTAATCCTTTGATAAATTTATCTCATGCTAGTTTGTTTCCTGGATAAAACATGCTTCTTGATGTGTGAATCCATGTTTAGACTCCAGCTGGCCTGGCACATCACATATGCTGATTACTTCTTCATTTAAATTTCAGGAAGGAAAATAGCTGTAAATTCTATGATCAAACTGAAAGTGGCATTCTTTTGCAATTCCTTGTCCATATTAGTTGGTGACTTTCAGGATACTCAAAATTGATTTTTTTCTTACAAATCTCATTTTCTCTTAACTATTTATAGATTTCTCCCTTCTCTAATTAACTTCAGTGGAAAAAGTAAAGAGTTATCACTGCAATGTTATTGTTTTGCTATTTCTCCCCAAAAAGGGTAGGTTGGACAGTATTATGAAGTTGTATCAACGATTCCAACTATTCTCTACCATGAACACCCATTTTTTGACATAATTTTTTTTTCCAGGCATGAAATATGGACACGAGTCAGTGAACACCACAATCTCAGAACAACCACTAAGCTAGCGAAAGAAATATGGCATTTGTATGTAGACTGTCACCACATTCTGGCTCTAAGTCTAAAATCATGATTATTATTTGCCTACAAAAGACATAGAATCATTCACCTAGAGCTGGACACTATAAGGAATGCATATGACTAGGGAAGATGGTGGCCAGCCGTGTTTCCAAAGTGAGGCACCCGTGTGTACAAAGGATTGAAAAGATTTAAAGCAAGAAGGAAGGGGCAGCTAGTTGGGGCAGTGGTTAGAGCCCCAGCCCTGAAGTCAGGAGGCCCTGAGTTCAAATCTGATCTTAGACACGTAATACTCTTCCTAGCTGTGTGACCCTGGGCAAGTCACTTAACCCCAACTGCTTCAGGGAAAAAAAAGAAGGAAGACTTTAATTGAAATATGAAGGAATGCCCAGCTTTATAAGTTTAAAAGCAACCTAGAGAAATCCTGAGGACTTTTTTCTTATTAGGGGAAATTTTGAGTAAGAATCTTAACAAAACTAATATCTACTACTTCAATAAGAGTTCAAAAGAAAACAAAATAGTTTGGGATCCCTACCCTTTATTATTTTAGTATATATTTCCCAATCCTTTATTTTCCCCCATTATCCGCTTTCACGTCTAAGATCTTTAGGTCTGAAAGATTTCTCCCAACTTAGATTTCGGTATCATTCTCTTTAAATGTGAAACACTGTGAGACCTAGGACAATGAATGTGATGAAACTACGTAGAGAGATAATTAGAGCTCTCTTGCCACCATTTCTCAGATATTATTTGCTGGTGAGATAGTGATGGATAAGCCTTTCTCTGTTAAGGTGGGATTTAGTACAGAAACTAGAGCAATGAGCCTACAAAAACCAATCAAAGCTAGAGGAAGTGTCTAACTAAAATTAAATCTCTTCTTTTGGTCATTTCTGATTCTGTACCCTGCGTTCCTGACAGTAACATGATCTAGGGTTAGAACCTGTATCAAATCCCAGATAATTAGTCTGTGTTTCCAAAATCTTTTTTTTGTAGACTTGTCCGACAAAATCCCATAGGAGCTTTGAGGGGACTTTAAAGACCCTGTTTGCCTCAGTCCTGTGATAATTTCTAAGGGACATATAAATTTAGCTAGGGAAAGGACAAAAATGAATGGAATATAAGTGGTATCATTTCTTTTACAAGGTTTTTCCTGATCTTCCCTAGCTGCCAATACCAAAAATTACTTTGTATATTTATTTTGTATATATACAAAGTACATATTACTTTGTATACGTCTCTGGGAGTGAGTATGTGTATATACATGTACACACATACCCATACATATGCACATATATGTCTATGCGTGTTTTTGTATGTAGGCTATTTACTTCCTAGTAGAAGGTAAACTCCTTGAGGGTAGGCACTATATAAGTTTGATCCCCTTATCTTTCCAGCACCTAGAACAGTGCATGTAATAGCTAAGGATAGGGATGGGATTGTAGTTTCATGGGTACAGAAAGAACTTCCGTGTGAGGAAATTCCCTCTAAAGATACAGGCTGATTCCAAATCATTATTAATCAGAGAAATGCAAATTAAGACAACTCTGAGATACCACTACACACCTGTCAGATTGGCTGTGGGGGAATGTGGGAAAACAGGAACACTGATACATTATTGGTGGAACTGTGAATACATCCAGCCATTCTGGAGAGCAATTTGGAACTATGCTCAGAAAGTTATCAAACTGTGCCTACCTTTTTTTAAAATTAATTTTTAATAATTATAACATTTTTGACAGTACATATGCATAGGTAATTTTTTTTACAACATTATCCCTTGTACTCCCTTCTGTTCCAAATTTTTCCCCTCCTTCCCTCCACCCCCTCCCCTAGATGACAGGCATTCCCATACATATTAAATATCTTATAGTATATCCTAGGTACAATATATATGTGCAGAACCGAATTTTGTTGTTGTTGTTGTTGCAAAGGAAGAATTGGTTTCGGAAGGTAAAAATAATCTCATTTCCCAGTGTTCCTTTTCTGGGTGTAGCTGATTATGTCCATCATTGATCAATTGGACCTGGATTAGCTCTTCTCTATGTTGAAGATTTCCACTTCCATCAGAATCCATCCTCATACAGTATCATTGTTGAAGTGTACAGTGATCTTCTGGTTCTGCTCGTTTCACTCAGCATCAGTTGATTTATGTCTCTCCAAGCCTCTCTGTATTCCTCCTGTTGGTCATTTGTTACAGAACAATAATATTCCATAACATTCATATACCATAATTTACCCAACCATTCTCCAATTGATGGACATCCATTCATTTTCCAGTTTCTAGCCACTACAAAAAGATCTGCCACAAACATTTTGGCACATACAGGTCTCTTTCCCTTCTTTATTATTTCATTGGGATATAAGCCCAGTAGTAGCACTGCGGGATCAAAGGGTATGGAGAGTTTGATAACTTTGGGGGCATAATTCCAGATTGCTCTCCAGAATGGTTGGATTCTTTCACAACTCCACCAACAATGTATCAGTGTCCCAGTTTTCCCACATCCCCTCCAACATTCATCATTATTTGTTCCTGTCATCTTACTGTGCACACCCTTTGACCCAGCAGCTTTGCTACTGGGTTTGTATCCCAAAGAGATCTTAAAGAAGGGAAAGGGACCTGTATGTGCAAGAATGTTTGTGGCAGCTTTCTTTGTGGTGGCCAGAAACTGGAAATTATGTGGATGCTCATCCATTGGAGAATGGCTGAATAAATTGTGGTATATGAATATTATGGAATATTATTCTTCTGTAAGAAATGACCAACAGGATGATTTCAGAAAGGCCTGGAGAAACGTTCATGAACTGTTGCTAAGTGAAATGAGCAGGACCAGGAGATCATTATATACTTCAACAACAATACTATATGATGATCAATTCTGATGGACGTGGCCCTATCCAACAATGAGATGAACCAAATCAGCTCCAATAGAGCAGTAATGAACTGAACCAGCTACACCCAGCAAAAGAACTCTGGGAGATGACTATGAACCGCTACATAGAATTCCCACTCCCTCTATTTTTGTCCGCCTGCATTTCTGATTTCCTTCATAGGCTAAATGTACACTATTTCAAAGTCCGATTCTTTTTGTTCAGCAAAATAACTGTTTGGTCATGTAGACATATATTGTATTTAATTTATACTCTAACACATTTAACATGTATTAGTTGACATGCCATCTGGGAGGGGGAGAAGGAGGGGAAAAATTGGAACAAAAGGTTTGGCAATTGTCAATGTTGTAAAATTACTCATTCAAATATCTGGTAAATAAAAACTATTATGAAAAATAGATACAGGCTGACACCCTGTCTGTCCTGAGAATGTCCTATGCCCCGTGCCAGTGATGAAATTTGAACCTAGGCCATGGTGACTTTATCGATTCTCTATCCATGTTCCAGCCTTCCTCTGGTTGCTTCAGAAATGCCTGTTGGATGAATGAATAATCCAGTAGTTATGGCCATGTGCTAGGTTTGCAAACTGTGGGAATGTGTCGGTTTTTCTGCCATGGGATGGAGCATCTCCAAACATAAGACTAGAAATTTAGTTCTTTTGTTTGTTTCACTTTATCCTTCCCTTGAGTCGTCAAATTTGCATTTGAAGTGTCCATTAAAGCTTCCCTTCCCTGCCTGATGACAGGCTGCAAAATCTGAGAAATCAAGAAGAGGGGAAAAGGCCGGGAAAAGAATGGCTCCAAATATGGTGATTACACTGCAAAATGTCTCATTCACATCTAATAGACACTTAAGCAAGTGTGTTACCAACACAGCTGAGCAAAGCCTGCAGTCTGCCCTTGAAGCTCTGGGGATTGAGACTGTATGGTCTAGACAAGAAGCTCGAAAATAACCTATCGGTGGCAGGGCCCACAGAACTAGGGAGCATCTCTAAGTTCCAATAGGAAGGCCCAGCTTCCCAGGAACAAAAGAACAACCAATTTGGGCTCTTTGCCTTCCTTAAATTGCCCATCGAAGTGTGGGCAAATCTGTTTCAATCTGACGACTTGGGATGTTCGGCTCTTCCTCCTGCTGGTTCTGAGATGGCTTCTGGAGGAAATGATTGAATTTCACCAGAACTTCTACCTTGTTCAAGGCAGAACTAATCCTCAATTTGTAGCCCTTGGTCTTGAAACACGATGGTAGCTGAAGATGTCAGGATCCTAGATTTATTTAAAGGATGCAGAGATTTTAGAAGCCAATGGACAAGTATTTGGTAAGGACCAGGGGACCATGTATGAACTGAGACATAAAGATAGGAAGGAAGTCTCGTCCTTTGGCCCAACTGGGAAACAACCAAGGACAAATATTGGCACATAAAAATTATCTCCCAAAAAGATACAAGGTGATTTGGTAGGGGAAGGAAATGCTTTGGAATCTGGGAGGATCAGGAAGGGCAGCCACTTCTAGACTAGTATTAAAGCAGAGAGGCTGGAAATGGAGTCCAGTTTGATTGGTTTATAAAGGTAGAGAATATATCTATATTTTTCTATATAAATATATTTTATAATACATTGCAATCAGTCATTAATCATTCAACCAATAATCATTTATTAAATTCCTACTGTGCACCAGTCAGGGCAACTAGGCGGTGCAGTAGATAGAATACCAACTCTGGAGTCAGAAGGACTCATCTTCTTGAGTTCAAATCTGGCCTCGGGCACTTATTAAGTTCGGCAATCCTGGCCCTCAGTAAATGAGGTGGAGGAGGAAATGGCAAACACTCCAATATTTGTCTTTGCCAGGAAAACTCCTAAGGGGATCACAGAGAGTTAGACATGACTGAAGCAACTAAACAGCCACAGAATGGAAAGATTGCTAAGAGTACAGGAATGAAAAACTCACGAATCTAAATATTGGCTCTGAAGACGATTCTAAAACCAGCGGACCTCCTTAGTTCACTTTTGGATTACGAAGTGGCAGAAGGGAATTTGACACGCGGGGCAACGGACCACAGAGGAAAGAGTTCTGGATGGAGCATCAGCAGAGATGGGTCCAAATCTTGGCTCTGCCATTTATTCCTTGTGTGATCTACAGCAAATCTCTTGACCTTAATGGGCCTTGAAGGTTTCCTCGTTTTATAAATGGAGGAGTGAACTAGCTAATGTCCAAGGTCCCCTGCCAGCCCCAGATTCATGATACTATGGTGAAACTACAAACCAGTGCTACAGTCCTAAGATTTCCTAAGATTTTCACTGCAGAGTTACCCAATCTCACAGTGGCCAGGGATTTGAGGGGTCACCTTAGCCAACCCATATCTAGCTGAGAATCCCCTCTAAAGTACTTCGGATCAAAGGTGCTGTTATTGTGGCTTGGGGACCACTATTTTCTGAGCCTAACACGAACAATCAAATTCAACTCCAGGAATACTTTTGGCACGTGATAGTGGGGAAAAAAATCTTACTCTGAGAAGCTACTCAATAGAATGTAAGCATCCTGAGGGAAGGGGCTATTTGCTTTTTTCACCAATTAGGATGACCAATCATTAATAATAATAATAATAATAATAATAATAATAATAATAATATATACATATATATGTATATACATATACATATATATAAATATAACGTAATTATGTATTATAACAACGACTCAATGTAGAATCAAATTGAACTTCCCATCCTTTCAGTAAGAGAATTCCTATTTTACAACTGATGTAAATCATTGAAATGTAATGTGGATTTTTTATCCATTCAAGCCGTGACAAATGAGGGAGAGAATATTGGATTCTAGAGTGGGCCAGGGAAATGGGGTTTGGCCGTCCAAGTCGAGTGCCCCTTGAATCAGTAGGCTATCCAGCACAGTCTCAATTCCGGAATTCCGGGACCATTTCCAGAAATGGATGGCCAAGACTACCCACCATTTGGGTTCTTAGAACGATCCTTGGCAGAGGATCAAAAGCTGCTTGAGGGATGCACCAAGAAGAATGTCCGTTTCCCTGGGGTAAGGCTGAAGAAAATTCACGGGCATGGGCTAGGCTCATTGTGTTCAACCTCCTACTCCTCTCTCCTGGCAGGGATGCCAGCATGAAAATACAAATGCATCTTTTAGAATGTGATACATAAAAGCGTGACCATAGCCAGAGGAAGACCCCTCTTTTCAGGAGGCTTCCTGTCTTAACTATTTGCTACCATGGCATTAATGTCCCATATAGCAGGGTCATAGGAACTACTCCATTAACCATCCAGAGAAAAGATATTGCTTTGAAAATGAAGATTGAAGATTTCTGGCCCTGATTGGTGTCTTGAAAGCAGAGTGATAATAATATTTAAAAAATCCAAATATCTGACATTAACCTTTCTTTGGAGAAACCTCAATTTTCTTCATCTCTAAAATGAGGATAAATAATACCTAGAGTGATAATTATTATTTTTCATTCCTGGGGCAAGAAACACAAAAAACACCACCAAATCAACCTTTTCAGATTTTTTTTCATTGAAGACAAGGGGAAAACAGAGACCCTGGAACACAGAAAGGATGCTTTAGAGACTCACCTGAGATATAATTGCCAAAGTAAAAAAGATAGTGATTTCTCTTTTAGTTAATTATTTTTGCTAACTCAATGTTAAAGTTCTGTCAGTGCCTTCTAGGTTTCTTCCTCGGGGATAAAGGCCTCATCACCCTACTTATGACTCTGCTAATATCTATACCACATTCCTCACAGAGTTGTTCTGAGGATTGGAAGAGATTCTATCTATATATTCTTCCTTCCTTCCTTCCTTCCTTCCTTCCTTCCTTCCTTCCTTCCTTCCTTCCTTCCTTCCTTCCTTCCTTCCTTCCTTCCTTCCTTATCTATCCATCCATATGTTACATACATCCATATTCATCATCATCAACCTTCTGGACATCACCTACTTAGTCTGTAAGTATGGAAAATTCAACATATAAACGAAGCTTATTATGTCTCCTTCTCTTCCTAACTCCCTACCCTTCCATCAACTTTGTGTTGGACCATCAGCAACATCCCAGTTTCTTCCTTTCCTCCCCATTCACCAAAGCAAAGCAAACCAGTTGTCAAGTTGTGTTGATTTTTCTGTTCTGATATACTTGAATCTTTCCCCTTCTTTGCACTCACAAGGTGATCACCCAAGTTTAAACCATTCTCCCCTTCTGCCCAGCTGACTATAATATCCTTATATTCGATCCCCATGCCTCTGGCCTCTCCTTTTCTAAATTATTCTTTGTTTATCTCTCAAAATCATCTTTCAAAGGCCATATTCCCTGCATATTCCAGTTCTTCAGTTTGGCATTCAAGGCCTTGTACAATCTGGCTCCCACTTACCTTTCCAGGCCTAATTCACATTTCTCCTTTGAAGGAACTTTTTCTGATAACATTTGGACTGCTAACCACTACTCAAACTCTCCTCTCTCTAGGCCATCATCCCTTATAGCTAAAATGATTTTTTTCCTCTTCTCTCAGAAGCTTTGTCTTCCTACAGTATTTCAGCTTAATCACTTCCTCCATGAAGTCTTTTCTGATTCCACTACAAGTATTAGTGCTTTCTCCTTCCACAATTTGTTTCTCGTTATATTTATTAATGTGTGTATACACATGCACAGATTTTCAGTCAGGTATATGTATATCTTACTCTGTATATGTATGTATACATATATCTTACTCTGAGAAGCTTGTCAGGTTCATTCAGTAGAATATAAATATCCTGAGGGAAAGGACTATTTAATTTTTCACCCCTTAGGATGACAAATCATTAATAACAATATTATAGATAACATAGTTATATGTAATAATAATAATACACACAGTGTCCAATACATCTGTGCCTGTTAAATGCTCTTGATTTCATTCATGTTTCTCATACTGTAGATTGTAATCTCCCTGGTGGCAGGAATCATTGTGTTTTCCTGTGTTCCCTTGCATACAGTAGGAGTTTAATAAATGTTTGCTGAATTTGACATTGTTTCTAAATTGTTCAGATCTGGAATCGGGGACCCTGGAGGTCACCTCATTCACCCAGTTCATTTTACTGATGAAGGAACCTGAGACCCATAGAAGTTAATTGGCTGGTTCAATGTCATACACTGAAGTGGATCTAGGATGAGAACTTAGTGCTCTACTCCCCACATTCAGGGCTCTTTCTATCAATATTATCATAATTCTCAATTCCTTACTCTCATGATACCTTTATGCTCTTAAAAATTGTTGAGGGTGCTGCCCTTAAGAGCTTTTGTTTATGTGGGTTATGTCTACAGACAGTTACCTTATTAGAAATTAATATTATGAAAATAGTTTTGAGCTCATGGACCCCCTGAAAGAGCTGTAGAATGACTAGGAGCTCCCCAAAGCCACTTTGCCCTGTACCAGGGGGCAGCCTCAAGGAAGCCAGTGAAATGCTTCTCTCTGCTGGATGAGGTCTCATCCATGCAAAGGGAGGTGATTTCACCATTGGGGGTGGGGTGGCTTTATACATAAATAAGGCTGGTGGGAAGGGAGCAGTCATACATACAAAATTGCCAAGATGAGCTGAGAGATTTTGCTCAGAAATGGGGACAGATTGAAGGCAGCTCTGCCAAAGGAACAAGAATTACGTAAGGAGATTACTTGGAGGAAGCAGAGGACAAGTTTATGCACAATCCAGATAACAGTTTAAATGAAGCTGCAGTCTTTTAAAACATGAGCGACTTGGACGCCACGTTCTCTTAGAAATCTGCCCTCCTCCCCCTCTCCTGGATCCTCATAGGACTCAATTTGGGCTTGTTCATCTTCAAGGCCTCAGAGGCTGGGATCCTGGGGATTCCCTGTACAGACAGAGATCACAAGCCTTCTGTATCTGAAGCAGACTTCACGTCAAGACAATGAACACCGCCATGTGTTGGGGGCCTGAGGACCCAAACCAAGAGAGGAATAGTCTCTGCCCTCAGAGAGCTTACATTCTACTCAGGGAGGAGGGAAATGCTAAAGCAGTTAGTTCTACTTGGAGAATCACTTTGGCCAAACAAATAAACCATCCTGCAGCCAACCTGTTGATAAATCTCTTATTTTACTTTCATTTCCTTCTTACTCTGCTTTGCCCCATCACACTCTCCTTTATATTTTACTTATGAGTGTTTCTTTCCTTTCCTTCTAATGGAACGTAAGTTCTCTGAGGGCAGAGCAGCTCATTATTCATCTTCCATCTCTCCCAGGGTGCCTTGCTCATCACGGTTGTTTAATGAATATTTATCGGGCTGAATTTGGACCAGCAGTCTATAAAGATTATGAAGGTATTCCTATTCATTCATATTTAGGTTCAGAGCATCCTGGCATCCATGACTGCCCTTATTGTTTCACAAGGCCCAGGGCCAGACGACATCTGACAGATCACAAGCACTCGCCATCCCGAGACATCAACAAGGGGCAGGTCAAGAATATAGGCCAACAGATGGACTGCCTCAATTAACCACTAATGAATGGCTTTAGTAAGAAACCTCCCTGCATGATGCCAGAACAGAGCAGTTTGGGGAAGATGTTTCTCTGACGGGGACAGCCTCGGTGGTCCATTTTGGCCGGTAAGAAGCTATTACTCACGCCCATAATCACTGGTTTCTTTGCCCCTAAGTGTTGTTTTTGTTGTTTGTTTGCCTTTGTTGATGAGCAGATATGGTAATTTATTCATTCATGAAGAAAGGTGGGATTCTTGCATATGCTGGGACAGACTGACGATGAGAGACAAGGCAGTTGGGATAAAAATAAAAATGGATACGGCGATGGCACTTTAGCCTAGTGTGACAGACAGAAGGCTTCAAAGAAGAGTTCAAAATCTACTTCTGTCACTTCGAAACCAGATGTCTCCTCAGATTGCTCGGAGTCTCAGGCAAGGCTCAGAGACTATGTTATGAAACTTGAGCGACTTGGACGCCACCTTCTCTTAGAAATCTGCCCTCCTCCCCCTGCTCCCTGGATCCTCATAGAACTCAATTTGGACTTGTTCATCTTCAAAGGTCTCAGAGGTTGGGATCCTGGGGGTTCCCTCTACAGACACAGATCACAGGTCCTCTGTATCTGAAGCAGACTTCACATCAAGGCTAAATTGTGGGTCGCAACCCCATATGGGGTCATGTAACCGAGCGTGGGGGATTGCAAAATTATAATTTATTTTCATTAAATGTGTGATTTGTATGCTCATTTTACATCCCTAAATATTTGGGGTTGTATAAAGATTTCGCATGTGAAAAGGGGTCATGAGTGGGAAAAGTTTAAGAAGCCCTCTATGGACAGGTCGTGATTAGCCTTGGTGGATGGAGTCACTCCTGAGGAAATCCCAGGTCCCAGGGATTAAGATTTTTGCTTGGACCAATTACAGGGATGAAATCAAAGCAGATTGTGGCTTCCCCCCCGTCAGAGCTTTAGGAAGAATCCTCCATTATCTGTCTCAAACCCAGAGAATGTGTATGGGACTTCCATTCCCAGGGAGTGAAGGGAATCCAGGAGAAGGGGAGATTCAGTGACTGCTGAATGTTCTGAGAGAAAAGGAGGAAGTAGAACACGGACTCGCCATGAGTGAATTTAATGGTCTCTCTCTGACAATCTCCCTTTCCCTGTAGGTTTTCTTCTCACACTAGGTGGAAGCCAATTTCTCCTAATTTTATGCTTTTAAGAATCTACTTCTATACCGAAGGGCACTCTACAGTGTGCACACCTGCCTTACTGCCTCAGATGTGTGAGTCTCCTGCAGAATCTGCCTCTCAGTGATTACTGGGGAAAGAAAGGGTCCTTTCCCAGCCCTGCTTCTGGATTATTGAGAGGGCATGTTCCGAAAGGGTTTCGTCTGGGATGTGGAGACACAGAGATGATCATTAGAAGGAACACTTGTGCACTGCTGGATAGTCTCATTACTCGTGGGGGGCAGGAGCTATTATTAGACAGGAAAAAGTGGTAGAAAAGAGAATAAAGTCATCTGCCTAGAAAGTGTCTTGAGGCAGGATGGGGACACAGATTGGGGACTCAACTTGGGGTTTGTGCCTTCAAAAATATTTGATAACTATATTTTCATATGATTGATTTCCTTTGCAACCTAGGGTTTTATTTTATGCATTTAAAGCAATTATTTCAAGATGAGGGCCAGAAACTTTACAAGACTTCCAGAGAATCCCATGACCACCTAGGAAAAGGTTAAAAAATGACCTAAATTTTCAAAATAGTTTGATTTTCTCCATTTGCAAGAGACTAGTTTGCTACAGAGTCCCATGGGGCAGCTGTGTGGTCACATAGGAGGGAAAGCAGCACAGTGAACAGCCCCCTGGCTTTGGAAGGAAAAGGTACGAGTTCAAGTCAGACCACCTGTGTAAATTTGGGTAACCACTGAGTCTCTGGTCGGGTTCCACATCTGAAATATGAGGAGGTTGGACTATATGATCTCTGAGGCCCTTTGACCACATGCCCCATGAACTGCCAACTGAGGCTGGCTGCACACTCGGGGAGTGTGCCAGCTGAACCAAATGGTGCTTCCCATCATGCTGAGCATCTCTCATATTGCCGTAGAAGTTATTTACTTTTATAATTATGTTAGCTCAAAATTGGCAGAGCCCTTTCGCTATGAATATAAAAATGGAAGCGAGGCAGCTGTGTTGACATTGCTGGTTTGGCCTTGTGCCCTGTGTCACCCACAATAGACATTTCTCCATTAACTTTGGTCTACTCTGCTCCTGTCCACGTGCCAGGGTGGTGCTCTGCCCATTCCAAAAGCCCAGTGTCAGCTAGACTTAGGCTTTGGGTGGGCGGTCTAAAACCAGGGTCACTTCAGGGGTTATTTTGATGTTTTGAGGACTGTTGATTCTTTCATTAACAAGAGGACAGGGGATGGATGGCACTTACAGCTATAAGACAGATGTTCTTATTAAAACACCCCCACCCGCAAAGGATGCCACTGTCCTTTATGAAAGAAACTTGCTAGCGCCCCACACAGAAAATGCAGTGATTAGGGTCATTCTTGGAGAACACCAGTGCTTTCTTTAAGGAAGGTATTGCTTTGGGCATCTGGGACAAGTAGAGATGAACACAAAGGAAGAGAAAAAAAGGAACAACAACCAAAAGGAACACTCCTCCCCTAACAGACTAATGGTATTGGATTAAAACCTGAACTTGTTAACAGAAAGATTTAGGACCCTCGGGGGCTTTGTATAGTTTCTTTGGTCCTTGGAGACCCATTGGTGTTGGCTGAGATTCCCTTCAAGAAGAGGATGCCCCTTTTTCTTTGTCTGAAATTCAAATCCTGTTCATGTTAGGGCATATCTGATAAATCAAGGGCCTTTTGCCTCTTCTCTGATGTACTCCCCCAAATCCCTCACACTGACCTCTGGACCCAGCTCCATGGCCCTCCCACCAGGGGATCCATGCCGGCCATCATATCTGTCACAGAGCCCGTTTCCCATGGCTGTGATTTTTTTTTTAGTACAACAGCAAGGAACAACTAACTCCCCAATTTATTTGTTTTTTATTTGGATTCTGAATTCTGAAAACACCAACTAGAATAAGCACTTCAATAAATGCAGGGAGTACAAATGCAGCACTCCTTTCTGAAATGCTTGCTTTTAAAAATAATTACATTTATGTAGCTCTTCATGGCTTGCAAAACACTTGAAATGTTATTTCATTTGATCCTCACCTCACCTGGTGAAATACGTGCTAATATTGATTCCCCTTTTATAGATTACTGTAGACTGAAAGAAATCAAGAGATCTGTCTGGGAGAAGAGGGTTTAAATCTGGGTTTGAACTCAGGGCTTCTTGATTCCGAAACCAGTGCCACTCAGCTGCTTCTTTAATAATTAATCAATCATATTAGTCAATAATTAGTCAATCAGCAGATTTCAAAGCCCTCCTTGTCTGGTCTTGTTTTCTGCCTTTGCTTCTCATCTTTTCTCTCCATTAAAAAGAGCACAACATGTCCTATTGTGACAGCATTTGTGTGTATGCACATGTTATGTAATAATATATTATTATAATAATATAAAATTATTCTATATCATTAAACACATAATATATCAATATATTATTACATATACCCATCTTTTCTGAGCCTTAGTTTTCTCATCTTAGATGGGATAATGATAGCTCCAATCTTTCAGTCTTTCATGTTAGCCAACAATTCGTCAACCAGCAGCTTTCTTTTTTTTTTTCTGAATATAATTTTTAAAAAATTTATTTAGAATTTTTTTCCACAGTATATATGCATGAGCAATTTTTTTTATAACATTATCCATTGTATTCATTTTTCCAAATTATCCCCTCCCTCCCTCTAGATGACAGGTAATCCCATACATTTTACATGTGTTACAGTATAACCTAGATACTATATATGTGTGTAAATCCCATTTTCTTGTTGCACATTAAGTATTAGATTCCGAAGGCATAAGTAACCTGGGTAGATAGACAGTAGTGCTAACAATTTACATTCACTTCCCAGTGTTCCTTCTCTCAACCAGCAGCTTTCAAAGCTCTCCTTGTCTGCTCATTTTTCTGCCTTTCTTTCTCATCTTTTCTCTCCATTGGAAAAAAGTACAATATGTCCTATTATGATAGCATGTGTATGTATGCACACATGTTATATTATAACATGTTATAGAATAATATAATATTAATTATAACAATATAGATTTCCATATTTATTTATAGAATATTTATTCTATAATAAGTATATTATTATATACTTATATAAATAAGTATATCCATTTATTATGTATATTATATTATATAAATATATTATATTTATTATATGTATTATATCTATGTAAATATATAATATATAAGTGTATCGTTATTACATATAGCCATCTCTTCTGAGCCTCAGTTTTCTCAACTTAAATGGGATAATGAGAGCTCCAATCTTTCAAGGTTGTTCTGAAGATTAAATGAGGTACAATCCATAAAGTCCTTCAGCAACCACCAGAGGCTTTATAAATAGGAATTCTCATTGTTCTAATGTGGTCTCTTGGCCCTATGCAGCAGCTGGACTTTCATCCTGCCCTCCTACAAGATGACCTCCATTTGGAAGCTCACCCCACCTCAGAACTATATCCCCTTTTTCCCCTTCACTCTGCCCCTGGAGTCCTTCCCTTCTTCTAATTATAGATAGTGGAGGGTGGTAGTGGAGAGCTCCCCCCATATCATCATTTAAGGAGGGCATCCAGAATAGCCCACTCAATTTTTCTTATCTGGCTCAACACATTCTGGACTCATTAGCTTGATTGGTGATCCTGATCAAATAAATTAATTTCCATCTGGCTTAGTTTCTCCAGCTGTAAAAAGGAGGTAACAATACAATAACTGACAGTTATTGTGAAGATCAAATGTGATATTTGTAAATTGTACATCATAGATACTGTAATAAATGCTTGTTTCTTTCTAACACTCTCATCAAAAATGCTCTAAATACATGAATAGATGGATTTAAATTTAAATCCATTTAAATGGATGGAAAAATGGCAGATAGACCTGACCTTCTCTTGATAACTTTGGTGCTATGGAGCCCAAATCTCGTGGTTTCTACTTGTACTGGAAGTCGGTGTGCGAGGGAATATTCCGAGATTGGCTCTTGTTCTGAAGGCAGACAACAGCATCCTTGCCACCAGTTCTCTCAACTCTTCAGTTTTCTTAAGCAAGGGGCAGGATAGACACCTCAGGGTGGGGCTACACTCTCCAGCAGAAAGATGAAGGCTGGAAAGAAGAGATCTTTGGGATTGTCTCTGACTTACGCTTTCTGGATCTTTGCACAGAGTTGCTCATGTGTTGGCTCACTCATTAGATTGTGAGCTCCTTGACAGCTGGGACTATGTTTTGCTTTTCTTTATATCCCTAGAACTTAACACAATGCCTGGAATTTAGTAGACACTTAATAAAAACTCACTGAACAACTGATTTGGAAACCATAGTCTGAATTCAAAACTCAGCTCTACCATTAACTGTCCCTTTGTTTGGGGGCAAGCCATAACTTCTCTCGCTCTCTTTTTTTCCACTTGTATAATGTTCTCATATGAGACATTGGGGCACTTAAATGGTAGAGTGGACAGAGCGCCAGATCTGGAATTAGGAGTACTGCTCTTCCTGAATTCAAATCTAGCCTCAGACACTTTCTACTGTGTGATCTGAGCCAGTCACTTTACACAGTTTGCCTCAGTTTCCTCATTTGTCAAGTGAGCTGTAGGAGGAAATGGCAAACCACTCCAGAATCTTTGCTAAAAACAAACAAACTAACCCAAATAAAGAGTCAGACATGACTGAAATGACTCACCAACAACTAGGCGACCTATGAGTTCCTTTCTAGCTCTATGTCTTTGATCTTTGACCTCGGAGGTCTCTTCTAGCTTGCTCCATATTTATCATCCTCTGCTCAATCAATCAACAAACATTTACTAAGAACTGAGTAGGTGACAAGTGTGGGCTGAGTGCTGGGGGAACAAAGACGTCCATGGAATAGATGCAGTCTCAGGAGGCTCTATGTGTCCTGTGCCCCTCCTCCCATTTGAATGTAAGTCTATACATAATATTTACAGGATGAATAAGAGGCATTTTAGAGAGTGAGCAGATGGGAGTGGGGATGGATCAAAAAAGGTTTCACGTCAAAGGGAGCACGTGATCTGAATCTGGAAGGAGATGAGGGTGAAATGGGAGGGAATCTCAGGCTTGGGGGAATCCAATGCAAAAGCACAGAGCCTGGAGCTGGAGCTGGACTGTGCAGGACACTGTGGGCCAGGATGGCGGGATTTCAAAGAACAAGGAGGGGAGTAATGTGGAAGAGAATTAGGAAGGTAAAGTGCGAAGTGCAAACGAGGGAAGTCAACCATCTAGAACATCAAGTACCAACTAATAATAAAGACTGACATTTACAGAGCACTTTAAATCTCGAGAAGTACATTATCTTATTCATCGAAGTGATAGTTGGCAACGGTGAGAGTTTTCCAGTATGAATGTAAAATGTGCAAAGCGTTTTGTAAACTTTAGGAAGACTATATAAATGTCATATATTATTATCATTCTCATTATTATTGGAGAGGATTTAAAGCCTGTTTATGTAAGCGTTCTAGTTGGTCTATAGCCTCATGAAGTTCTCTTTCTAAAAGAAAGCAAAGGTCTACCTGAGTAATTTAGATTCAAACAAATCCTGATAGAAGCTTCATCCC